>NC_088688.1:11326302-11631371 GCF_028017835.1 Emys orbicularis
TTTCAAAAGGTAATAGAAGCTGGCACTGCTGTAATGTGCAAGCACTATATGTCTTTTAGGCTCGACAGCTTGGGGATCCCTTGCTTATGCTTAGAAATGTTGCCCTCTCCAAATTCCAAGCAGCACAGTGATGACAATTTCTTCTTGACAGGATTTTTATTCCCTTTCCCCAGAGTTCAAGCTGTATTGGGACAAAGTTTTGTGCATGTCCCTTCTCCATGGGCGTGGGAAAAACAATCAACAAAGTCTTTTGTCCACTGATATTCCACAGTGATTCGTCTTCTTTTGTTAGCAGTGCTTCTCTCCTGACTGTAGGGGTTTCTGGTTTCACAGCAAACACTCTTATAGTTACAAAGCAAACACTTAAATATTTCCTCATAACATGGGATGCAGATATTATATGTGAGATTAATGCATGCAGCAACTCACAAGCATTTCATAAGGTCCAAACACTAAACCCATCTCTATAAATCTAATACCTATTTTAACAATGCTAACACAGGTGAACCAGACTGGTGTCCAGCTATGTATTGTTCAGTGAGGCCTAGAGGCCTTGGCATGATCTAGCACCTAATTTGCCAGAGCCACAACAAATATATTTATTTTGGAGCCTTTGTAGGGCGTGTTTGATATGCTTTTCTCCACAACTGTGATGACTAGAAATTTACTTCTTTTTCTTGCCGAGATTCTTCTATCATCATTTGAATCCAGGACCTGGGGCTTTAAGGGGAAAAAAAACAAATTTGGTGATACTCACAATAAAATCACACATCAACACAGAAAATGCTACCACTGGTTTAAGCAAAACGTCCTGATTCGATAGTGTTTGCTCATCTTCTCTACTTGCTTTGTATCTGTTAAATGACTATGCAAGGCTGCAGATAATCAAGAAATTTTAAGTCCAAATGATTATACTTTAAAAGTTATGAATGAGTAAACAACACAGGATTATACTTGAAACTCTATATCAACCTTTGCTATAGCACTCACTTCTGAGCGAATGCCATAGTAAATATTTATTCCAATATCTAAGGTATCATAGTGTAACTAATCACTGCAATTTTCCTTTAAGAAGATGATGACTGTGTTTTACAGTAATTGGTGAGTACTTTAGAAGCACAGATATATCACTAGCTCCTCATCTCTCTAATCATTTTTACACATTGGGATGCCTGTCATGAAAATACATTTCAGAAATACAATCCAACAACAATAACCTTTGGAATAAAAACTACTTGCTATAAAACATGCAATAAAAGTCAAGATCCTAAGCACCGAAATCAAAGTGTGTTATAGAGACCGCAATGCTTCATGGACAATTTTCAAGAAAACATTCTCTTTGGAAGCAATTCTGTGTCTTTATGTAATGGTAAAATAATGAATGCATATCATAATTTAATAAGGAAATTATTGTAATTATACATAGTATCATGCATGTTTATAAAACTTTCATCCTGAAGGATCTCAAAATTCTTGTGAAACTACAGGAATCACGTCACCACTAGAGCTGGTCAGGATTTTTGATTACATAGATTTTCCATGGAAAACATTAATTCATCAAAACTGAAACTTTTAGCAGGAAAGGGTTGGTTTCAATGACACTGTTGTCAGAAAGGTTTCTCACATCTAGGATAGAATTGTTTAGGTCAAACCCAGAGAGAGGAAAGCCTAGTGGTTAGCAGCACAGTCAGCTGGGATGTGGGAGATCTAGAAGTTCCCCCTCTGGCTGATTCAGAGCAGACTGGCTACTCTGGGTGAATCATTCATTTTTTTAAATGTCTAAAGTTCTCGGTTTTACACTGGTGCAGAATGGGAAACAAATTTAAATCTCAAATATTTTCATAGGGTCAGAAGACAGTTCCTGGCCTACCTGTAGTTACCACTGAAATGGACCCGCCTCTGGGGTGGAGTATGATGAAGAGTGTTTAACATATTGCAACGTTACATCACAGTTTCAGACAGGACGTGATGGTCAAGCAGAAGGAACGGATGGACTCTTAACAAACGAAGATCTTGCTTTCATTGAAGTTTCATTGACTATCCCCTTGTGATTGTGATGTGAGTCAGGGAATACAGAAGCTCCATGTAAGCCAGCAAGCCAACACATAGCCCAGTGCTTAATAACATAAAGTTCCCAACAGCAGCAGATTGTTGTTGGGGATGGATTTATTTCTCAAAACAGTCCAATATAAATAAAACACATAAAGCAGGTCTTTTTCCCCTGCAGGTAGGTATGTGTCTGTCTAACTGAGCTGCCCTTTTATCTGGGGTCCAGATGACATGCAGGATATCACCTGATCCCTGGCCTCAGGCCATCACTCGAGAGGCGGATAACTAGGCAGAGAGGAAGCTAAACCTGCCTCCCTTAAAGGGCCAGCCTCACCCTGTGGCACCACGGTGCATGTGCAGCATTAACAGAATCTGCACAGCTGCCACCAGTGCTATGGTTGTCCCTGAATTTCAGAAAGTTTTATGTTGTTAGGGGTATTGTCTGTTGAAGTTGGTGCATTTTTTTAAAAAAAATCAGTCCAGATGGTCCCGCTACTGATCCAGTGGTGTGTCACTTTGTGTATGATGTCAGTACTTTGGGAATGTAATAGTTGTGCACATGCCAATAAAATAAATCAAACCCATCACTGGGAGGCAGCTAATTAATGGAGCTGGGCTTAGCTTCACTTGTGACGAAAGGGCCAGCCTATCCTGTGACACTCCCTCTCAGTCTTCTTTCTGTTTACTATTTCATATACTTTTAGCATGTCTCCTCTTATCAGTCTCCTTTCTAAGCCCATCGTCTGCAATTCATCAAGGGATGTAAGTTCCATTGTGGGACTACTCACATGCTTAAAGTTAGGCCCTTGCTTATGTACCTTACTCAACGATAGCCACGGTGTTCCGCTCCTTGGAGAATCCAGCTCTTAGTGCCTACTTATGGATTCAGAAACCTAGTTTTGAAAATGCTGGCCTATTTTCAATGGAGAGAAAGGTAGACCCTGAGCCTAAAAATTTGCACACATGCTTGATTTGATGCACCTGGAGTAGTCCCATTGCTCCAGTCCTGCAATTCCATGCAGGCGGAGTCTTGTTCCTGCGTGGAAACCTCATTGCCTGAGCACAGGAGTGTGAGTGTGTGGCTCCATTTCTAGGACTGGAGAAATATTATTAATGAGAATAAGGGAAGCAGAGGACAGGGATGACAAGAAGAGACAGATGGGGACTCTGAAAGCAGGCTATAAAAAGTTTTGTGTAAACTCTAAACCTTCTTTCTAGAGTCTACCATCAATTTTTTTTATAGTGTGTTTATTATTTTTCTGGAAGTACCAGAAAATAAAATCCTATGTATATATAGTTCCTAAAATAGGGTTAGAGTTGTTGTCTTTAAAGAACATTTTATACCTTCCACCACTAGTCAAATGAGAGCCATGCTTCCCCCATGATTCATGGTTAATTGCATACTTTCTGTAGACAGTTTTATTTATCCTACAATAGCGTACAAAATATGTCCCAACTGGCTTTATTTTTATGTTGATGTTTTTTTAACAGCATCAAGAGGGAGAGGGAAAGGGAGGCTTGGGGGAGTCAATAAAGAAGAATGTGAGAATGTGTCCTTCTATAAAAAAAACAGCTTAAAGTAGCAGTTGGACTTTGGCACATGTGTGGTCTATTATTGCCTTCCATGTAATCAGCCGTCTGGCAGGGCAATAGCAGCATCAAGGTGTTGTTTATACACTATAAAATGTTAAAATGGCATTGTAAAGATTAGCTGGAAGACAAGGCTTTCCTTCCCCCCCTTTCTGTTTTTGCAACAAATAAATGGTGGGCACTGAAATGGTTTCCTCAAAGCTTGCAATGACTCTTTAATGGAAAAACTTCTAACCTGAGAGAAGTGGGGTGGCCCACTGCATAGGGAACTAGAAGTCAGGTGACCTGCGCTCTATTTCCAGCTCTTGCATTGATTTGCTTTGTAACCTTGAGCAAGCTACGTCACGTCTATGTGCTTGTTTCCCCTGACAGTCTTGACTACTTAAGGTCTGATCCTATCCCTTTGACATCAGTGGGAGTTCTGTCATTGACATCAATGAGGGCAAGATCAAACCCTTATATTGTAAGTATTTCAGGATAAGTCCTGTGTATGAACAACACCCTTATCTTGGTCGTTGCCCCTAAGAGCTACTTTTATAAAAAATAACAATAACTTTATGCCTAGGAAATCAGAACTACGGGACATGCTGGAATGAATGATTTGGGCCCTGATCCTATGACACATTGAACACTTTAGTTTCAATTGGAGTTAGGGTAATCAGCAATTTCCAGGGTGCAACATGCCACAGGCGTCAGGTTCCCTATATCTAAACTTCCTGAAACCAACCCCAGATCAGTGCCTCCAAGAGTCAGTTCAGCCCCTCATGCATCTGAGGTAGAAAGATGGTGGTTTTTTTTTGTAATTTATCTTCAAGACCACAGTGCTATTTAAACCTTAAACATCTAATGGCACTGTTTAATTAGTTATGTGTCCTGGTATAGGGCACTTAGTCAAAAATTGAGCTAGTGGGAAGACATTCAAAACACTGAAAATTAAATGTTGACTTTCTTAATTGTCTTGAAAATTTCATCCTGTTTTTCTCTCAGATTCAGTCCAAATGTTTCCTCTCTCATTGTCAGACAATTTGCTGTGCACCAACTGGTTACTGAAATGTACCCCAGGTGTGGCAAGCCTCCAGCAGCTTTTGTATGTAGCATGTATATGATTTGGTCAACAGATATTGAAATCAGAGGCAGAATTCTCATTAGCTTTCCTGGGCCCAGGAATTAGACCTATCACTTTACAAAAGCCTTGTGACAAAGATGCTATATTAATTATATTATATTATAATGTGTGCTAGACAATTTGCAGGCACATAAAACCAAGATCTCTATTCCAAAGAATAAATACTTCAAGGGCTGATCAGACAACTCCCTATTCATACAAGGATTCTTTACTCACATTTTTAAGATGTTGAGATTTGAACAAAAATTTGGGGTGAAAAAAACACAGGGAAGGAAAAAACTTGGAAAAAATCTGCCTTATTTTCTCCCCATATTTTGGCCACATATTCTCAGATAATAGTCTCATTAACTTCACCAGGACTTCTCCCACAAGTAACAACTATTCACATAAGTATTTGCCAGAGTGGGCCCAAAACAGACAATTGACAGACAAGGGAAGGGGAAATAATGCAAGCTAGTATTTTACCAGCATCATAATCACAGTTCATCAAAAGAGCTGGTTTAAAACTTCCATGTTGCAGAGGGAGAGTTATGTTTCTTTGTTTACTCAGAGCAGCAAGCACTGAGAGAGGGGGCAGCATTTTAATTAAAACTGATAAAGCCTCTGAAAATTAGTCTGGGGAAAACCCATCTTGTCGAATGCATAGCTGCCAGGTTTCAGCTGGAGGCTGGAGGGAATTTGTAGAGGGAAATTGGAAGAGCAGCACATCATTGGTGCAATCAGGTCTGCAGGGTGAAATACCACTCAGGTTTCATGCAAGAAAAATATACCCTCTTTAAAAAAATGGTATTTGTCATTAAAGAACCAGCATCTTGTGCAGGACTTAAAATATGTAAAAATCACTTTCTCAAACTATGCACATTTGATAGGGCAAGATATTACTTCCTCTTATGCTCTCCTTTTTCCCAGTTCTGCCCAAGGTCTTCTCCACTGTAGCATCCCCCAACCCCAGGCTAGAAACTAACTTGCTTCCAAGTATGAAGGTCTGCTCCCAGCTGGAAACCATTCCCTTTCTTCACAGCCCAAGCACCCGTGGACTAGGCACATCCAGTGGAGGCAAGGATTACTTGTTAAGCTATCTGGAACGAAGTGTGGTAGACACTCAGCAAAGAAATGAAGACTGCTGGTGCTGCTAGCAAACATCTAGGAGCATGGGAGAGTGAATATACATGAATGACATTGATCCAGCGCCCACTGAAGTCAGTGGAAAGACTTCCACTGAGTTCTCTCTATCTTAGGGTTTGATACTGCTGCCCATCACCGTAGGACCTGAGAACCTTCCATGTAAAATTGATAGCAAAAGCAAAGTCCCTAGTGGACTCCGTGAAGTCTCTGGCACTTCTCCCTTCTCGTAGTAAAAACTCTGTCTGTGAGATTTTTCTGATTTTTCTGTTTTTGTTGGTAGGAGTTTGGGGACAAAATGGTCTTTGGATCCGGTTATTTATTGGAACCCCTGACACAGAGAGCAGCACAGCCAGGCAATTGTCCAGGAAAGCTCTGGTAGGAAAAGCCTTTATTACATTACTGTGTTTTATGTAAACAGTTGAGCTCAACTTCTCGGCCCTGATTAATTCAGTATTTGAAAGACATAGAATCATAGAAGATCAGTGTTGGAAGAGACCTCAGGAGGTCATCTAGTCCAACCCCCTGCTCAAAGCAGGACCAACCCCAACTAGGAGTTGTTGACCAACTTCCAAAATTAATTCCTTGAGGACCTGCTCCATGATTTTTCCGGAGAATGAGGTGAGGCTGACGGGTCTGTAGTTCCTTGGATTCTCCTTCTTCCCTTTTTTAAAGATGGGCACTATATTTGCCTTTTTCCAATCATCTGGGACCTCCCCATATCACCACCTCTGCAATCACATCAGACACTACAGGGCTGTTAGAACTCAGTACGCTGAGTGAGAGTCTAGCACCAGACACGTGACTTAGAAAGAGAGGCCCAGTTCCTTAGATTACTTACTTACTTAGGCATTGTTCCACTCAGTGTTGCAATGCCTGACCCCACGGCACCCTCCTGCCAGTGGAATTTTCAGCCCCAAAGGGACCTAAGGAAGGGATCTCCAGAAACCGGCTAGCTGAGGAGGGAGCTGCCTCAGCTAGCAAAGAGTGAAAAGCCAAAGAGAAGGGTGGGGGGAGAAGAGGGGTTTGGGTGCCTAAGCAGGTGACCTGGTCAACCTGGCTGATGGGCCAGAGATAGGCCCCTCCCTCCACTCAGGATCCTTAGCCATGACCCCTTTCCTGGAGTTAAGTACCTAAGACAGGTCAGCCGCTTAGATAGCTCATTCCCTAGCAGCCGAAACAGTTTCTCTCTCTCTCTCTCTCTCTCTCTCTCCTGCTCAAGCTTGTTACCTCTATCACACTTCCCTGTGCCCACAGTTGTCTTTTGTGAAGGGGCTGTGCTGTCCCCTCACCTATCAGTGGCGTGCCTCCAGCCTTCTGCCGCAAGATCTGACAGGTACCCCAGGTTTTAGGCACGCTCTGAGCATGCCTATGGCTTTGGTCCCACTGCCAAGAGAGGCATTCACCGCCTACTTTAAAAATCTTGCTTCAAGGTCTGTGGGGCTTTGGGTTGAGCTAGGTAGCAGTCCTCAGGTTGTTTTTAAAATATGAACCAGCAGAAACTTGGATACCTAAGGGAATAAGACACCTCAGGGGTTAGGTGGCAGCTGAGTGGTAGCTTTAAATATGTCAGTGGTGCCTAAATGCTGGACTCAGGCACATTTTTCTTCTGTGTTTGTACAGCAATGGGGTCCTGTTTTCTGACTAGGTTATGGGAATACAAATAATAAAGAAGCAGATGGGTGCTGGATTACCTTTATGGATCTGGGCCTGGCTCTGTTTGGTAAATAGCCCCGGCTGCCCTCTGTGAAGATGGCCAATCTTTGTTCAGGAGGTAGACCGGGGGTAGGGATCAGGGAGGAAGATTATCGGAGGTAATGCAAAAGGTATGAGAGTGCATGTGATTGTAGAGGTGCTGAGAAATGAAGGAGGAAATGAAGAAGACAATGATTTTCATTGTGGTAATTCTAATCCATTATTTGTTGTTATTATTATTTACAGCATATGGAGCTTGTTAAAAAAAAGTTTTAAGGGAAACTTTCCAATAAAAATAATGCCTTTAAATTGTCCTACCTTCCCTACAATATTGGAAATAATTTACTATACATAGGGGCAACTCCAATAGGGTTGTATTCAGCATTGTGCCTGGTGCCGGAGAACTGCACTGTAGCATGCATGCAGGAAAATACTAGCTGTAAGTTGATGAAAAGAAGGGGATTTGCCAAGGAAAAAATAATAGGAGGAGCTTGAGGAAAATAGATGAGACAGTGTCTCCAACTGTGGCGCTGTGGCCAAAAAGAACTAATGTGATCCTGGGATGCACAAACAAGTGAATCTTGAGCAGGAGTAGAGAGGTTATTTTACCTCTGTATTTGGCACTGGTGTGACCACTACTGGAATACTGTGTCCAGTTGTGGTGTCCACAATTCAAGAAGGAGGCTGATAAATTGAAGAGGGATCAGAAAAGAGCCAGAAAGAAATATTAGGATTAGAAAACATGCCTAATGGTGATAGACTCAAGGAACTCAATCTATTTAGCTTAATAGAAAGAAGATTGAGGGGTGACTTTGATCACAGTCTATAAATACCTAAGGAGGAACAAATATTTGATCATTGCTCGTCAATCTAGCAGAGAAAGGTATAACACAATCCAATAGTTGGAGGTTGAAGCTAGACAAATTCAGACTGAAAATAAGCATAATTTTTTAACTGTAAGGGTAATTAAGCACTGGAAGAATTTAATAAGGGTCATGGTGGATTCTCCATCACCAACAATTTTCAAATTGAGATTGGATGCTTTTCTACAAGCTCTGCTCTAGGAATTTATTTTGGGGCAGTTTTTTGGCCTGTGCTATCCAGGTGGTCAGACTAGATGATGACAATGGTCCCTTCAGGCCTTGGATTCTATGAATCTATAAAAATCATATCATGGGTAAGACCTGCTTAAGAGTTTCTGTCAATTAAACTTGACTAAGGGCCTAAGCCAAAGCCCACTTAAGTCATTGGACAGACTCCTGTTGCTTCCAATGGGCTTTGGATCATGCCCTATGCCAACATTAAAGTCTCTCTTTGCTCGATTTGCAGAAATTGAACAGGTCCCTGCCCTTGTGACTATGCTGGCCATGGGGCAAAAGGTGGCTTCAGAGCACCGATTGCCTGATAGTTGAACCAGAGCCCCATCACCTCCCCATGCTTAGGAGAAGAGGATAGGAGTGCACTGTACTTGCATGTGTTCCGCTGCTCCACTCCTTATGTTCATGCCGTCCCTTCAGGGTATGTTCAACGTGCCCACTCGTGCTATAAGACTCTTCCCAAAGAGGGGATAATGTGTTGTGTTTGCTGCATCTTCAGAATGGTGGAAATGCAGTTAAACCTGTGGTCAGCCAACCAACTGAGATCAGCTGCTTAACCGGTGGCTTCCCAATAAAGGGGAAGCAGAATTCTACTTGTCAAATTGGGGATATCTAAGGTGACCTCTTACGACAGGAGCTTGTTTATTAAGGCTGCTACAGGTTTCATAGCAGTGATTTCTTTGGTTCTTACTCCTCGTGCATAGGTTGCAGATAAGTTTACTCCAGGCCTCCTTTTTTTAGTTTTTGTTCTTTCTTTCCTTTTTCTGTGTCTTCACTCCATCTTGGAGTCTCTTTTCTTGCCATCATTTTAAAATCTCTGTTAAAGTCTTTCCCCAGCTGCTGGGGGTGTATCTGCTTGGGTGAGTAGGCCAGACTCCCTGCACTCTCCTTCTCCTGCCACATACAGTCTTCTGCTGAAGTGGTATTAGCAGGACTAATCAGAAGTCTTGGTGCTAATACCCCATCGAGATGCACGGGCCAGTTGACGCCGCTCAAAGAGATGACATTAGGCTGCCTGCAGATTCTGGCCAAGGTTGCTGCAATGTTTATTCTTGAGTCACATTTTCATGGTTTTTTTCACTACCATAAGGGCTAGGAACTTTCCTTTATAAAAAATGAATGCTGAGATTCTGATTTAATCACATGATACCAGAAGCTGGGTCCTTGGGCAGCTATACTTAGAATGCCTGTGCTTTAATCTCACTCTGGTGATGGTGACAGTATCAAAACTGATAGACAGGGTAGGAAGAGATGAAAAAGAGATGAAGAGACATGCCTGGATTTAGGAGGAGCAGAAAATGTTGGGGCAGATTAAGGTCTTGGCACTAGTATGGGGACATGAGGAAATGAGAGGGACTGGAGATGAAGAGAGCATGGAGAGAGATAGAAGGAGAGATGGAAGGTATGGTGCTGAAGGAAAGATCATGGAGTATAGAAGAGTTGTAGTTGTAGGAAATCAAGGGCATGAAGGAGAAGGTGGAGTCTGAGACTGACGGGGAAATGAAATTGATATATGCTCCAGACACTTCCAATCCAAATGGGGGATGGAGCCATAGCATGAGGTCAAGGCCACCAGGGAGTCCTGTGTCACGTGCCATTGACTATCGATGGCCTTAATCCAGCGCTGGACCCACCAAGATACAAGAATCCCTTTCCAGACCCACTATCTAGCAAAGGAATCTTTCCTCAAGCTCAGCATCAGGGCTTCAGTTGGCCTGAAGGCATCTCTCTGTCCTGCAGGTCTTTTGCACCTATTTCAGCTGTCCCCAGCAGAAAGGCAGAAAGAAGGCCTTAGATCGACTGCCTATGCCACCTGGGAGGGAATTGCTGCTGCTGTACAGGAGCAAAGCTATCACTAGTGTTGTGAAACTCAGCAGGCTACCTAGTTTCTGATGTGCGGGAGGGTGGGGTTCTTTGCTCTGTAGTCCGCCTCCCTAGCTCCACTCATGACAAATGTCCCTCTGGAGGGAGTTCAAAGGAGCTGGGCAGGAGACAGATGCATAATGCAGGAGACTGGTGCTTCTGGCAGAGGGTTGGCAGGCCTGTAGAATCAGCTGCACAACACAGATTATGCTAATTTGCTAAAAGGGAGTTTGGTCGGAAACAATATTGTCCCATTATGTTACGGATGCTTGATTCACTCGGGCCACCCTTTAAGCAAATGTTGATCTTTTTTTTTCCACCCCCCAACACAGACTGCAAACATGCCCTTTCGCTCCAAACAACCCATCAATTTGAAAGTGCCCGGAGCTAAAGCCAAGTGCAAGAGCCAGGTGTTTTGATAGCAGCTACCCCCAAATGGCAGGAATAAATTACCTGTCCCATTAAAAACCAGCCACCTGCACTGTCAGCTTTTCAGCAACTTTTAAATCCCTCGCCTTGAGAAGTCTCACCAATGCCGACGAGAAACACTAACAGCTGCCTTTTGTCGTGCATTAGGCTGTTTGTGCTGTAGTGAGATTTGCTGGAAGAATTGCTGCTTCTGGAGCAGCTTCCCCAGTGAGCAAAAATTGGACATAAAGGCGCATTACAAGGGAATTGCATTTTCTCTCTGGTTTCCCTTTCTGCACAAAGAATTATTTATGAGGCTGCCCGTGCTTTTTAGAGTGTGTGTGCATGTGTGCGAGGTTAGACTAGTACTGCTTTCACACATCATTTGAGTATAGACAAAAAGGCAAAATTTAAAAAATAAAGTCCCCTTTTGTCATCGCATATGCAATAATTCTGCATGGAGAACGGCCCATTATCCACCGACCTCCAAAGAGACGTTATTTCGTTCGACACCCCTGGAGCTGCACAAATGACAGTCAGCAGGCGTCGAGCCGTCTTCTTGGAAAGAAAAAAAAAAAAGAAACCTGGCATCTCCCTCACTGGCGCATCTGGTGAGTTTGAATGGCGTTTGCTGGCATGGGTTGCAAAATTAATTACATTCCAAAGCCTTGTCACAAACAATAAACCCTTGTGCCAAAGGCTGATCTTTCGCTTTCTGCCAGATGTAATGCATCTGCTTCTCTTTATCGGGTTTAATCCTATTTGGCATCAATCGCTCAGTAAACAATGCTGCTAGAAGTTGGAGGGATGCAGAAAAGGCACCCAACAGTAGTGGAAGAGATGTCGCTTTAAGAGACTTAGCAATAAGATTGATGGATGGAATGACAATATGGACATCAGCTCTAAAATGGGATGTCGTTCCCCATCAACTGTATCATATCATTCAGCAGTGCAGGGGGTGCCACATGACATCCACTCTCCCGTGGGAATGTATTTTACTGGATAGTGCAGGAGACTGGGAATAAGGAGTTCTGGGTCCCATTGCCAGTTCTGCCATTGACTCATTATCTAACCTGGTGCAAGTCACTCTTTGTGGGGCAGATTCCCAGAGTCATCCAGCAGGGAGATGGGTGACAGAGGTGGTGTTCTGCCATCTTTGCACCTTCCTGCTCTCTCCCTGATCCTTTTGGCCACCAGAGGCCAAATCAGCTCCCAGTGCAAGCTAGAGCAGTCCAGATTGCAACAAGGTTGCTCTGACTTGCACTAGCAGAGAGCAGCTCCCAAAGAGCGACTCCATTGGCCAGCATAGCCAGAGTACATCATGCTCTGGCCCTTCCAGACATACACTTGCTATACCCCACTGCCTCCTATGCCAGCTCAGGATTCCCCCACACAAGATTTTCCCCAAGACAGATTGGTGGGAACCATAGGGGGAGAGGGGCTCACTTTCCTCTGTAGCGTGTGGGTGCAGGTCACTTGCCAGGATTATCTGGGTGTATATCAATCATTTCCCAGCCACTGGTGCACCTCGGTCCCTTCTATTCTCTCCCTATGTCACAGACTAGTCTAGTCTAGTCTTGTGTGGGCTGTAATACTTTGGTCTGATTTTGGTGGTTGGATTTGATGTGTGGATGCTAGGTGGTGTTTGTGGTCTATGATATACAAGAGGTCAGACAAGATGATTAAGTGGTCCCTTCTGGCCATACGCTCTATGACTCTATGAAACACTGATTTAAGGCAGATTTAAGTCCGATTTGTGCCATTGGAGAAGCACAAAGGGGAATTAGAAGGGGACTGGGGATCTGGCTCTGTGTCTTAATTTACCCATCTCAATATAATACTTATTGTACTTCCATCACAAGGGTGTTATGGGCTCAGTCAGTTAACTGATGTATATAAAATTCTTTGAGATTCTTAGACAAAATGCACTATGGAACTGCAAAATATTGCTATCATTCTGTGACGTGGCTCGGTCACGGAGACCCCCTTGGGACTGTCACCTGGCGTGCTGGAATTATCTCTGTGCTCTGTTTTCCCTGCCAGCTTGGGGGTCCATAACCCTGTCTTTTTGAGCCAGACATGCTAGCCTGCTGCAACACAAACCCAGGTCTGGTCCATGCCCCCAAAGCTGCAGACTTTAACCAAAAACTGCTCAGCAGGTTTCCTATCTTCAGCACCCAGACACCCAGCTCCCAATGGGATCCAAACCCCAAATAAATCCGTTTTACTCTGTATAAAGCTTATAAAGGGTAAACTCATAAATTGTCCATCCTCTATAACACCGATAGAGAGATATGCACAGCTGTTTACTCCCCCACGTATTAATCACTTACTCTGGGTTTACTAATAAACAAAAGTGATTTTATAAAGTATAAAAAGTAGGATTTAAATGGTTTCAAGTAATAACAGACAGAACAAAGTAAGTTACCAAGTAAAACAAAACAAAACATCCAAGTCTAAGCCTAATACATTAAGAAACTGAATACAGGTAAATTCACCCTCAGATGTTCCAGCAAGATTCTTTCACAGACTAGACTCCTTCCTAGTCTGGGTCCAATCCTTTCCCCTGGTACAATCCTTGTTAGTTCCATCTCAGGTAGTAACTCGGGGATTTCTCATGACTGGCAGCCTCCTTTGTTCTGTTCCACTCCCTTTTATAGCTTTGGCACAAAGCGGGAATCTTTTGACTCTCTGGGTCCCCACCCCTCCTTCTAAATGGAAAAGCACCAGGTTTAAGATGGATTCCAGTATCAGGTGACATGGTCACATGTCCTATGAGACTCCAGCCTCCATTCTTCCAGGGCTGGCCAGCACACACCCAGGAAGGTTTGCAAGTAAACAGAGCCATTTACAGGCAATTGTCCTAGTGAATGGGAGCCATCCAGATTCCAAAACATCATTAATGGCCCACACTTTGCATAATTACAGTAGGACCCCAGAGTTATCCTTCATATTCCTAGTTTCTGATACATTAAACAAATAGGATGAACACACTCAATAGATTATAAGTTTTGTAATGATACCTTACAAGAGACCTTTTGCATAAAGCATATTCCAGTTACATTACATTCACACTCATTCACATAATTCCATAAAAAATATGGACTGCCACATCACACATTCCTGACCCAAATCTATTAGAGTTATGGATTTGTATTTTTTTATTTGGGAGCAAGTTCACCTCATCGTACATGTTGGCTGCGGGCTGAAGCCAACGAGTTGTCCTGTCGAGTTCTGACTATAAGAGGTCTCCTTTCCCCTCTCTTGAGTTGAGTGGTTTGAGTTGTGGGGCTCAGCAACCCTTCTGGCACCTTCTCCCTTAACTGCCACTGCAGAACAATTCAATTCTGACGCTAGGGATATAGCACCAAACGCTCAGGAGCCACAGAGAAGGTGAGATTTGAATTAAACAGCAGATGGTGCCCGTCAGAGCAGTTCCTTGTTGTGTGGGGTCCCACAATGGGTTTACCAAATGCAAAGGGAGAGCAAGAAGGGGGGAATGCAGGGAAGTGGGAAGAGGTGTGGTGAGTCATCCCTGAGTTACCTCTGAGCCTACCTGAGCCTGATGGAGGATCCCTGAGCCAGAGAGATTCTGACAAGAGGCCAGCAGCATGCACTCTGGGACAGAAATAGCTGGAAGGATCAGAGTCCTTGTTGAAACATCCTATATTTTCCTCCTTCCTTAAAAGGGAGGTGGGGGGCCTTAACTTATCAAAGGCTAATTTCCAAGGGCAGTTCAAGATTTGTATCAGTGATTATTTTAACCAAGCTACTTTGCCCATTCATGGGTGCAGTTGACCACACAAATCTACCACCAATAGCTCTAGGCCAGTGGTTTTCAAGGGGTTCACGAAAGGTTCTCATTACTGTAGAACAGTGGTTTTCAACCAGGGGTCTGCAGATTATGTCTAAGATTTCCAAAAGGGTCCACATCTCCATTTAAAATTTGTTAGGGGTCCTCAAATGAAAACAAGTTGAAAACCACTGCTCTACGCAGTGTGGTCTTGTGGATAGAGACTCAGAAGGTCTAGTCTTGGCTCTGCCACTGAGTGATGTCAGCCAAGTCATTTTACTTGTCTGTGCCTGCTTCCTCCTCTATAATACGGAAAAATATGATCCTGACCTCCTTTGTGAAATGATTTGAGATCCATGGATGGAAGGTGCTATATAAGCGCTAGGGGGCTTTGTGGGACTATGACACGCTGGCTGAAAGCCATTGCCCCCTTATTCCTGTTAGTGGTCACTATGGGCCTGACAGACTTTCCACTGATTTCACTGGGCTTTGGGTCAAGCCCTGCATAAGGTTGACTTTTGACCCTCATGCTGGGTAGGTTAAAATACCTTTTCTGGATGCTCAGCTAGTAGTCTTAGTGTTTCAGGGATAGCTCTGTGGTTTAAGCATTGATGTCCTAAGTCTAGGGTTGTGAGTTCAATCCTTGAGGGGGCTATTTAGGGATCTGTCTGGGATTGGGCCTACTTTGAGCAGGGGGTTGGACTAGATGACCTCCTGAGGTCCCTTCCAACCCTGATATTCTACATCCCTCATAAAAAAGTTTCCTTAACTAATATAACCAGGGATGTTTTATTATCCATATTAAATGCATAATCCTTTTCAGAATCCTAACAAGCTCAAGGCCTGGATTGTATATTGTGGCAATGAGTTGCACTGGTTAATTATTTGTCGTATTCAAAACTATATTTCCTTTTATCAACTTCAAATTGATTTCCTTTCACTCTGATCAAATGTTACCACTCTTGTACTGTGAGCAAAGGTAAACAGTAGCCCTCGAGTCACCTTGGGCATATCATTTTTATTTGTATATTCTGTCATGTCCCCTTTTATTCATTTTAGGCTTCATCCAAAGTTCACTGAAGACAATGGAAAATCTCCAGCTGACATCAACAGCATTTGGATACTCCAGCTCTCTAAACTGCAGATTGTAGTACCCTTTATAGCACCACACATCAGTATTCTGGTTCCCAGTTGTCATTTTCAGACCACAGGATGCTGTTATCTATGCAATTTTATTGTAATAATGGAATGCCTTTAGGAGTTCTCTGGCAGAGTATATTTGAGTACTTAAACATTTTCTTTTTCACTACAGAAAAGTTCATTGTATTAGGGTTCTGCATCGCCAGCACCTCTTTGCAGAGATGCTGCAGCTTAGCATGCTAGCTATAGAATATCAGGGTTAGAAGGGACCTCAGGAGGTTATCTAGTCCAACCCCCTGCTCAAAGCAGGACCAATCCCCAGACAGATTTTTGCCCCAGATCCCTAAATGGCCCCTTCAAGAATTGAAGGCACAACCCTGGGTTTAGCAGGCCAATGTTCAAACCACTGAGCTATCCCCCCCCAGACTGACTTCCTGCTGTCTCCTCCAAACCTTTCCTTCCTGAAACCTGTGCTCCTCCTTTAGTTCCCTTCCAAGTTGCTATAATCATAATAATAATAATAATGTATTATTATTATTATTATTATTTTCTCTTCAAACTGCAAAGATAAAAAAAACCTGTGAGCTGGAAAAAATTGACCTGGATTCTAGATTTCAGTTCACACAGATTTAAATCAGAAGAAACTCCGCTAAACTGAGGTACATTACTGAGATTAGATTCAGACCCAAAAGACCAGATCCCCAGCTTGTGTAAATCAATGAAGCTATGTCAGTTCACACCAGCTGAGGATCTGGCTCATAGAATACAAAACATGTTTTTGTAGTTATTTTTTTTCTCCCAGTTATACAGTGATGTGGCGCTCATGCAAGCACAATGGTGCAAATTACAAATGGGGAATAAACGACAGCTTGTGCAATTACCTGTTGACATATTAGGGGCAAATTAGACATTTAATAATTGGTCATCTCTATCTGTGGAACAGGCTAAAATAAGAGGTGGGAAGGGCAATGTGAGAGTGGGAATGAAAGAGTGGATTAGACCTATTATGCCATTTTTAACTGTCAAGCCAAAATACAGTTTGATGGGCTATAAACTGTGAAACAGAAACCCCAAATGGGAGCTGCAGTGACACATAATAGCATAAGAGAGAGCCGGAAATAATACCGAGCTAATTTCACTTTAACACATATAACATTCTCCATTGCTTCAGTATCATGAGTCATCATTGCTGATGTCATTAATTTGCAGTACAACGGCAAGATAATGGCAGGTCTGCATGCAACACAGCAGGTAAATGCAAGTCTAAAATGAGTGATCTGCCTCATAATGGGGCACTGTGAATGAAGACTGTGTCTGTAGATAAGGATCAATGAATTATTTCACATTCTGTCTTTTGTTCTCTCCCTCCAACAATGCATCTGCACCTAGCTCTCTGGAAAATGCTAAACCTCTGTGCCTTAGAATGGAAATTAGAAATGGAAATTATGTATTTGGCCAGCTAGTCCATCCTCCTGCCCGTAGTGGATTGTTTCCTACAGTATATTTTGGTTTTTGTTCTTTATCCAAGTCAACTTTTAACTTGTTCAAACAAGGGGATTGGCACCACTTCCTGGTGAGACTTTCACAAGGCTTCATGGTGAGCAGAGTTTCCTTGATGTTCATCCTGCCTTTTCCGTGTTCAGGTTCAATGTTATTCCTATTGTGGAGTCACTCCTCATTTTCTTGTGTGATTACCTAGCTACATTTATTTGCTTCTAATTTTATTTTTCTAATAATCCTTGCGCTTATCATCTCAAGTCTCTAACAGCTAAGCCTCCATCACCTTATGGGGTAGGTAAATGTTGTTCATATCTATTTTACAGATGGGGATATTGAGGCAGAGGTTAAGGGGGTGGGGAGGTACCAAAACAAGACACTCCACTGCAAATGCTAATCTCCATAGGAAGAGAGGAGAACAAATAGGATATGACAGATGTGTAGCCATGTTGCTTAATGCCCTACTGGATCATGCTCAGATACTGCCTCCATGAGCAGGTTATAAGAACCCACATAAAATAGATTTGTCCATGGTCATGAAGCTGGACTGAGAAAAGAAGCCAGGACTCCTGACTACCAATCATTTCCTCTAGCCGTTAAACCACCATATTTAAAAAGATGATTGAAGGGAATAAATTCTGGGAAATAATAAAGACAGAGCCTTAAAATTAGTGGTGGTAAAAAATAAACAAAAAGGGGGACGTTTTCAAAGGCTTAAAAACAATTAACACCCAAGTCCTATTGAAAGTTAATGGGAATTGGCCACCTAATTCCCATCTGTGCCTTTGAAAATCTTCCCCAAAGCTCCAATATAAGCAAAAGCAGTTCACATAACTTGGATAGACCTGATTCTCTTCTCACCTGATTCTCTTCTGATATAAATGAGGAGTAACTCCACTTATGGCAGTAGAGATACACCAGGATAAAACTAGGTAGAGAGAGGAATCAGGCCTTCTGTGTTTTAAAATGGGCTTTAATATCCTCATGAATATTCCTTTTCATGGAGGAAGTCATATTTTCTCACCAAAACCAAAAACAACAACAACAAACAATAGAGCCTAACGCTATTTAACAGGGATTGCTTAGGAGAAATATGGGGAAGTAAGTTACTCACGACATCTGGACCTACGCAGAGCCTGACATGGACCACTACCCAGAGCCAGGACACTGGACATACACAGAGCCCGTGCTGACCAAACAGACCAGTGTTTAGTAAGTCACAGACCACATAATTACTAAATTACAGAGTACAAAAACCATCCACTGCTTCCAATTATAATGTGAAAGGGCAACTTCACAGTTGCACTACTTAGTAATGCTGGGGAAAAGCAAAGGAAAATGTGTGAACGGCCTAATGAGGTGTGTGGGAGGAAGTTGCTGCAGTTTACAGTTTTTTCATGTTAGCTCCTACAATGTGTTACCATTCTACGGAGAGAGGGGTGGGTGAGTCATTTTCTCACTGGTCTAACTGAGATGAGCGTAAATACAGATTTTTCCTACTTAACTTCTTACCACACTGATGTGACACACTGATGTGTAATTTATTAAAAGGAGCCATTCAAGATTCCCACCAGGAAAAATCTCAGAGAATTTCAGTGACTGACAGGGCTTTTTACTCTGTGGGAGAGTCACTTGTGTATTCTAGAGGGTGTGGGGAATGTTTCCTTGAAATCCTCAAAAAGGGAAGGCGAGGAAAAAAGAGACAAGGGCCCAGATCCTCCATGAGATTTAGGGCCCAGATCCACAAAGGGACTTAGGTGCTGCAATGTGGCTGTATCTACCCAAGAAATGCCGTTGTGATATAGACTCTTACTACAGTGATGGAAGAACCCCTTCCATCGCTGTAGTAAATCCAGCTCTTTGAGTAGTGGTAGGCAGGTAGGTAGGTAGACAAAATAATTCTTCCATTGACCTAGTGGTGGCTACACTGGGGCTTAGGTTGGCTTAACTACATCTTTCAGGGGAGAGAATTTTTCTGAGTAATGTAGCTGGGTCAACCTAACTTTGTAATATAGACCAGCCATCAGTGTCACAACACCTAACTTTTAGGTGCCTAGAAAATCCCAGGAACAACACCGTGATCCTGAAAGCCAGAGTTTGGTGCCTAGGATCCTATACAATAGGATAAGGAGAGAGAAGCCCCTAAGAATGTGATCCGCAAAAGCTAGCATGCTGGGTGGGGAGCCACCGATGCTAGCCAATGGGAGGTGCCAATGAGAGGATGTGTCCTAAGCCCCACCCCTCTCATGGTGATAGGTGTTTAAGTCCAGGAGGCACCTATCTCTGGTAGCGATACACGAAAGGGACCCTGTCTCCTAGAGTCAGGCCACTTAGGTATCTACATAGTTTCTTGCAGGAATGAATTAGGCTTCTGCCTCACTCTATATGAAATGGCTGCTGGAGGAGCAGGATAACTATTTAAGTATTTATCCACAATGGAACAGTCATTGGGCCAGAGAGAGCAAGCAAGAAAGGGAATGACCCTGTAGCCCAGCAGTTAGCAAGCCAATCACAAAGGTGGATGACGCCGGGTCCAGTTCCCCTGCTCCAATCACTCATTCATTATTTATCCACAGTGGAGCAGCTCAGACAGGAGAGACTGAGGGAGACCCATATCAGAATATCCCATAGCTTAGTGGTGTGAGCATCTCTCCTGAGAAGTGGAAGACTCCCTCTTCTGGCAGACGGGGGAATTTAACCTGGGTCTCCCACATCCCAGGTGACATCTCTAACCACTGGACTAAAAGTTAATAGGTGAGTACCCCCGTCAGCTTCAGCCAGCCGGGTTTTGAATTGGATATGATCCAGCTCAGAGGTCACCTACCGGATCAGGGCCTTCTTCCAGTTTGTGGATTGCTCTAGGGCTTTGGTGGGAAATATGAACAGTTAGAGTGAGGCAGAAGTGTTCATGCCCAGAGGAGGAAACTTAGAAAGTGAGGGAACTTTTACCCTGAACACTTAGGTGCTGAATGAATTTAGGTGCCTACAGGTTTGGCAGCAGTTTTGTGGATTGCAATGGAGTCTAAAACAAGACCTTAGGCACCTAAGTGTGGAGCTTAGATGCCTAAGTACCTTTGTGGGTCAGGGTCAAAGTCCTTAGCAACCTAGGGTATGTAAAACTGGGTCTGCAGGACCCAAGTCTACGGACTCAGTGTTTCCAAGACCACGATTTTGTGTTCACACTGCATAGTGAACCTGTGTTTACAATTTCTGGATCTGGGTCACAAAACCGTGCTGACACTGCCATAGTGCAGCACACAGACCTGAGTCCAACCTGATTCTGGGAGCATAACCCAGTTGATTCCAAGGTTCCTAGCACCCTCCTAGCTGTAGTTGCTCTGGGCCTTGGTTCATGGTGTATTGTGGGGGAAATTGTCTGTCCATCCCACTGCTCTTGACCAGAAGTTGTATCAGCCTGCTAACGCATCATCATCATCATCATCATCAAACACACATAGTCTACTGAGGACTGTTGCCCCAGCCAGCATGTTCTTGTCCATTCTAGCAACATGGCCAAAAAACATGCCATGCCACTTTTGAATGTAATGATCGACTGAAGGAAGGCCTGATAAGGGATGTCTTTACTGCTCTCTAAGTATGCCTGTAAGAGGGTCCAGATTTCTGACATATACCAATACAGGTAGTACACAGGTTTGATAGATCCCGAACTTTGTCTCAGCACATAGACATAAGCAAGACATGAACTTCATGCAGGAAGTGGTGAGATCTATTTGTTGAAGAATGTTTGGTTTGCTGCAACTTTTATCTTTGCTTGCAGCCTAGGCAAATGAGCTTGTCAAAGCTCTCCACAATACTCAACACCACCTGCATCAGGGGTTCTGGTGGCCCAGCTCTGAGTTTCTGGACCTTGGTCTTCTGCCATGAGCTGTTCAACCCCACAGTGCAGGCAGCATCTTGGAGACTTGGATGGCAGGGCTGAAATTATCTGATTTCTATACAAGCAGGGCAGTGTCATCAGAGTAGTCTTGGTCAGCGAACACTTCTTGATTCCAACATGTGGAGCAGCAAGTCCTAATAGCCAGTCGATAGCTCAACAGAATAGTGCTGGGATGAGAATGCATCCTTGTCACACACCTGAGGTTTTGTAGAAGAATGGCAAAACTATGAACCAATGTGTACTCTCATACTGAGACCAGTGTGAAGATCGTACACCAGATTTAGCAGAACCTCTGGAACACCAACTCATTTCAGTGCTGAACGGTGGACCAAATAAAAAAAAAAGCCCACTTTGGTATCAATATATGCTACATGAAGCAGGCAGTTAAATTCCTTGTCCAGCTCAGCCAGAAGCTAAGACAGCATCCATTGTCAAGCGCCCAACAGTGAAACCTGATTGCTGTGGTTGAAGTCTGTTAAGGAGCAGCTGCATCTTACCCAGCAGAATGTGAGCCAAAACTTTTCCAGGGACCAATAACAATGGGATTGGCCTATAGTTGCCACACTTGGTTTAAGATCCTTTGCCTTTTGTACAAGGACATTGTAATGACATCTTTCCATTCTGCTGGTATTTGCGTGATGCCCATACTTTTAAAACAGCTGATGCAGGCTGATGCTCACTTGTTCTGAGCAGTTCAGGTGGGATATCATTAGGTCCAGCAGTATGTCCATTCTGTAACTTTTGGATGGCCTGTTGTGACTATCAGGCCAAGAATATCTATCCCTATTGTGAGCTCAAATGTAAAAAGTATGAAAAAGTTCATAAGCTGCTATGTTTCACCATGAAAAACAGGTCAAGATGTTGATGACATTGAATGTTGTAACAACTGCAAGAGAACCAGACAAAGAAGCTGGATCTGCCTAAGTGAAAAAGCCACATTGTTATAATCCAAGGACTGTTGAAATTATGCTTAGTAAAAACAGAAGATGTGGAACCAGAAGTTAATAGACCAAAATTGGTGTAATAGATATTAGGTCTAACTGGTAGATGGAATAATGAAGGGGATGAACTATGATGACCCCTCTTCCCCTTTTTTGAGTTCCTTACAGAGAGACTTTGAGAAAACATGTGGCCAGTTCAGTTCAACTCTCCCTCTCATCTCCCATCCCACCTTCCATCCCAGCTCATCCCCCAAACTCCCAGCACTGCAGCTCACCTCAGCTTAGCTTGACTGAGGCATAAAACAATTTTCCTGAGAGGAAGGCCAGTTGGTCTTAATCATGTTCAAGGAACTTTGTTTTCACCAGTGTGTGCTGAAAGTCATCGCATGATCATGACATCCAATCCTTTAGTACATCAGTGGAAACATCTAACTGCCAGCACTTGCAGAGGCACATGAAATCCTGCATTGTTTTTGTGACACTATGCCCCATATTCTTCATAGAGTTATGGTTATGATATGATTATGGCATAACTAAGATGTATTTTATCCTAGATGGGTCATGTGAGGTATCATTGAAAAGGGTATGATTTACTGAATACGGTTATCCTATTTGTATGCATGTATCATTTTTATATCTGAAGTTGGGAATATTGTCTATGCATCTATTACAAATGTGTTTACACCTGGGGAACTCCCAATAGACAGAATGCAATCAGTCTGGATGGCTCGCTGGGAAGGGCCATTAGGAAGAACAATAGGTCTTTGAAGATGCCAATCTCCCACCGGGAAGCCTTCTTGAGTTATGGCTGCAGGGACATGTGACCAAGTCACCTGGTACTGGACTCCATGATGATGCTAGTGTTTTTCCACTGACTGGGGGTGGGAATCACACTGGGAGACAAAGGATTCCCTCCATATGCAAAGACTATTTAAGGTAGGGGAGTGACATCATGGTTCGTTCTTCATTGACTCCCCGTCCAAGAAAGAGGACTGCTGGAAACACCTGAGAACAAAAAGTCTGGACATGGGGAGAAGGGCTGAGCCCAGGCTAGAGGGTTGTCTGGCCTGTGAAAGATATATCTGGAGTTTTAAGCTGCAAGCAGATACAGCTTCCCTTCAAGAACCTCTTCAATCTGCCTAAAACAACATTTAGGGTGAGAATTTGCTACTTATAACCAGTTTCTTTAGTATGTTAAGCTTACATTGCATGTTTGTTTTATTTGTTAGGTAATCTGCTTTGATCTGTTTGCTATCCCTTATCATCACATAAAACTATCTTTTGTAGTTAATAAACTTGCTTTTGTTTTGTCTAAAACCAGTGTGTGTGGAAATCATAACTTGGGGCAGAAAGCTGTGTATATCCCTTTCCACATTGAGGGAGGGGGCGAATTCATGAGCTTACACTGTACAGTTCTCTGTGCAGCACAAGACATTACAATTTTGGGTTTACCCTCTGTGCGGGGTGGCGGGGGTGTACTTTAGTACTGGGCAATTCCTTAGTTAAGCGTACCCATGCAGAGCTTATCTCAGCATCTGTGTGTATAGCTGCAGCTATCTGTGTGTATAGCTGCAGCTGGGTGTGTCTCTACGTGTATGTGTGCTAGTTACGTGCAGTCTGAAGCCCGGGGAAGGGCTTGTCAGGCTGCATAGCAGTACAGTGCAAAGGGAACCCAGGCTGGTGGGTCAGGCGGGCTCAGTGGTACCTCAGTTCCAAGTGGCACCCCGGGGGGGAACCCGTCACAGTTTTCCCTTCCCTTGTTATTTTCAACCCCTACCTTCCCCCCTTCCCTGCCACCACTTTTCTTTCCTTCTTTCCTAGCTCTACTCTCTTGGCTTTTCACTGAATCCTGAAGTCAGCTATGCTGTGTTAATTCAAGCCTGCCTTGTCTAAGAAGAAAACATCCCTGACCAGATTGTAAACCAGGATCCAAGCAGCTGGTGTCATGGTTGACTTCCCAACCAAAAGCATCCACTCGTAACAAACCCACAGTCCAATGTTCCAAAAACATCCTCAAAAGCTGTATTTCACCCATCTTTTCTATGCAGTCTCTCCTCTGCCTTGAATCTGTCTGTTTATTAGGAACAGGATAAATAAATGCCCTCTATACATCAGAACAGAGAGTAAAATTAACCCTTTCCTTTTCATCAAAGAAAGATTGCTCTGAAAATAATAGACACTGATATTTTGCCTCCAAAAGGAGAAAGGCTTCTAAGGTTTTGACTAAATTTGTCTTGTATAATCACTCAACCACAATTTCAATATAAATGCCTGTTTTAATTTCTTGTTCTTTCTTGTGTTTAAGCAATATATTTTTAATTGGAATAAATGCCTCTGGTTGTTTGTCAAGTAACTGAGTAAAACCAAGACCTTTGTTTAAAATAACCCCAAACCTCCATATCATTGTTTAATGTGGGATAGTGAAAGTGTTTATAAACAACTTTTAACAATTTGAGTATTTGAGATCAATATCCATACAACAGGCCTTCTATACTTCCTCAAGTGAGGGAAGACAAGCATCCGTACCTGGGTCTGCAGCCATGTGATTTGCCAGGTCACATAGCTCTGGACAGTTGTCAGCAGGTGTATGATTCGGCATGCTTTCATAATGTTCATGTTTTCCATCAATCCAAGACCTCATCCATCGACGAGCAGGGAGAGCCGTCTGGTTTTGTGAGGGGGATGTTAGAAGGTTGTTTATGGCTGCCAGCCAGATGCTTGTTGGCTCTGTATGCAGGATGCAGATTTTAATAGTTTAGGCCATTCTCCGCTTTGCCGGCCAGGGAGTTGATGTAGATCTCACAGTCACATTTTGCAATGGCCTGGAAAATGACTTTCAGCTGTTTACATTCTTGGACATCTCCCTGCTTGCATTTTTGCTAATATATCAAAGGCCTCATCTGACACCCATTGTTCCAGCAGTGGCATGTAGTATACCATTACATATACCACTCAGGTGATCTCCATGTTGTCTGAGAGGGTATCGAGGTTACATATGTGAGCCTCAAAGGTCTGTGTGTATTTTACAGTTTCAACAAGATCATCAAATAGATGCTCGACATTGTGCTGTTTGTGGATGCTTGGTTTGCAAGGAGTTGGAAAAGGCAGAGAGAGCTAACAACTAGCCTATGATCTGCGTTTGCTGGTGCTCCTGCATGACAGGGATTCTGATAGGTCCCTTAGGATTACCCAAATGACAACACCATCTGGCCTTTGACATTGTGTGCCACCAAGGGCTTATCTATTATGGGCTCCTGGTGTAGATACCTTAACAACCATCACTGGACCTAGATATCAAACAATGGACATGCCAGGAAGGAAATTGGTGCCATTCTCATCAGAAATCGCTCTTTAGTGAAATTTCACCATGTTTGCAGCAACACAGAAGCACAAGCCAGCACGTCCGTCTGAGTCATAGTCACTGTCCCAACAACCAGAGCCAACAACATGGATGAAGCGCTGTTGGAAAAATGTGTCCAGCTTGTGCTTTCACACCTATTTCAAGAAACAGGCAGAGCATCCTTGAGATGCCGGTGGGCCTCATGCCAGCATTTTTGGACCTACCAAAGGCACCTCTTGAAGGGGGATGCAGACATGGCAGACTCCAATCAGCTAATGCTGCGCCTGACTCTTACTGTAGCTGCAGATTCCCCATATGTAGACCAGTGCTTCTGGAGCAGGATCACAAGCACTGATCAGTGGAATCACATTGCCATGCAGACCTGGGATGACCAGCAGTGGTTGCCGCATGAAGAAGTGGACGCTTCTGGAGTTTTGTGAGCAGCTTGTCCTGACCCTCAAGCATCAGGACCCACATATGAGGGAAGCCATTCTGGTCCAGAAGTAGATTGCTATCGCCATCTGGAAGCTAGCTAGCCCAGTCACTACAGGTCTTTGGCTAACCAGTTTGGAGTTGGCAAGTTGACTGTGGGAAAGTTGTGGTGGTAGAGGTTGGTGAGGTGATCAGGACTGTGATTTACCCAAGAGTAGCGGGCATAATGCCAGTTTTGGGAAAATATGCTTTCCAAAACTGCGGTGATGCCACTGATGGGACTCAGGTGCCCATTCTTTGCCCTCCACAAGGAGCACAGAGTATATAATCTGCAAAGGGTACCACTCCATCATTATGGTTAACAACAGAGACTGCTTCATGGACACTAACATTGGCAGTACTGGTAAACTGCAGAATGCCAGGGTTTTCCACAGATCAGGACTTTATCTTCATATGCAGGCTGGGACACTATTCCCACCAAATTATATTGTTATAAATGGATTAACGATCCCCACTGTTATTCTAGGGGACCTCATGTATTCCCTTTTGCCAAGGCTTGTGAAACTGTACCCTGATCTTAGAGGTTCTGGCAAAAGAAGGTTTAATGACACACTCAGTAGCCATAGGATGGTGGTTGAATGTGCATGTGGCAGATTGAAATCCCACTGATGCTGTTTGCAAGACCATTTGGATGCCAGTGTTATCAATAGTCTCTGGATTATTGTGCCCTGCTGTGCTCTGCACAACATCAGCAAGGACGAAGACGAGCCATTTCATCAGGAGTGGGCTCAGGACACAGCTGGACTGCTGGACCAGTACACACAGTCAGAAAGTGCCCCTGTCATTCCTGGGGCAGGATCCACACATGCAACAGAAATCAGGGATACTTTTTGCTCCCACATTATGGGATAGCACACCCCCATGGATGAGGGGAAATAGTATGTGTATGAAAGTATGTATATGGTAATATGAATCGTGATTGAAATATTATCAGGGAGGGGAAGATGGCTCCCATTGACACTTCCTACAAGAGGCAGTAGTTCTTATGAATTTGATCTTATGGATATGATGGATTATATTTTGTTTTATAAGCATTTTTTATCTTTATTCTATAAAATGGCCATATACTTCAGCCACCACTAATAGATTGCTATGATGTGTAGAATCATAGAACTGGAAGGACCTCGAGAGGTCATCTAGTCCAGTCCCCTGCACTCAAGGCAGGACTAAGTATTATCTAGACCATCCCTGACAGGTGTTTGTCCAACCTGCTCTTAAAAATCCCCAATGATGGAGATTCCATAACCTCCAGACAATTTATTCCAGTGCTTAACCACTCTCACAGTCAGGAAGTTTTTCCTAATGTCCAACCTAAACTGCCCTTGCTTCAGTTTAAGCCCATTGCTCCTATCCTCAGAGGTTAAGAAAAACAATTCTTCTCCCTCCTCCTTGTAACGACCTTTTATGTACTTGAAAACTGTTATCATGTTCCCTCTCAGTCTTCTCTTCTCCAGACTAAACAAACCCAATTTTTTTCAGTATTGCATCATAGGTCATGTTTTCTAGACCTTTAATCATTTTTGTTGCTCTTCTTTGGACTTTCACCAATTTGTCCACATCTTTCCTGAAATGTGGCACCCAGAACTGGACACAATACTCCAGTTGAGGCCTAATCAGCGCGTAGTAGAGAGGAAGAATTACTTCTCATGTCTTGCTTACAATACTCCTGCTAATACATCCCAGAATGATGTTTGCTTTTATTGCAACAGCGCTACACTGTTGACTCATATTTAGCTTGAGCTCCACTATGACCTCCAGATCCCTTTCCGCAGTACTCCTTCCTAGGCAGTCATTTCCCATTTTGTATGTGCACAACTGATTGTTCCTTCCTAAATGGAGTACTTTGCATTTGTCCTTATTGAATTTCATCCTATTTATTTCAGACCATTTCTCCAGTTTGTCCAGATCATTTTTAGTTTTAATCCTATCCTCCAAAGCACTTGCAACACCTCCCAGCTTGGTATCATCTGCAAACTTTATGTGTGCTCTCTATGCCATTATCTAAATCATTGATGAAGATATTGAACAGAACCAGACCCAGAACTGATCCCTGAGGGACCCCACTCATTATGCCCTTCCAGCATGACTGTAAACCACTGATAACTACTCTCTGTGAATGATTTTCCAACCAGTTTTACAGCACCTTATAGTAGCTCCATCTAGGTTGTATTTCCCTATTTTGTTTATGAGAAGGTCATGCGAGACAGTATCAAAAGCCTTACTAAAGTCAAGATATACCTCATCTACCTCTTCCTCCCTATCCACAAAGCTTGTTACCCTGTCAAAGAAAGCTATCAGGTTGGTTTGACACGATTTGTTTTTGACAAATCCATGTTATTTGCTCTATTATCTTTCTGGGTACAGAAGTTAAGCTGACTGGTCTGTAATTCCCTGGGTTGTCCTTATTTCCCTTTTAATAGATTGGCACTATATTTGCCCTTTTCCAGTCTTCTGAAATCTCTCCCGTCTTCCATGACTTTTCAAAGATAATCGCTAATGGCTCAGATATCTCCTCAGTCATCTCCTTGAGTATTCTAGGATGCATTTCATCAGGACCTGGTGATTTGAAGACATCTAACTTGTCTAAGTAAATTTTTACTTGTTCTTTCCCTATTTTAGCCTCTGATCCTACCTCATTTTCACTGGCATTCACTATGTTAGACATCCAATCACCACCAACCTTCTTGGTGAAAACCGAAACAAAGAAGTCATTAAGCACCTCTGCCATTTCCACATTTTCTGTTATTGTCTTTCCCCCCTCGTTGAGTAATGGGCCTACTCTGTCCTTGGTCTTCCTCTTGCTTCTAATGTATTTGTAGAATGTTTTCTTGTTTCCTTTTATGTCCCTAGCTAGTTTGATCTCGTTTTGTGTCTTGGCTTTTCTAATTTTGTCCCTACATACTTGTGTTATTTGTTTATATTCATCCTTTGTAATTTGACCAAGTTTCCACTTTTTGTTGGACTCTTTTTTGGGTTTTAGATCATTGAAGATCTCCTGGTTAAGCCACGGTAGTCTCTTGCCATACTTCCTATCTTTCCTACGCAGTGGGATCATTTACTCTTGTGCCCTTAATAATCTCTCTTTGAAAAACTGCCAACTGTCTTCAATTGTTTTTCCCCTTAGACTTGCTTCCCATGGGATTTTACCTACCAACTCCCTGAGTTTGCTAAAGTCGCCTTCTTGAAATCCATTGTCTTTATTTTGCTGTTCTCCCTCCTACCATTCCTTAGACTCACGAACTCTATCATTTCGTGATCACTTTCACCCAAGCTACCTTCCACTTTCAAATTCTCAACCAGTTCCTCCCTATTTGTCAAAATCAAATCTAGAACAGCGTCCCTCCTAGTAGCTTTCTCCACCTTCTGAAATAAAAATTTGTCTCCAATACATTCCAAGAACTTGTTGGATAATCTGTGCCCTGCTGTGTTATTTTCCCAACAGATGTCTGAGTAGTTGAAGTCCTCCATCACCACCAAGTCCTGTGCTTTGGATGATTTTGTTAGTTGTTTAAAAATAGCCTCATTCACCTCTTCTTCCTGGTTTGGTGGGCTGTAGTAGACCCCTACCATGACATCACCCTTATTTTTTACTCCTTTTATCCTTACCCAGAGACTTTCCACAAGTCTGTCTCTTATTTCTATCTCAACTTCAGTCTAAGCATATACATTTTTAATATGCAAGGCAACATCTCCTCCCTTTGTTCCCTGCCTGTCCTTCCAGAGCAAGCTGTACCCTTCTATACCAATATTCCAGTCATGCCTATTATCCCACCAAGTCTCTGTGATGCCAACTATGTCATAGTTGTGTTTATTTACTAGCATTTCAAGTTCTTCCCATAATTCTCGCATTAGTATACAGACATCTAAGATACTGATTTGATCTCCCCCCACTCCAGTTCTGTCTTGTCTCTCCCTTATTTCTACTATAACAGCCCATGCTCCGCCCAGATTCCGACCCTTCTCCCAGGTCTCCATGTTTTTGACTTACCTGTGGGCTTTGGTCACCTGCCCCCATTGAACCTAGTTTAAAGTCCTCCTCACTAGGTTAGCCAGTCTGTAGGTAAATATGCTCTTCCCCTTCCTCTATAGGTGGACCCCATCTCTGTTTAGCAGTCCTTCTTCCTGGAACAACATCCCGTGGATCAAGGAAGCTGAAGCCCTGCTGGCGACACCATCCTCGCAGCCAGGCATTCATCTCCAGGATGCATCCGTCTTTGCCTGCGCCCCTACCCTTGACTGGAAGGACTGAAGAGAACACCACCTGCACTCCCAACTCCCTCACCTTTACTCCCAGAGTCCTGTAGTCACTTCTGATCTGCTGAGGGCCATACCTTGCAATATCATTAGTGCCCACATGGATGAGTAGCATGGGGTAGTAGTCAGAGGGCTGGATGATCATCAACAATCCCTCCGTAACATCTCGGATATGGGCCCCTGGCAGGCAACATATCTCCTGGGATGCCATGTCAGGGCGACAGATGGGTGCCTCCGTCCCCCTCAGAAGAGAGTTTAGCTTTAGGAAAGATAAAAAACAATCCTCATGATATCACACCTGTGTGCATACAAAACACTTTATTTCTAGACATGCATTAATTAAAAACTGACAATATTAAAAAACTGATAACCAGGTCAGCTGCCATCAAAGCCCCAAGACAGATTTTTTTTGTATAAAAACAAATAGTGAACCGTGCTCATAAAATCAGTGCAAAAACAGTGAACATTACACATAAAACTCTCCAGCTCAGTTTCACTAATTCTGAGTGTCCCCTGCCACTATGTTCTCTTAGGCCCTTCTAGTGTGTTTTGCGCACACTGACTGCTGCTGCAGTGGAGTAGAGGAATGAACAGGATACATTTGCCCATTCCATCTTGTGTTCATTTCTTATGGTATAAACCATCCAACCACAGAATTGTACAAAGGGTACCCGGGCTACAGGAGATGGTAGTGTGGTGGTGACTCAGGGCATGGAGACAGGGCAGACACAGATAGACCTGGAGCTGGGTCTGGAGCCTGTAGTCTCTCTGCCATGAGTGCAAGCAGCCACTCAGTCGGTTCTTTCTGCTGAGCCCTGTCTTCCTTCCTCAAGCACCATTCATGCTCCAGAAACTGAACTGCTAATCTTTCCTCACACTCTGTGGCCTTTCTTTATTTGTCAGCCTGGCCTGCATCCTTCTGCCATTGGTATTGCAGCTGCTGGTTGGCCTTATCCAAGATGTCCACCATTAATTCTTCATGTGCCAACTTCTTCCTTGACCACGGTATGGAAGTGAACCCCACAAGACTTCTGTTTGACTGTGGTTGCCCTGCAGACATAGAAGGGCCTGCCACAACAAATGAAATATTACACTATTACCTGAGTATTTCAAAAAGGGGTTGATTTCATCTGTAGCAAAAGTGGCTGTGGAATCTTAAGGTCAAAAATGATATTTTTTTATCATTGGGTTTCATTATGTTCTGAGGGGGGAAATTCAGTTCTCAGACACCCCTTGGACACTTCAAAGAGGTGAGCAGAGCAAAAAGCCATCAGATATGGTAAGGTCTAATTTACAGAATCAATTTAGATTATTTCTAAAATTCCAGACCACTATCCCCTTATGGGGTGGAGGGAGGTTTGGGGGACACCACTTCCATGGTTTATTGCCTATGGTTTTACAATCCTTTTAGGCAGTCCACTTTCTGGAAGACATAACAGTTCCATCCTGAATGGCAAAGGGATCTTCTATTCCAGGCTACCACGGGCAGGCCAGACTTGTATGTTAACAAGCTTTTTTAGGCTTATGGTGATTGACCAGCACATGAATTAATAGAGAGGGCTAGTGGCAATACAGAGAAGACCCTAATATACATGCCCTGCCCTGATATATGACCACCCGTCTGGAGTTCCTGCTCTGGGGAAAGTTTTCAATCATCTGCAAACAGGATTGGGTGAAAATTCATGGGGGAATCAACAGGATGCTGTGGTAGCCTACAGGTGTAGTGCAGCCTCCCTGAAATCTCTGCATTCATCCAGTCACCCTGGTGGAGCTTGGGCACATAATACAGCCCCCATGGACAATATATAAATACACTGGACAATTTGGATCCATAATACGGCATCCATGGACTATATACATAACTCAGGGACAATCCAGACTCATAATAGGGTACATCACCTAAATACCAGCCCCCGTCCCCAGACTCATACTTCTGCAACAAAGGACCACAAAACACTCCGCTCCCTGGCACTTCTGGACTCATAATATGGGTTCCACGGACTACATACAACCCCCTCCCCCCCCCGGTGCATTTCAGAATGTTAATACAGCACTTATGGACTACACACACACACCCATACACAAACACCATCCCCCATTACAGGTACCTGGAAAGCATGGGTTCAGAACAAAGGGATAATGATACCGAGATTGGTTAAATCAAGTTTCAGATAACGTACTGTACCTTTCACTTGTAAACAGGTAGGGTATAAAAGGATGGCTTTGGCGCGCAACTTTGGGAGCACACTTGCCAAGTAAGGTGAATGTAACAATGTTGCACGAGATGGTTTCCCAGAGACTAGTATCATGTGGAATCTTTTTCCTGTGCTATATCCTTATTGGCTTTTAGCAATCAACCTGACTGATATTGGTTATTTGGTCTCTTGAATATATTTCATAATGAAACAAAGTGTGGTCAAGCAATTTACTGTAAAATTTACCAGCATCCTGGTACATATGATCATTTGGGGTATTTTTGTTTGCCTTGCACCATAGATTTACCAGAATCTGGCTCTGTTCCTGTGACCAGTTGGTGTCGGACTTCTTCTTGTTGCTGGTCATAGCTAACATAGAAGCTGGTTAACTGTGTTTGCATTGCAGTGGTCCAGCATGGGAAAGAAGGGTTGCTTTCAGTTCCCAGAAATCAAGTGGGTACTTTTGGGATAAAAGAGCAGGAAAACACTGGCCCAGGGGACTGTGGAAAAGTGTTGGTGACTATCTGGGAATGAGTCCGGAGACCCAGTCCTCAACTGCATCTACATTACAAAAAGACAGGGCTTGGACCCAAGTCCTAGTGGGACTTGGGCTCTGACCACCTGCCCAGCAGCAGGGCTTATGGACTCAAGTCAGAAATATTTGTGTGTGGACAGGATGGGGGTTTGGGCTCAAACCTGAGTCTGAGCCTGGGTTTAAATGCAAAGTAGACATACCATCGGTGTGTGTGTGTGTGTGTGTGGCCCCATACAGAACACAAGACATTGATTAAAACTCCAATCAAGGACAAAATGCCAAACATTATCTTTCTCAACAGGATGTCTTACTTCACTGCCGTTACAGAACATCTCATTGATATGTCCAGTGTGAACATATGTATCCCACCTGTGCTATGTAGTTTGGACTCTGAGCAGAAGTTCATTTGTAGACAGAGTCCTAGTAGTGGTCTTTGCATGTACATTCCAGGGGTAGAAATACTCTCTCTGCTAAAGAGACTGTATACTCCCTCATGGAGAAAGAATGTCTAGTCATCTGCTGGGCCTTGAAGATAGTACGGTATAATCTAGCAGTAAACCTATTTATAACAATTATCAAACACATGCCCTGCAGTGACTACATACCCTGAAGGACTCAAACCCCTGTATTTCTCAGTAGTACCTGGCATGGTAGTGGGATATCAGCCAGGAAATGAAAATGATCATGGCAACACAAGGTGGTTGTGGTTGTTGTTTTCCTGGAATGAGAAGATTATGGTCACATTGAAGGAGCACACCTGTGGCTTTGCTCAAAAGGGAGAAATGTGTCATGTGGTTTACTCCTCATCTGGAACCCATTTCAGGAAGTCCATGGTTCTAGGATGGGCTTCTTTGAGGAAGGTAAGGATTAATGTGCAGGGATTCAAAGCAGCTGGAGCCCATTAGCCTCCCAGGAAACCAACCTGGAGCATATAAAAGGGGGAAGAGGGGCAGTTCAGAGGCTGGATGTTGGAAATATCTAGAGTCAAACATTCTGAGAGGGTGTTTCTTGATTGTAGACAGGCTCCCTCTGCAGCAACTGAGGTTGCTTTTGAACCCTCAGGAAAGGGAGTCTGACTTCTGTTTGCCATGACACTGGTGACTGAGGGAAATTAGGGACTTATTTTGCTTACTTTACAGCATAAGTCCCTGGGAACTGTGTTTACTGCTGAGGAGACTTTGGGACTAGGTTAGAGGTAAGCCCTGAAGAGAACTGTTCTGTTCCCTTTCTTGGTATGACTGGCTTCTCTCAGCTGAAGGACCACTTGCCCACTCACCCTATAGTTGGCAAAAGTATACTTCACTTTCCACTCTGAACCATTGTGTAGTACTTGTACTGTTGAAAGCCTGCTGCATTTCAGCTCTGCATGAAAGAATTCCTGCAGAATGAGTGTTGGCTGTAAAATGTTCAGGTTACTTTGGATTTAAAGGTGTTCTGCCACCATGGTTCATTATTATTGCTAATGAATGGCTTTCTGGGGAGACTAAAAGCTTAGTGCATTCCTTGTATCACTCAAAGACAGTCTCTTCTGCCACTCTTTATGTACCATGTAGCCTGTAAATAGGGAAACTCTCCTGATGTAAAGTGGCCTCAACCAACTTAACTGCCTGTGGTAGGATTCCCTCTATAGGGCTCTACATAACTGCCCATTGCTATGCTTGAGCAGAGGCAATGGGCTTGGAGTCCTTAAGCCCTAATGATGCTTTTGCCACGACAGCCCCTTGAGTATCTGCAAGAATTGAAAATTAGAGTAACCTTCCAGCTGCTCTAATTTAAGATGTGGGGTCAGCCTGATGTAACCCTGGTCACTGGGGTTGGGGTTAAAAAAAAGATAGCTTAGAGCACCTTTGTACCCCGTTTCCTGATTGGGCTGCTTAGCTAGGCCAGAGGCTAAGGAGGCAGTATTTGTATTTTGATCTGGCCTCAGTCAAAGTTTGGATTTGTGACTGAGTCAGGGCCAGGGTTTAGATCTGATGGTATCAAAAATCTGAAGTGTTCTCATGAGAATTTGGTCCTAAATAGCTGAATGACCGAAGCCTGCAAGATCAGCTGCTCTCACAAATCTGCCATCCTCTTCAAGCTGAAATCTCACAAGAAGGCTTGAGCAGGAGTTGATATGGCAGGTAAGATGCTTCCAGTATGTTTCTGACCCAGAACAAAAACTGGGGATTCAAATACAAACCCAGTCCTGAAACTCAAATGAGCTTGCTTCAAGGTTCCTTGAGTTCTGAGTTATGTCTCCTTTTTAAATGCAGTGAAAGTATTCCCCACATAAACCAGATTATTATTCTCTCATAGATTGGGTTGGGTTTTCCCTCGCAAGTGTTCTTACCTGTGGCTTGTTGCATATTTGCAACAGACTCCAGTATTTAATTTTAAGCTTGGGAATATTGGAGCTAATTCCTTTATGTAGTGTGAGGCATACCTCTGTCTTCTGTAATATGACAGTACATTGAAAATTATTAATACTGCAGTGTAAGTGTCAAGAGGTTTCAGCGAGGCCATGGTGCCACTGTGCTGGGTGCTCTACAGACCTGATAAATGACCAGTCCTGCCCCAAAAAGCTTAACTATATGAAAGGTATTGTTAGCATAAATCTATACAAAGAAATAGCCTATCCTAGGCAGTGTTAGCAACAAATACACTTTAAAAATCGGGGTATGCCTGGGTTTACATTGCCTATAATATATGGCTGAAACAAATAATTTTGATTTAGTTACATTTAACTGCTGGGGATGTGATTCTTTTTCCATATTTGATACAAATCAAAGAAATTAGAGCTGGAAAAGTCTTGTTGAGGTCATGCAGCTACTCTTGCTCACCAAAAAAGCAAACCAAAACAAACTACATGAAGTTTCCACAGGAAACAAAGAACAATCCTAAAGGGAGCAAGCTTGCCAGAAAAGACTCAACACACTTGATGAAATAAAAGAGAGAAAACAGAAAAATAATTTTAACACTACAGTGCCCTAGCCCAATTATTAAAGAGTCCAAATTTCCTCATTAAACATTGTGCAATTCAGAACACGGCCAATTCAAACCTAAATCCCTGCCAGCTAAAGGGTCTCAAGAAAGAGATCTGAGAGTAATATCTACCTAAATTAATCCAACTCCCTCCTAGTAACCAACCGCCTTCTACCTCCCATTCCACAGACACACAACAAATTCCTGAATGCCCAGGACCAAGAGTGGAGAATGGTCTTCAGGCTAAGGCACTGGACTGGGATTCAGGAAAACTGGACTCAATTTCCAGTTCTCTTCTAGGATGTCTGAGACTTTGGCAAGGCTCCAAGGGCTTAGTTCACAAAGAAAGTTAGGCAGCTAGAAAATCACTGGGATTCACAAAGCCTGAGCTGGGCACCTAGGTTCCCTATACAATGAAGTGGAAGAGACAGTTGCCTCCAAATGGGATTCACAAAGCCAGCATGCTAGGTTGCTCCTCACCTAGGCTAGCCAATGGGCCATTGCAAGGTGATGGGTATGTGCTAAGACCCACCACTCTGCTTGGGATTCTCAGCTATAGACCCTCTCTGTGCTGTTTTAGCAAGAGGTCTGCATTGGACCGGGGGCAGAGAGAGAAGACAAAACTTCCCTCAAACTTTTAGCCCAGGTTCAAATCCACCCACTTTACCTGAGTGGGAGCAGGGATCTGAACTGGGATCTGCCTCCTTTCAGGGGTGTGCCCTATCTACAGGGTTATGGGACATTCTGCTGAAGGGATTTCTCAGTCTCTCCTGCTGAACATATTCCACTGTAGAGAAATAATTTTAAAAAGTCACTGGAGCAGGAAGACTGGATCATGAGTCTCCCACCTCCCCAGTGAATGCACTTACCACCAGGCTACAGAGTCTTCCTCCAGCTAGAGCTCAGGTCTAGATAATACATAGTTCTACCACATGTGCAGGGGACTGGACTAGATAACCTCTTAATGTCCCTTCCAGTCCTATGATTCTATGCTTGTTCTCCCTCTGGACCAAAGAGACTATAACCCTGTTCACTCACCAGGGAGGTGGGAGACCTGGGATCCAGTTCCCACTGCTCCAGTGCTCTGAGCCCACCTACTGGATCAAGCACTGAAGATAAGTTAGATAGAGGAATGCCTACCTTTCCCTTGTTTGTGCCTCACTCTGAGGCTTTGGTGCCCAGACCCTGGCATGAGGGTGCAGTGTGCATGCACAGAGGCAGAAACATATGTACCTAGGGAACTTTTACTGCAAAAATGTACGCACCGAGCAATTTTAGGCACCTACAGTGTTTGGTGACAGCAGAGTGGGGGCTTTGTGAATCCCAGTGGGGCCTGATTATGGGATTTAGGTGCCTAAAGTGTCAGAGGCTTCTAAATCCTTTTAAAATCCAGCCCTTAATCTCTGTCTGTTATATACCCTGCACACACTCTACAGTCCCACGTCTACACTGCTATTTTTAGTAGTGTAGTGCCCCACTGCCAGAGCCTCTCCCCACTGCAATAAAAGGCCAAGGCAGTGGAGAGAGACTGCAGCAGTCCCCCTCCCCTCCCCCCCGCTGGAGACTGCTCCCACTTCCTCCCACCACCACTACATGTTCACTATGACATGTAGCTACATGTGCAGTGCCTCTACTCTACACGCTGCTGTAAGTGTAGACAGAGCCTAAGACAGAGAGGCACAACTCACAACACCTTGCTGGCTCTTTGCAAACTGACTGCAGAAGACCTAGACTGCATGCTTCCCTACAGAGCCCCTAGCCTGTAAGAAGGATCTGGAAAGCATCACATTTCAGTTACAAGTGATAGTTTGTAACTTTAACACAGTTTCCAATATACCACAACTCTATCCACACTTTGGAAAGCATTTCTGAAATGTGGGCAGGTGAGAAACAAGTAATATGAAAACTTGCAAAAATGTCCCCAAAATGTATCTCAAATCAAATCCTACCCCCTTACTCACCTCTGTAGTATAACTTAGATTGTAGCTCTTTGGGGGCAGGGACAGTCTTTTTGTCCTATATTCAGTACCTGGCATAATTGGGTCCTGGTTCATGATTGGAGCATCTGGGTCCAACTGCAATGCCAACAATAAATGTACTGTACTCTGTTTTGGAAACATATCAGGAAACAGTTCGTGGCTATTTGATACTTCACAGGGTGTTTTTGTGCTCTCTCTTAAGAATTACTGCTGAATAAACATGGAAAACCTTACTAAAAAGAGTGCAGAAAATAAATAATATATTTCTGAGGAAGAACAGACTACAAAGCAGAATCCATGTTCTGAAAATTTTCTGTAATGAAAACAAAAACCTAGTGATATGATTAAAGAAACAAACTTGTCCAGTCAAAAAGATGTATACCCATCTTGACACCAATCAGGCTTACATGAGCTCTTTAATCTCTGCAATGACACCATGAACTCCAGTTCACCCGCTGTATTTATTTACATTGCTTTCGTTTACTAACAAATCCCAATTCTGATTCGATTAATCAGCATTTATCAAGGGCCCGTCAAGGTGTCACTGCAGCGTGGAAGTGAAAAAAAGGCTGGAAGAAAATTGAAATATATAGGGAATAAAACTTATTTAGCCATTGGATACATTTGCTTATACATGCATTATGAACGGATGATCAAACCAGTAGCTAAAATGGCTCAGTTGTTCAATTGTGTTCTTCCAAGAACTCATTCCACAGACACGGATTCGTCTTCATTATTCAGATGGCAGTAAAACTCTGTGCAGATCAGCAAGTAAAATGACTTTTATTCAGCTAGGAAAAATCCCTCGGCCTGAATCCATCTCAGATCTATTAAGTGTAGAATGGGTTAAAACACAGACACATATATGTAGTAGAGGGAAAGGGGGGCAGTCCTATAGAATTTAATAGGAATTAGCTAATATATACTTTTTAAAAGGAGGGTGCTTTAGAAATCTATGGAGTTTAGTAGGGAACAATATCCTCTCTAGTTTTTAAAAAATATCCTATAGAATTCTATAGCAAGGAAATAATCTTTATTGAATGCTACAGGATTTTTTTCATCCTGACGAGATTTATTGGCTAAAGGCCTTATATGCTGTCTCTTCTCTCCCCCTCCCCCATCCTGGTTGCGGGAGGGAGGGGAGCAAAACCCAGTAGATGACAGGCTGAGGAGGGTGCAATGGTGAAGAGGATTATTGCCCCCTACTCAATATTTCTTCTTTCCCTATCCCTGAAGGAACTCTCAGTGTGTGCACATCTTTTGTAGGTGAGAGACTCTGGACAAGGAGGGCCAGCTAAGGAGTTGGGAAGGAGTCCAGCTCTTCCCATGGGACTGCACCTCTAAAAATCTCTTTGAGGAGGGTTTGGGGTGGGAGGGGAGGCAGCAGCAGTGGCTAACAGGATACCCCATGGGAGAACGGATTCTGAAGGAGCCAGGGATAGTGGGTCTTGTGATTGAGTTACAAAGGCATTTCCCCTTGATGCACATGATGGCTTTGGGCCTGGATCCCCTGCCAGTGCTGGGTGGGCGAAGGGACAGCCCCTAAGCCCTGGATGGAACCTTTCTGGGAAACTCCCATGGAATCCGTCATAGGTTTCCTGACCCTCTGTGAGAAAAGTGGTACCCTGGTAGCATCTCCCTCCACCTTGCAACCATACAGTTGAAATCTCATCAGCCTTTGATGCTCCCAACCTAAATTAGCTGAGTGTAATCTCGGAGGGTACTCGAGGAGATTGAAAGATCCTATGTAAGAAAAGGGGTTAGCCAGGCTTTCCTTGATTTTAAAAAACAACCAAAAAAGCCCTCTCTTCCCACTGTTGTTCCATGGGATGGCTGGCTGCCATTTCCCTCCCCCCCACCCCCACTTTGCAGTGATGGTGTGTGTATTGTCTGAAAGGCTGTGAAGTGTGCCATAGGAATGGTTTTAATCTCAAAAGCTATTGTACATTGTAGCAGCAAAGAAACAGTTTAGCCCTGCTGAAGCACAGTACCCGCTGCACTGTACTCCAAAGGAGAAGGTTGGATATGATCCCTGGACATATACAGATCTTTAACCATCCCAGGACCCCACCTCCTCCTGGGACTCCCCCATCCCCCTCATTGCTGATGTGTTTTTTTGTTTCTCTCTCCTCTTGGGTGGTTGTTGTTTTAATAAAAGAATTGTGTTGGTTTGAAAGCAATCTTTTTATTCTATTAATTGAAAGCAAACAGTGCCCTGCAAAGCAACAGACAATTATCTTAAACCTTTATATTGCATCGTCTGCGCCAATCACAATCAACTCCTAGCATTACAAGCACTGCACTCCCGAGCATAGCAACAAATTAGTGGCTTTCAGCTTCAAATTGCTGCCTCAAGGCATCCCTGATCCTTATGGCCCCGTGCTGTGCCCCTCTAATAGCCCTGGTCTCTGGCTGTTCAAATTCATCCTCCAGGCACTGAGCCTCAGAGGTCCAGCCCTGAGTGAAGCTTTCACCCTTCCCTTCACAAATATTATGGAGTGAACAACACACGGTTATAAGCAGAGGAATATTGTCATCGGTCAGGTCCAGCTTCACATAGAGGCAGCGCCAGCGGGCCTTTAAATGGCCAAAAGCAAACTCAGTCATGTCATTCTGCACTTGCTCAGCCTGTTGTTGAACCGCTCCTTGCTGCTGTCAAGGTGCCCCATGTATGGCTTCATAAGCCATGGCATTAAGGGGTAGGTGCGGTCTCCCAGGATCACAATGGGCATTTCGACTTACCCTACGGTGATCTTCTGGTCTGGAAAGAAAGTCCCTGCTTGCAGATTCCTGAACAGGCCAGTGTTCCGAAAGATGCATGCACCTTTCCGGACCAGCCTGCGTTAATGTCTGTGAAACGCCCACGGTGATCCACAAGCACCTGGAGAACCATTGAGAAATACCCCTTCTGATTAGTGTACTCATTGGCTAGGTGGTCTGGTGCCAGAATTGTAATATGCGCACCATCTATCGCCCTTCCATAGTTAGGGAAGCCCATTTGTGCAAAGCCATCCATAATGTCACGCATGTTGCCCAGAGTCATGGTCTTTCGGAGCAGGATGCGATTAATGTCCCTGCACTCTTCCATCAACACGAGTCCCACAGTCAACTTTCCCATTCCGAACTGGTTAGTGACCGATCAGTAGCAGTCTGGAGTAGCCAGCTTCCACAGTGCAATAGCCACACGCTACTTCAATGGCAGGGCAGTTCTCATTCTTGTGTCCTTGCACCACAGGGCTGGGGCGAGCTCATCACACAGTCCCATGAATGTAGCTTTCCTCGTCCAAAAGTTCTGCAGCCACTGCTCATCATTCCAGATGCGCATGACGATGTGATCCCACCACTCAACGCTTGTTTCACAAGCCCAAAAGCAGCGTTCCACTGTGGTCAGCACCTGCATGAATGCCACAAGCAATCTCGTGTCATAGCTACTACGTGTGGTGAGATGAAAGTCGCACTCCTCTTGCCTTTGTAGTTTAAGGAATAACTCCACTGCCACTCGTGACGTGTTAGAGCGAGCAGCATACTGGTCAACAGTTCGGGATCCATTCCTGCAGGCCAAAGAGGCAGGGCGCGCAGTACACAAACCGTTGAAAGATGGTGAGAAATGCGGATGGAAGCACAGCGATTGCTGGGATGCGAGGCAATACATCACGGGGCATTGGGACAGGACCCACGATGCCCCGGGACCCCCTCCGTCTTCCCACAAGTCTTAGCGGCAGAAGAGGAAGAGATGCTTTGTGGGATAGCTGCCCAGAGTGCACCGCTCTGAATAGCGCTGCAAGTGTGAACACACTATTGCGCAGGCAGCTGACAGAGTGAACACACAACAGCGGCTTCCCTTCAGTGCTCTCTGAGCGGCGCTGTAACTGCCGGTGCTGTAACTCTGCCAGCGTAGACATACCCACAGATTAATAGCCCCAATTATTACCTTAATAGAAGAAACATGGTCTTGTGGATAAGGCAATGGACAGGCACTAAGATATCGTTTCCATTCTGAGCGCTGACATGAAATTCCTGTGTAACTTTGGATAATTCTCCATCTGTAAAAGGGAGATAATACATCTCTACTCCATAGATCTGCCATTGTCAGGGGCCAGCCTCCTCACAACCCAATGTTTGCAGCTGGCCCTGACAGAAGCTGTCTGATTGACCGCGCCGCCTGACTGGCTGCAGGAGTCTGCAGGCTGATACTTAAGCTCAGCAGCAGGCCAGTGGCTGTTCAATGCATTTCTAGTCTGCAGCTGTGCTTGGTTCTGTCCCTGCCTCCACTGTCTCCAGCCCTACCTGTACCTGTTCTAGCTCCTTCCTGATCTCTGACTCCTGGCTCAGACCTGCGGCTCCTGTTATCCCTTTGGCTTAGGCTTTGGTCTCTGACTCCCAGCTGTTGTCCTTGGCATCGCTCCTGGACCTACCCCATCTGAGTTCAGCTCTAACTGGTAAGCTAGAGTCTTGCTCCAACCACGAGGCAAGACTGCTCATAACTCGGTCGCTGCCAGTCATGAGGATAAAGTTATTAATAACTCTGAAGTGCTCAGATCAAATAGTGCTGAGGGCCATATAAATACCATATAGACTTTCAGCTGGGATAAATCTGGGTAGCTCTATTGAGGTTTTGGCCCAAAGGTAATAAGTAGGTAGTGGCAACTCATTCCCATCTTACAAGGAGTCCTGGCCACTAACAAAGCCATTACAGCTATTGACTGGTATCCTACTTCCTATTAGCTAGGCCAAATGATACTCCTGTGTTACATCATTAGTCATTGTAAATCATTTGATACTGCCGCATAAACTTCTCCGGTGAGCTGGGCTCTTGAAACCTAATCAATAGGGTTTCACATTAAAGGGTGAGGATCGGAGGAGCAGGACATAATCACTAATTACAAGTAAAGGATAAATAATTCTGTATAAATATATTAGATAGCTAATGTGTGAACATGCAGTGGAAGGAAACAAGCAGAAGTTACATCTTGTAATGAACCTAACCACAGGTCCCTTGCTATAGTACTTTGAATCCCAAGCAGGGGTACCAGAACAGGAGGCTGCCGGGGAGGGGCATGGTCCCATCATTTTTAAAAGTGGAAGGACTATGCCCTCCCACTTTTTACTGGCTGTAAGGCTGAGTGACGGGGGGAGGGGCAGAGAGGAGCAAGTGGGGGCGGGGCCTCGGGGTAAGGACAGTATGGGGGCAGGCGCTTAAGGATAAGGGGAGGCAGGGGGGTGGGCCCTTGGGAGGGAAAGGGGTGGCACGGGGGCGGGGCCATGGTTCGGGCACCAGTGGCCCCCACACTTTTAGGAAGCTTCCGCCGCTCCTGCTTCAAAAGGGTAGGGAGCTTTGAACTCACAGGAGCCTGATCCTAATCTTAACCCAACTCTGTTGACTTCACTCTCTTGTTCACTGAAGTTAACTCTTCTGCGAGTGCTAACTAGTTATTCACAGTCTTCTCTGTTTCCCCCACAAACACCTCCACGCTTTTTCTCCTGCCACCCCTTTGTTTTGGGCAACAATTCCCCAGCAAATGTGCAAAGCCGCCACTTTATCCCTTTCAAATCCCTCCTTCAAACCCTACTTTTGCTGTGAGGCTCACAAATCATTCTTCTCTGGCATTGGTTAGGCTGCTGTCCCCTTGTCTCAACTGAACCCAATGTGACTAACTTATGCAATGACACCTGTTTTTTACAGCCTTTCCACGCCTTCCCACCCCCATCTGTCTGCTTTATCCTGTTTATTTTTAAAGCCTAGATCGGTAGGCATTGTCTTTGTATAATTTATTTGCATGGTGCCACATGCAATGGGGCCCTGATTGGGATCTTCAGGCAGAAGAAATAAACACTCTTGATTCAGGCTGGTGTACGTGAGAGGAGAATCAGGCAGGTATTCTGGGATTTTGATCTTATTTAGGGAAGAAATGAATGGATACAGAAATAAGATCAATAGATGGAGTCTTTGCTTAATTGTCTCCTATAGAGCAGGTAATAAAACTGCAAAACTGGAACAACAAAAAGGGCCCACCTTAAAGCTGTGCAGTAAAAATCTTCGCAATATTTTTTCTTACCGTCCAAGGGTATGTCTGCACTGCAGTTAAAGACCTGAGGCTGGCCCGTGTCATCTGACTCGGGCTTGGACTAAGGGGGTGGTTCATTGCAGGGTAGCTGCTCGGGCTGGAGCCCAGGGTCTAGGACCCTGCAAAGTGGGAGGGTCCCAGAGTTCGGGCTGCAGCCTGAGCCCAAATGTCTACACTGTAATTAAACAGCCCTGCAGCCCACGCCCCGCAAGCCCTAGTCAGCGAGCATGAGCCAGCCACGGGTGTCTAATTGCAGAGTACACATACCCTGAGAGATCTGTGTGATGCGTGGCTGACCCAGTCTTATTCCATTCCAGTCTGTTCATAACTTCCTCTTTTACAGTCTGAACCGGAAAAGTGCAGAGCACCTACAGCTTCCACTGATGTTCATGGGGATACCTGTATAAGTCAGGACTACTCACATGAGTATGTGTTTGCAACATCCCCTGTTTCCAAAAGAGGGCAGGTCTCCTTCTCTTCTCAGTTTGTCTCCACTAGGAGGGGTTGTGTGTAAAGCTTTACTAGCATAGCTATGCCAGCAAACCCTTTTTTGTGTGGACAGGCCTAAGTGGGTTTTCCCACTTTAAACAGCAATATAGTTAACAACGTTACTTTCTGGTGTAAACAAGCACAAAATCTTCCTCACTTTGCCCCCATATAGGGACCCACTGGTAGTAGACCTTGTTGCATCATAGCATGTAAGGACGTGCATAACACAAAATGTGTGAGTTTTCCATTGACTTCAGTGGGACTCCCCATGTGTTTAAGTGCTATTCTTTCCATCTTGCATAGACCTATCTTATCGATGAGCTCTGTGTTTTGCGCCACAATGCTATTGCTTGAGCAGGTACTGTTATGCCATTTAACGTTCACATTTAGCATTCCCGTTAAGCAAGCTTTCTGGAATTTTCATGCCAAGCTGGACTGTTACACTATTAGCATCCTAACTACTTTCTTTATGGCAATTTTGACATCTGCTGATAAAGCCATCTGAGATACTTGTGTGTTTTAACAGGCTGGTGGTGTGTGTGTTTGGAGGTCGGGGAGAGAAAGGGTTCCTTGATTTTTAACTCCTGCCTTGCTGGGAAAGTACTTGATGAAATGCAACAGTGTGGACTCAATTCTCCTGTTATTTATAGCAGATATACAGAGATCTATCTCTGTTCATTTCAATGGAATTCATCCTGATTTACACCTATGTAAGTGAAACAAGATTTGGGGGCCACTCTATCTTACACATACTGTCTTGCTTTCTGTTGCAGTCAGTCAGTATTTTTACTAGTAACACTATCTCAGACCTATAAACTATCTACTTTCTATGCCAGCAGCATTATCTGAATTCTGGCTTGGGTGAACTTAACAGTTAGCTTGCTTTATTTCCCTCCACCCCAAAGCTGCCCATGGTGGCAACGTTCTGAAAATATTAATCTCTGCTCTTTGCCAGTTGTCTGCTATGTTTTGTTTGAAGTTCAGCACTACTATACTCAACCACGGCAACAAAGGGAGCCCAGAGTGGGGTTCAGGGGGACCCCTGAAGAGACCAGCCTAAAAACTGAACTTGAAATGGCTCAGTTTGTGCTCCCTTCTCAATAATTCTAAAAGCAGCAGAAACTTGGCAAAGGGGAGGGGGGAAGAGGATAAAATGCTTTCTGATGGCTGATGTACAGCAGGGGTATGTGTGCAAGCAGCTTCAGAAAGTGGTTATAACGGCTTGTTCTGGTAAGGAAGAGTGACATATGAGTTGTCATTGCACTGAAATAAGGACAACTCAAGTTCAAAATCAGCAGCAATCTTTTTGTTCTTTAAGGTCACTGGCAAATAAAGGCATTTTTGGACCAATTATGCACTCAGTACAGCAGGTAAATCCAGAGTAGCTCTGTTTCAGTCAGTGGGGTTACGCTAGAAATATACAGCTGGAAGAAGGTGTCTTCTTGTGATGGTTAAGGCGCTGGCCTGGAATTCAGGAGATCTGGCTTCAGTTCCCAGCCCTGCCACTGACATCCAGTAGGGTTTTAGGAAGTTACTGAATCTCTTTGGGTCCCTTTGCCCCATGGTAGTATGGGGCTGACTTTAAAAAATCAAAAGAAGCCCTCGGGCTTTGCAATTGTCAATGGATCAGATTTTAAAGGTGCCTCACCAGTTACTCCTATGGACAAAATAATGCAGAGAGGTTAAGTCATTTTCCAAACTCGCACACAGCCATAGCACGGCTAAACTGAGGGTCTCCTTATCTGAGCATAACGGGGGGGGGGGGGGGGGTGTGCTGCTGTGAGTGAAAGGCCTCCTCAAACCTTCTGTCACTGTGCACATAATCACACTGCTTAGCTGCCCAGGCCCAACAGGTGCATTGGCACCTTAGGTACAGATGGAATTTGGTACTTCAGTCCCGTCCACTCATCCTTCCATCCAGCACAGCAAGCCAGGTGGTGGTCCTCTCTCTGTGGCACTTAATGTGTAGCTTCAAAAAGGGGCCCATTTATAAGTGGCTGCTTGCAGCAGGACCTTCCCAAATGCTCCCCAGAATCCTTTATCCTGACTGCTGTGGCATCACAACTGTCATGAAGGATTCTCAGCCCTGCCTTAGTACGGGGGGATGGGCTTGTCAACTCCTTGAGGCTCTTTCCAGCCCTCCATGTCTATGATTCTGGGGAGGCCCTAAGGCATGTTGAATGCTTCTAAATAAAACCAAAGACCTGCTTTTGGAAAAGAGACTACAGAGAAACGCTACACCTGTGGACAATGTGGTCTGGGACTGGACTAAATAAACAATAGCATTTGACAACCATCCTTTATGTGAGTCACCCCCGGGGTCATCTGATGAGACCCCTAGCACAGCATTTGCTTACAACTATCTCATAGAAAGTTCCAGATCATAATCCACGAGCAGTGTGCATGGAACCACAAGCCTCTTGGTTTCCTTAAATGCTTCTACATATGCTTCATGCCACTACCACATTAAGTCTTTATGCAACAGCTGCTGCAAGGATACAGGAGTGCAAGCAGGGGTCAGCTAAAATGCACAGTAATTCATATGATGGTAGAAAGTGTAACTGTCATATCCGTAGCAGAACTTACAACAGTTATTAGTCCTGTGATTGATAGAGGTCTCTTGCATCTCTCTCCTGGCTCACAGGACTCAGTTTTCTCTTGACAACATTCACATTTGGCCTTGTTTTCCCTCAAACCAAATTCTTCAAGCCTCAGCAGTGTCACACCTGAGATGACAGATGAGCTAGGATAACGTAGCTGCCTCCCCTGTCCTGGGTTGACTTACACGGAAAGTCCTCAGACCACAGTTATCACCCACTGTTTGGTGTGTTACAGGCCCCCTCTAGTGGCTGGTCCACAGAGAATCAACCATCTCAGTACTGGCATTACTGCTCTAGCGCAAGTGGCAAAGGCTCAGGCTTTTAGTGCTGAAGGTATTTAGTTTGATTCCCCAATGACAATCCATGAAGGCTGGTTGTTCCAAGTGCATTTCACATCAGGAAAGGGTGCTTCTTGCTGCATTCGGCCTCTTGTTTAAGGGAAGCTCATGAAAGGGCAGGGTGGAAAGCCATTCTTCCCTCTTCCCAAGCTTCTGGGGCTGTTCCCCTTGAACATTTAGCTCCTTCTCTGCACTGACTCTTTTCCTGGGTGGCAGGAGAGAGTGCAAGGGACAGTGATATGCATGGTATGTAATGGGTATTCTTTGCCTCATTGCAATGTGCTATCTCATCAGCCCTTCACCAGAGCAAAAAGGAATCCGACATTTCTTTCCATGACCCTCTTTAATGAGTTATCTAGCTAGCTGAGTGAAGCAGGGCAGCTCAGCTGAAGTTGGGAGGGAAAGTCTGGTGATCCTCAATCTGGGTAGAGGCCCTTAATTCCAGGGGGAAAGTTGAGGCTGCTCCTTCTCTCTGGTTTGGTTTGGTCCAGAACAGAGACTGAACCTATCTATCTTCTCAGCGGAATGAGTTTTTACGCCAGTATAACTCCACTGACTTCAATGGCATTACTCCTGATTTACTCCAGTGTAAATGAGAAGAGAATCCTCCCCACTGAACTTGCTTTCAACTACTCTTTGGCAACTGGCTGCTATTATGCCCCACCCAGCCCCGTTGAGGCCAGCTGAAGGGGCAGCAATGATCATCCAGCAGGGTCAAAGGCGCTTTTGTATACAACACCTGCAGCAGACACCTAGTTCATCACTTCAAGCAGGAGCACTGCAGAAGTAGGGGGGTGGAGCCAAAGCTTCAGTCAGAACCTTCAAAGCTAGATAGACCTAGGCCAGGTCTACACTATAGACATATATCGGTATAACTACGTTGCTCAGGAGTGTGAAAAATCCACAGCAACGTAGCTATATTGGCCTACCCTCCTGTATAGACAACAGGAGAGCTTCTGCCATCGACATAGCTACTGCCTTTCAGGGAGGTGGATTAACTATGCCGACAGGAGAAGCTCTTCACGGCACTGTACGTGAAGACAAGCCTGAATGTGGAACTGGGAAAACCCACTGCATTTGTGTTTTTTCCCCCTCCACTTGCCCAGGGTGTGATTTAAACCTAATTTAGTCAATCCCCAGAAGGTGAATAACAAAGAAGCTTAATGGAAAAACACATCTACTTGCTGCAGGCACAACTTAACAGAGTGCATTGTTCGTATTCGTGGTGGTGCTGCTAAGGATACGGTCTCTTTCAGGAGCTCCGAAATGAGGTACCTCTGACTAGAATCTTCATGGCACAGTTCTCACTCCCCCTGGAAGTAAGAAGAAGATGCAGAGATTTGATCCTAGGGCTGCAACAACACATGCTGCCTGATACAAATCATGTAGTACCTAAACTCTGGGGTTTTTCTAAACTGCTATAATCCCTATAGGGAGTGGTGGGGGAAGAGAATGGTTTAGAAGTAGGGCTGTAAACTAGGGCTCAGGAGACCTGAATGCTGGTCCTGGTTCAGGTAGAGACTTTGTGTCTTTGGGTAAATCACCAAATGTATCTTGTGCCCTGGGTAAAATCCGTTAGTGATGGTGAGGCGTTAAGATCCTATGGTGACAAGGGCCACGTACGTACATAGGCTGGCCAGTTTAGATCCTAAACGTGGGATCCATCTGTCCATAAATAACCTGTCAGACAGATTGCTAGGGAAGAAGACAAATGCAGCTTGCTTCCCTTTGCAGGTAACATCGGTAATGTTTAGGCTCCTCTAATGCTGCTGCTACCTCAGCCATACGCTCTCCAAATGAGACACATCAGCAAACGGACACATCTCTGACAGCATCTCAAAGCTACCTCCTAGGGCAGTGGTTCCCAAACTTTAACAGCCTGTGAACCCCTTTCACTAAAATGTCAAGTCTCACGAAGCCCCTCCTAAAAATGAATATTTCCAGGGATTTTCTCCTTTACCTGAGTATAAATTATAAAAAGAAGTGATCTTGGAAATATAAAATGTGTTTTTATGACATGCTTATTACACACTATTTATTATTAATTATTATTTATCATTACAGTATTTTTATTACATTATGAAAATGGCAACACTCTTCAAAGATCTCACTTTCGTAGCTTGTATAACTTTGAATAAGCCTGTTATAAGACAAGGCTCCTATGTTTCATCAAGGAGTATCAGATGTGAAACAGCATAAAGATATTTAAGAAGCCAACTCAAAGAGTTCCTCCTACACAAGCATTCAGGTCTTGAGCAGTCCAGGCAAACAACGCATGTTACAACAAAGCTTAAACTTGTTCTTCATAATAATTTTAAAAACAATACTAGCTGCTTATTTATTTTAAAAACAGCAAAAAATATCCACCTCCCTTTCCATTTCTTATAAGGAGTTTTGAAGTTTAAATCTCCTCAGTGTGATAGATACACTTGCTTTGATCTGCTTAGCTCTTGGAAGTCCAGAGGCGCCGGGCTGCTTGCCCCGTGCTGCCCGGGGTCCCTATGGACAGCTCTGTCCGCCATTAGGGAATTTTTTCCCAAGAACCCCCTGTAACACTTTGTGAACCCCCAGGGGTTCATGAACCCCAGTTTGGGAACCACTCCCCTAGGGGAAGAGGCAGTTCTTTAGGAGCATTCAAACAGCTGTGCTTGGCCAGCGAACACAGTAACTTAATTACTTTATTGTAATGTACACTTTCTCCTACTGGTAAGAAGCAGAATTGTTTATCTGTCACATGTACTATACGGGTAATAGCTGTCCCTGTTCCTGGGCAAACTGAACCTCTGAGCCCTCATGGTCTCGGGCTTCTAGCTGTCACCCGCCTCTCTGTGGAATCACTCAATTCTCCCACTCAGAGACCGCGTGCTGGGCTGCTGTCCCCTGTCAGCGACTGATTTTATCTCAGCCACAGCCTGATTTATGCAATTCAGTTCCCTGTTGGGCAATGACAGTGGTAAGCAGTGACCGAACAACCTCCTTAAATCAAAGCATTTATTTAGAACAAAAGTATTTCAGAGAAAACATGTTAAACAGCCTGAATTTCCCTAGGCTTCCCATTTCCTGGATTGGGGAAAGCCAAACTTCTCCACAGAGCCCATCTATAGTGGCTTCTCCTTTTCAGCTCACTGGCATCACCCTGGACATCCCTCCTCCCTTTGCAGGACTCCAAGCACTTTTTAATTGGTTGTAGCCCTTTGGTGTGTAAACTCAAAGGTGTGCAACTTCTAGGAGAGAGAATGCTTGATGTTAACATCTTGGCCTGTTTGGGAAGACGTGTGAGTCTAGAACATCGGTCTGCTGCTGCAGCAACCGTTGCATCCACACCACCACCCAACAGCTCTGGCAGAGCACGATTGATGGGCTGTGAGCCTTGTGGGACCAAGCAACACCGGATGTGTCGCCCTGCCCCTGGAGGACCTAATTGTCAGTGCTCCTGGAGTCCGTATTGGTCTGTGTGCACTACTTAAGTCTGGATATGCAACCAGGTTGATCCCCAGCCAGCTACTCCACAAGACCTAGTCCCCAACCTTCCTCCAGCTCTGCTTCTGCCTTGTTCCTGCCCTGCTCCAATCCACTCTAGCCTGTTCCCTTTCCTCTCTTCTGCCCCTTGGCTCAAGTTCTAGGGTCCTGACACTAGCTCCACCCACTAGGCCTGGTCAGCCATGACACTGTCTCCCAGGTGTGTACCTAGATGTTCTTGTCTGGACAGCCATTGTGTTGCTTTCCTGTTTGTTCTTCACACAGCTCCCTCTTGGATTAAAACATTGTGGCATATAATTAGACTTGGCAGAATTCAATTTTATTTTTGTAATTTTGATGGACAATATTGATGTTTATTTTAAAGATTTTTTTTTTATTTGTATCTAAATTTTCATAGTTGCACAAAATTATGGGGTTAGTGTATTTTTTTCAGTGTTTATCAACTTAAATTCCCACAGTTGTGTGAAATTTATGGAGGAGCTGACAATAGGGTGGTCAGAGAATAATTATTTAATGTCAGTATATGCTGAGATTCAAAAAGTTAAAGCTTTATAACTGATGAAACAACAATTGTCAACATCACATGTCAAAATATACCAAGTAAACATCCTTAAATCAAATCTAAATTCTCAAGCAGCATTTTTTTTCTTTGCCTAGCTGTAAATTTCTATTATCAATGGAAATATTTGTGTGTTGGTTCATGTGTGTATGATGAAATCGACACTTACAGATAAAAAGCTAATCCTTCCAACCCTACATGTAATAAACATTCCATTACCCCAGTATTAATTTTCCTGTCTCTCTCAGTAACTAGGTTACATATCAATATTCTTACATAGCAGCTCTCACTGTGCATAATGTTATTACATATCAACCCCCCTTCTGTTACAACAGCTACTGTTGATGATGATGATGATGACAACTGGAATCTTTATTAGGTACAAAGATTTTGGGGGCCTGAATGGCTAGTATTTGGTGTTTCAGCCTAGAAAATATGTTTAATGTAGAAGCTGGTCAAACTTGTCTGACTCTAGTCTTCAAATTAAAACATTCTTTTCTATTTCAGTTTACATGGCCATCTTTAACATTAGCTTGAGATTTAAATCTTCTTTCAATTCAACAAGAGTTTCAAGAGACGGATCAGATCATATAAATATCATGTGGGAAACCTCTGTTGTAGATAGCCAGATAGAAAATGAACCTTGTTAGAGCATTACACAAGGTAATTATACTTTGACATATGTACAATTTTATCCCTTAGAGATGATTAACCCAGTTTTAAGGGGGCACTAGGTGCCTATTGATTGACCTGTTCAATGTACTCCAAAAGGAATTTGCAGACATGTGGACACCATAAACTCTGATTCTGCAACATTAATCTTCAAAGTCTCCTTCATGACCCAAAAGATAAGTGGCAATGCGAAAGGCAAGGGGACTAAAAGAATATCCATCCTTTTGCAGGCCATGGCATGAAAATAAATTATACAGGGGCACAGTTCAGAAAGAACTGACCTCTCCCTGCTTTTGCTGTCTGGCTTCACTGACTATTTCTTCCTCTCTTCCCTTCTGCATTCCATCTTTATGCCTCCCCACTGTCACTTCTTTGCCCTGTTGATCCTGTTCTGTGCAGTCTTGCCGTTCAACTCTATGGGCAGAAATTGGCCATGTGGCATTGACTAGAATGCCCATATCTTGAGCACTGGCATGGAGAACTCCAGAGACTGACTTCTCAGTCAACTTCACCCTAAGCAAAGCCGCAGGGGGGCAGGACGGAAGAAGCAAAGAGGTATGGAAGGATACAATTGCCTAGGTCTTGTCAAGACACTGGTGGGGAGTTAGTGTGTGTGTACACATGCTAACACCGTCTACACTAACTCACTCTATTCTGAAATGTCTGGGTTGTAGATCTGCACATACATCATACCCCTTTCTCATACACACAAGTAGGCAAAAAAGAGGTTGAAATTAATCAAGCTAGGGAGAGCAGTGGAGGGGGGCTATTTCTTTCTAAATACTTTGGAGGTGCTCGGTTACTATGGTGATGGGGTAAAGAGGAGGGAGCTATAAAATACCTAGACCCTTTTGGGGTGTTTAAAATACATGTTACTACGGTGTCAACTGACACTTGTTCTAACTGTTTTTTATTAATGGGATTTAGTTGCATCCAGTAACATTCAGCATGAATTCTTGTAAATTATGCTTGTATGGTTAAGCTGTGATAACTGAAGTGATGAGTTAAAGACCTGATTGAACATTCAACATTGCTTATGAAATAATCATGACTAGATTTGATGGATGGACCTGATTCCCTGAACTTCCAACCGAGATTTTCAGCATGAGCTTCATTAGACAGATGTGGTTTGAACCTGTTGTAATCTAGAGACAAATGACTTTGAAGAAAACATTCTAACTGGGAACTTTCAGAGCTGAATAATTTAGATGGCTCGATTGGTCCCCAAACCAACATCTTCGTTTATGTTTTGAAGGTGGCGAGACGTGAAAGTTCTTATTTTGTATAGATGTTAATGTCTAGAAATCTCCCCATCTATTCAGTGAAAGTGCAAATTATATTCTTTCAAGAAGAACAAAACTACACAATCTCATCAGCGATAACCATGTTAGTCACCATGGCTGGGTCTCTTTCACATGGCACAGAGGATTTACTTGCAAAGGGGAGCAATGTTCAGTAGTACCAAACCCTGTGAATTTTACAATGTACCAGTAGGAAGTTACTTAGCTCCAGCAACTAATAATAATGTGCCACTTTCATCGAAATCTCTCCATATATTAGAGATTGGGCCAGATCATGGCTGTTGGAACTCTACTGAAAGAATTAGTTTGTTACACTTAGCTCCTTAACTGAACAAAATCTTACAAAAGTTTTGAGGTTGGCATATGCTATTTATAGCTATCTCTTAAGTGGCCAAATTGAGACACAGATACGTTAAGTGACTTGTCCAAAGTTACACAAGTCAGTGACTAGATTCCTGCCAATCTAACTCCCAGTTGTTTACTCAGGTATATTCTCTCTCCTTTCGCAGTCCATCTGTCTGGAATACTTGACTAAACTTATGTAGAAGGGCCCATGGCCAAGATTTTCAGAAGCGACTACTGATTTGGGGTTCTTCAACTTTTGGGTGCCCAGTTTGAGACAGCGGAGCCTGGATTTCAGAAAGTGAATACCCTTATGGAAATCGCCAGCTTTTAATCTGACTCAAGATAGGCACCCAGAATCATGAGTCCCCTCTGGAAATTGTATTGTTACTACTCGACCCTGAAAATTCAACTTAAAAAATCCTGTCTTAAAATACAGGCTGGCTGAAAATTGGTTAGAAAATGTGACTAATGTGCTCAATAGTATTTTGTGTATCTAGTCATATCTGTGGCAGACATCTACAAAAAGAGGCACATCCTGTGTTTAAAAGAGAACATGAAAGACAATGACAAGGCAAACATAGGTTTTTCAGTGCTTTCCGGCTTTGAACCTGCAAGCCTCCTGTCCTACAAACAAGTGTGTTGCCAATATGCCTCAGGCATACACCCTATAAGTTGAAGAAGAAACTTTGATAATATTCCATTGATTGAAATTTTCTAAGCTGCAGTTATGCATTTGTTACACATTCGAGGCTTTTGTTTTAATAGCAACTTCAGAGATAAGGAAGTATCCTTGATTAAATACTTAAGACTACACTAAGAGGTAGTATAAAATTGCAAGGCAAGGACAGTGTTTATAAGAATGAATGACTGATTGAATGATTTCATAATTATGCTGGGGGAAACTTTAATTTACAAACTTTACTAATACACTGGAAAGCATGCTTCTGATTTTGCCTGGGCAAAATTGTGTTTGCAGATATTGGGCAGGACATAATATCTTTGCACAAGTGCAATGCTAGTGCATGCAGTTTTGAATAGGAAAAAACAGGCTAGTCAAAAATGCCTTTGAAAAATTGCTTCATACCATATATTTGTCCACTATTGAAATGCAGCCACTTCTGAAGTGAGACATGGCAAAAACACCTCAAGAGAGGAAGTGAATAGCACCTTATCCAACTGGAACTGCAAGCCAGTGACTTAGGTAAGCAGATTGTAGTTCCCTAAAGTGAAACATGCAGATTTCATCAAGGCTAAAAACAACCTTCCTCTTGCAAAAAAATGTCAAGGGTGTTTTAATGACCAGGACGGAGGACCTCTGGTCAATGTCTCATTCAAGGGTACGTCTATACTTACTTCCTGGTCCAGATGTAAGCGATCGACCCGGATCGATCCCGGAAGTGCTTGCCGTCGACGCCGGTACTCCAGCTCAGCGAGAGGAGTACGCGGCATCGACGGGGGAGCCTGCCTGCAGCGTCTGGACCCGCGGTAAGTTCGGACTAAGGTACTTCGAATTCAGCTACGTTATTAACGTAGCTGAATTTGCGTACCTTAGTTCGAAGTGGGGGGTAGTGTGGACCAGGCGATGGCATGTGTGAGGACTGACCCTTAATACCATGCTAAAACTTTCATTCAATATTGATTCAGAGAAAATAGAGACACGTTCTTCTAAGTTCTCTATGTAGGCTCAAAAGCTTGTATCTCTCACCAACAGAAGTTGGTCCAATAAAAGATATTACCTAGCCCATCCTGTCTCTCTAATATCCTGAGACCGACGCAGACAGGGCTGGCCTTACCATAAGGCGAACTGAGGCGGCCGCCTCAGATGCCAGACTGTGTGTGTGTGTGTGGGGGGGTGCCACTAGGACCCAGCGTGTAGAAAATTGTGTCTGCTGCTGGTGCATATGTATTCTCTCTGCTCTAGATGCACAGAGATGGTGGAGTGCTGTGTTGGAGGAAGGAGGGCACAAGAGACATAACAGGCAGGCAGGAGAAAAGGTGAGAGGGACTAACAGAAAGCAGCAGGAGCTGCAGGGAGAAAGAGGAGGAGGAGCCTATTATGTACCTCTCTAGCACCCCCAGGAGCCTGGACTGATTAACACCAGCTTCTCAGGGAGCTTCCTGTTTCCTGCTGCTTCCCTGAACCCACTTGAGGGGAACAGGCAGTCAACTGAAGTAGTAGGAGCCATTTAGGCCCTTAAGATGCGGATATCTTCCCTCACTCAGGCCCTGCTACCAGACTGCTTATTTGTCCCCTTCAATTGAGTGTTGAGAGCCACTATAGCTGGCACAGAACAGCAGTCATGAGTGAAAGAAGAAAACGCCCCTCTGGGGCAGCATTCAGAAAAAGAAAGAAAGCAAAGGAAGCTTTTCTATCTAAGCAGGAAGGAGCTCTCCTGAGATAAATAGACACAAATGTTCACGGTGAGCCTTCCAGCCCCAGTGAGGATGTGAGTGGTGAGGAGATGCCTGATCTTCCAGTTAGTCAGAGTGCAGGTGACCTGGCAGCTACTGCAGCATCCATATCTCCATCTCAAATGGATGTAACCATGCACATTCCTGAAGAAAAGTGTAGATCAGAGAAGAGTGTGGTGGAGGCACAAGAAACAGCTGCTGCTGAGTTTAGTTCCTTAAGTCTAGATGATCCAGGACTGTGGACCCACTTGAGCAGTAGCCTGAGGGACTTCCTTGTACTGCATGGGCCTCAGCAAGTTAAAAACTTCATGTTCCCCAAAGACAATGAAAATAGAAGTTTCCGTCCAACACATTACTGGCGTGAAATGCCCAATGGTGACAAAGTGGAGAGGCCATGGCTTATGTACTCAAAAACCCAGAATGCTGCATACTGTTTTTGTTGCAAACTCTTCCAGTCTAATGTTCCAGCCACATTGGGTTATACAGGAACAAAGGACTAGAAAAATCTGGCTAGAAATCTGGCATGCCATGAAAAGGCAGCAAATCACCAGAGAGCATTCCATAGGTGGAAAGAGCTTGAGATGAGACTAAGATTAAAGGCCACCATAGATGATCAGCATCAAGAGAAGATTGCATCAGAGTCTCTTTACTGGCAAAATGTTCTGAAAAGGCTCACTGCCATTGTGAGAATGCTTGCTACCCAAAACCTAGCACTGCGTGGCATTTTAGATCAGCTGTATGTGCCAAACAATGGAAAGTTCCTTAAAATTGTGGTGCTGATGGCTGAGTTTGATGCTATACTCCAGGAGCATCTAAGAAGAGTCACCACCCAAGAAATGTACACACACCACTACCTTCGAAAAACAATTCAAAATGAGATCATACAGTTACTGGCAACAAAAGTCAAACAGAAGATTGTGGCAGATCTGAAGATAGCAAGATATTACTCTGTTATTCTGGACTGCACACCTGACATCAGCCATATGGAACAAATGACTTTAATGGTGTATTTTGTAACAACAACAGAACCTAGTGAAAATGCCCCTGCAATGGTGACTGTCAGAGAGCATTTTCTAGAATTTATTGACATTGATGATACTACAGGAGCTGGTATGACAAATGTGCTTCTTAAAAAGCTGGAAGAGACGGGAATTGCAATAGCTAACATCAGAAGTCAGGGCTACGATAATGGTGCCAACATGAGAGGAAAGAACAGAGGAGTGCAGACATGGATCCGAGAGTTAAACCCTTGAGCTTTTTTTGTCCCATGCAGTTCTCATTCATTGAACTTGGTGGTCAGTGATGCAGCATCAGCTTCTAATGAGCCTGCTGAATTTTTTAATGTAATTCAAAGCATCTACGTATTTTTCTCTGCATCAACTCATCGATGGCAAATTTTGAAGCAACATCTGGGAACATCCTCTCTGACACTGTAACCACTGAGTGCCACACGATGGGAAAGTCGAGTGGAGGCTATAAAGCCTATCAAACACCGAATTGGGAAGATAGATGATGCCATAGTTGCCATTGTGGAGGATAATGCTATGACAGGAACTGTTCATGGGAGAACAGTGGCAGAGGGAAATGGAATCACCAGAAACATACAGAACTTCAAATTTCTGTGTGGCTTAGTGTTGTGGCATGACACACTGTTTGAAATAAATGTTGTAAGCAAGAGATTCCAAGGTGTTGACCTTGATATATCTGGAACAATGGAACAACTGGACAAAGTAAAGTCATACCTACAGTCTTACCAGTCAGATGAGGGATTTCAAAATGTTGTGAAGAGTGCACAGAAGTTGGCAGAGGAACTTCACACTGAAGCTATTTTCCCACCAATTCAAGAATACAGGAGTCACCGAAGAAGACATTTTGATTACGAGCCACAGGATAATCCCATAAGAGACCCCAAACAACAATTCAAAGTTGAATTCTTTAACCAGGTGCTAGATTGTGCAATACAGTCAGTTGAAGAACATTTCATGCAGCTCAAGGAACACAGCAGTATATTTGGGATGTTGTATGATATTCCAAAACTCCTATCTATACCTGAAGAAGACCTACACCAGCAATGCAGGGCACTAGAGACAGTGTTGACACATGATGCCATGCGCGATATTGATGCGAGTGATTTAGGTGATGAACTGAAAGCCCTTTCAAGATACATTTCAGCAGGATCAACTCCAAAGGCTGTTCTGGAATATATGTGCACAAATAAGATGACGACTCTTTTTCCAAATGCTTTTGTTGATCTGCGCATACTTCTAACACTTCCTGTAACAGTTGCAGGTGGAAAACGCAGCTTCTCCAAACTGAAGTTAATAAAAACACATCTATGCTCCACAATGACACAGAAGAGGCTGGTCGGCCTTGCAACCATCTCAATGCAGTGGTTCCCAAACTTGTTCCGCCGCTTGTGCAGGGAAAGCCCCTGGTGGGCCGGGCCGGTTTGTTTACCTGCCGCATCCGCAGGTTCGGCCGATCGTGGCTCCCAGTGGCCGCGGTTCGCTGCCCCAGGCCAATGGGAGCTGCTGGAAGTGGCGCGGGCCGAGGAATGTACTGGCCACCACTTCCAGCAGCTCCCATTTGCCTGGAGCAGCGAACTGCGGCCACTGGGAGCTGCGATCGGCCCAACCTGCGGATGCGGCAGGTAAACAAACCGGCCCGGCCCACCAGGGGCTTTCCCTGCACAAGCGGCGGAACAAGTTTGGGAACCACTGCAATAGAGCATGAGCTAGCCCAGACTGTGCATCTTCAGCAGGAAGCAGTTCAAATCTTTGCAGCCAAGAAGGCATAAAAATGCCACTGTTTACTATGCAGACAAGAAAAGTTACATTTGCTGTTTAGGCATTTGAAAGTTAAGTGTTACTTAAAATTTTTGAACAAGGCATTTTAAGTTGTTAGTTCTCCTTTATTGGGGTAGGTAGCAGAGTAGTACCATGAGAAGAGTAGAACAGGAAAAAGGCAGAATTGAGACCTTTCAAAGTTTTGGCCCAAGCTGAGGGGCATGGCGGTGTCATTTGAGCTCCTCGCCTCACGTGCCAAAATGTTGTGGTCCAGCCCTGGACGCGGATACAACACTGCACATATCAGAAAATGAATGCCACTGGGGCTTTGCCCACACTACAGACTAGGGGTGTGATTCCTCTGCTTGTGTACATAGCTGTTATCAAACTAGCTAGAGTATACGTAGCAGCGTAGTCACAGAACCATGAGTAGCAGCATGACTGGGCCAGGCCTAGTACAAACCAGCCTGAAACTGGTGGGTATGTATCAGCATGGCTCAGCCAGGCCATTGTGGCCCATGCTATCGGAGCTACACTGCTATTTATATTTGTGCTAGCTTCCTGAGAGTCAGTGTTCATGTATACAAGCAGGGGACTCTAACCCCTAGCTCATGGTGTAGACATAGCTTTACAAACTCATTGAGACATAGGCTTGCTTTTATTTCTCATGTGAGTAGTCCTCATGAAGGCAGTAAAGTTTTATCTATGCATTTCAAAGAGGTTTACAAACATTCATGAATTAATATGGCTGGACAAAATGAGATTTTTTTCATCAAAAATAGAGACAAAACTGAACTATTTCCCCCCCCCAAAAATGGAAGATTTGGGGGAAATATTTTCAAATACCTAAAAAAAAAAAAAAAAAAAAAAAAAAAATCTCATGGCACTTAAACAAATACCTATTTGGGTTTTGACCTCCCCCACACCTTTTATTTTCCAAAGGAAAATTCAATTCAATTCAAGTTGAAAGGAAAATTTTTGATTTTGAATAGTCTTTTCCACAAAAGGAAAATTTAGTATACTAAATAATTCATTGTTTTTGTGGGGAAATGGAAGAAACTTTCAACCAGTCCAGGTTTAATTATACTGATAATGAGGCCTGGGCCAATTTTTTTCCCATTAAACTTCTTTTTGCAGCAAAATGCAGATATGGGATGACTAAAACATTTCACACATTCCTGTCAAATTTGCCAAATTGTTTCAAACAACCGTCCCCTCCAAAAAATCAGAAAGTCACACATTTGTACTGTTTTTGTTTTTGCATTTTTATTTAAACTTTAATAAATCAAATCAATCTCAAAACATTTCATTTGACCCAAAGCTTTTTTTTTTCTTTTTTGGTTTGGCCACCGAACCAAACAACCAGGTATTGGCACAACTCTACTCATAATAAATAATAATAATTAATGGAGATATCCCGTCTCCTAGAACTGGAAGGGACCTTGAAAGGTCATCGAGTCCAGCCCCCTGCCTTCACTAGCAGAACCAAGTACTGATTTTGCCCCAGATTCCCCAAATGGCCCCCTCAAGGATTGAACTCACAACCCTGGGTTTAGCAGGCCAATGCTCAAACCACTGAGCTATCCCTCCCCCCAATATGAGTTTTGGAATAATGCCAAATTGATATAGGGCTGTGGGGAGAAACCATGTAACATTCAGCGATTTTTGAAGGCATTCCATCCCAAAATCAAGGAAAGGCTTATAGTCATAAACCTTCAGAAGGGTCCATTAGTCCCATCTAGTCTGACCTCTGTATTACACAAGCTATAGAATATCATCCAGTCAGTCATGTATTGAGCCCAATGCACTGTTTAGCTAAGGCACATCTTCAAAAAAAACATCTGGTCTTGATTTGAAGACATCAAGAGATGGAGAATGCATCATTCCCCTTGGCAGTTTGTTACAATGGTTAATCTCCCTCATTTTTTTTTTTTATAAAGTATGTCTTATTTCTAATTGGGATTTATCTGGCTTTAATTTACACCAGTTTTATCCTGAATTCTGAGTTCATATAAACCTGACTTTTGGGAGGTGCAAATTGAGGAAAGGTTTGGCCAAACCATTGCAAACAGAAATTGCAAAGCATCACATGGCTCGGGCTATGGGAAACATGAGGAATCTTTCAGGAGAGAAACTCTGGGAGAAGGAGCCAAAATCTGAACAAAATGTTTTGACATGCAGATGAGGATTTGCACCTGCTATTGTCCCTTCACTGTCCCAGGCAGGGGCGGCTCCAGGCACCAGCGCACCAAGCGCGTGCCTGGGGCGGCAAGCCGCGGGGAGCGGCCTGCCGGTCGCTGTGGAAGCGGCAGTCAGGGAGCCTTCGGTGGCATGCCTGCGGGAGGTCCGCCGGTCCTGCGGCTTCAGCGGCAATTCGGCGGCGGGTACACCGAAGACACAGGACCAGCGGACCTCCCGCAGGCATGCCGCCGAATCCGTGTTACCAGCAGACCTCCCATAGGCGCACCACTGAAAGCCGCCTGACTGCCGGGCTTGGGGCGGCAAAATACATAGAGCCGCCCCTGGTCCCAGGTTAGAATGGTAGGGTTTCACTGCTCTGTAGGGAACTGGTGTGTAGATATCTGCATGTCCAGGATCCACTTCAGACTGAGTCCTGCCCTGCATTCACAATTCTCCTGTGAAGTCAGTCAGTTTGTACGCTGGCAGGGAACATGGCCCACTACCTCGCTGCCAGTCACTAGATGTGCTCCTCGTGTTAGGTATGAAAAAGGCTTCTTAGTGCTCGGCATAGACAGAGATAGCGCTTGCAGCATTACATGCCCATAGAAGTGCTGCTAATGTCTAATGCTGCAGGGGATTTGCAGGGAGATTGGTGGGGTGGGGAAGGCCAGGATAGATTAAGGCACAGGCAGAACAGCTCCATGCTTAGACCCCCAGCTTGTGTGATTTTCATCCATCCGTTATGGATATGTACTGGGGAGAAGGGGTGACTTCCTGCTGCTCCCAAGAGTCTTTAATGCCTACCAGTAAAAGCACCCTGCTGCAGCTCCTGGAGGGGAAAGAGGTGGCCCATGCTACTCCCCCTCCTCTCTGGCAGGAGAAGGGATGGCCCTGCCATCCCAGTTCAAGTTTGTGTGTGAGGGTGAGGCTGTTGTAGGGCTGGAACAACAGAGGGGACCAACGTTGTGGTGTGCCTTGAGCACAGGGTGCCTTAATCCTACCAGGGCTGGGGGAGGAGGGGTGAGACGAAGCGGATAGAAAATGTTAGAAGTTGGGAAGGTAAATGAGAGATTGATAGGAGAGCGGGTCAAAGAGCCACAGAAGAGAAGGCAAAAGGCACCCAAGTGAGATGAGCAAAGGCCAAGAAGACTTACCCACCAGAGGTGACACCTATCTCTTTTGGTTCTGAGACTGACTCCATCACCATGGAATCTGCCCACCAGTCAGCTCCTAGAACTTAGGCCTTCGGAAATGGCAAGGATATGGGGAGAGCCCAATAATAACCTAAGGTGAAACAAATTAATTTGGTCATGGCACTCAAAGTTGCAATCTCTATTCTGTTACTCGGGAGGCTCTGTCCCACTTTGACAAAATGGGTTTTTATGCACCTTCTCTGAAACATCCTAGGCTGGCCAGTGTCAGAAACAGGACACAGGAGCAGGCCTCTCATTCAGCCTGGCAATTCCAACGAAACCAGTGTTGCTAAAGGGGGGTTAAGTTCATTGAATCTCAGTGGTAAAGAAATGAAGGAAATACTTGGAAAACTAGTCGGAGGGGTGGGAATAAGAGAAGCCCTCTCTTCCAAAGGGCCCTGATCAGATCACTGCTTGAGTCCTGCCGGGGAGTTTCTCTGAAAACTAACAAGCTTAAGCTTGTCAATTGGAATGTGAAGGGGAGGGTTTTAACTACAAATTAGGCTGTTCGTTGCTTTAGAGTTAGTTTGTTATCGCAATTTTTGCAGCCAGACTGGAATTGGAACTGTGGCTTAATGGCAGTCTATTTCAGAGGAATAAGCATAACCATAAAACCCAAGGCTTTGGCTTGAAGACTCAGTTCAGTTAAGCTTTAACTAACTTGACTTGCGGCTATATGGGAAGGAAGCTGTGGTTTGACCCACTCCCAGCATTTTTGAAGATGGTTAGCCCAAAGTGAAACCGTTTGTTACTAAAAAGGCCAATTTCTTGTCTGGTTTATATGTCAACATACTTTGCTCTTGATCTTAGAGCCATACCCCATTGTCTTCATCATAAGTGATTATAGACTCAGCAAGCCATGGTGAACTGAAGCTCTGCAGCTTGCAGGAGTCAGGAAAGAAAATACTTGAGGTTAGGCAAGCAGAATGCCAAACTGATATAAATCTTGCAGCCACATAGGAAAGAGTTTTTACTTTTCCTTAGTTAAATTGTAACTGGAAACTTTGTTGGCTGTTTCTCTAACCCAGGGATTATATCATCCTCTTGGAGTCTGGCTTTTCTCTCTTGTTCTTGCAATAAATTGTTCCACTTTGGGTGGTCAGAACTTCTCATACTGTGCTATACCATAACCAGCCTTGGAGATTTGCATTCTGAGTCCAGAAGCATAGTAAAAGAAAATCTTTTGAAAGTACTTTTTAACACTTGGCAAGAAACTGGTTTGGGGTTTTTTTTTTACTTGACTGCATTTTTCAAATATCAAGTGTTCTAATTCATGCTTAAATTGAAAGGCATAATCTAAATCTATATTGCCATTAATATCGATAATATACAGAATAAATACCAAAGGCCGCATGCAAATTGGGATAGTCACCAGTTTCTGAATCCTTATTAACGATAGCAAGCACATGACTCTTCTAATACATTTTAGGTTTTAGAAAAGACCTAAATTGTACAGTCAGTCCTCTGCATTTGCTCCTTTCAGTGAAAATCTGATCACGCTAGCCTTCAAAGAAATGAATATTGGACTGTGGAATGGGTCTCCTTTCTAAAAACAAATCCTTCTCAGCCTGGAAGGCCCATATCTTCAAAGGGACTTGTTTGTTGTCTTCCAAAAGTGGAATTAGGTGCCTAGGCCATTTCTTGCAAGAAACACAGCAGGGGGTGGTGGTGCTGCTACCCCCCACCCCTTATACAGTTTGGCCATTGGTCAGAGCACTCCAACAGGATGTGGGAAACCCAGGTTCAAATCCTTCCTCTGCCTAATGGGGGGCAGAGAAGTTGAACAAATATCTCCCGCCTCTTGGTGTTCCCTCACTGCTAGGCTGTGGATATCCTGAGACTAGGCTCCCTCCGTCTGTCCCGCTGAAGCTGTTCGATTCTGGATAAACAACTCAATAGTCGTTGGGCCAGAGAGAGACTCTGGAGCCTGGTGGCTCTAGGGCACTCAGCTGGGAAGCAGAAAAACCCAGGGTCCATTTTCCTTGCCCTAATGCCTAATTAATTATTTATCCAAAGTGCAACAGCTTCAACAGGAGAGCCTGAGAGAGGTCTACACCAGAGTACCCTATAGTCCAAGGCATTATTCTGCAACGAGGAAGGCCCACATTCAAATCCTACTTCAATGATTATTTACTATAAGACTCCCATTGCCTTCAGTAGGCTGTGCACCAGGCTTTGCAGCTTTCAAGTGGTTGCTGTAGTGCCTACAGCCCCAATCTAGGGTCAGGTTTCCATTGTGCACAACATTATACACTTTCTAGAAATGACATGCCCTGCCCCAAAGAGTTTGCAGTCTCAGCTTACAATGTTTGCAAAATGTTGGCAAAGGAAACTTTTCAAGCAAAAGGAAACCCTGGATTCCTGAAGTAAAGATGCATCAAATGCCAAGATAAAACAAAGAAGTACATTTGCTTTTTTTTGTATCCCTGGGGATGGTGAAGGAAGGAGTGGTCGTTGAAAAGGGATGAAACAGCAGTGAATTAGTAACATGCACTTGGCCCCACAGGCCACATCATAGTCCATTGTGACATATCTGCTGTCACATACTTGATGCAACACCTATAAAAGAGAAGCTGCACCCAGGCACCAATCTGACCTTCCACGTTTAATTATACCCCGTGTGCCAGGGGTTTCTTGAACTAGTTTGTTTCAAGTCAGAGTTGCATAGATCTATGCATATGCACCATCGAGGATGATCTAAACTCTCTGCATTCTTGGCTTATTGGGTTGAGATGAAGCCCTAATTCTTAATTACGAATAGTTCTATTTGGTATAATTTAACTCTTCTTTAGAAGACCATTTATTCCAAACCCCGCAATTTTTGCAGAAGATAGGAAACTTTTGGTTTATTGTTTATTGTGTAGAATATAACAACATGTGGTTGGCTCTCATCTTGAAATCCTCTTCCAGGGGAATAAAACAACAAAGTGACACTTGTATGGACAAAGCCTAAAAAAGCGATGGTAGAAAATAGAAGGGCTAGAAAACAGGTGAATTGATATAATAGTTATATTATCTAGTACCGCTTCAGCAGATGTGAAAAGAAAGTTGTTGGATAGAGGTCTAGAAACGAGTGGGAGATCTGATCAGGACTATACCCTTGGGCTTGTTACTCCTTTTTGCCTCCATTTCCGCTTCTGTAAATGACAGGTGGTAATACCTACCTCACAAGGTAATTGACAGCATCAATTAATGGGCCACATTCTCCTCTCACCTAAACTGGTGCCCCAATACCTCAGTTAGGCTCTGTTTACATTATTGGAAGCTGCTTTAACCCATGTTAACAAACATGATTGTTGTTGTAGACAAGAGGCAAATGTGTGTAACTCTCATTGACACATGTCAGCTAGTCCTTTTGTCAAGACTGTTTGGTCACCAATACAATGAGTGGACGCTAGGATCTAGGAACAAACCCTTGTTCTTTGTTTGCGGTTGTTAGTTAACAGATGTTAGAACATGATTAGTATTTGCAGCGTAGATATATCCTTACAATTTTACCGCTTGTCTTTAAAGTGGTAAGTATTCCAGACTTGTAAAAAGTTTTGAAATAATTACTGCAATAAACATTAAGTAAGTCACACAACACTGCTGACTCCAGGCTTTCTCTACACTGAGACATTGAGTTGTAAGCATGTTTTCTAAAGCAAGTTGTAATTAACACTATAACTATTCCAGTGTAATTAGGGTAGTACAACCTCCCGTATACACACTCCCAATTGTGGGTGTGCTTATACTGATATAGCTTATTCCTGTATGGGGTAAATTCTACCAGTATAACTGTGTCCTGGGTACAGATTGTACTAGCATAACTATCCACCAAAAATCACACCCCTAACTGACAGTTATTAGTACAAAAACTGCATAGACTAGGCCTAATTTGGTCTTTGAAATCAACAAAGCATGACCAGCTAACACATTCTTAAACATGATTGTCTTTATCCACGCTAGGTACTAAGTGATAATACATTCATTCAAAGGTGTTAAGTGTTGACAGAACTCACTTTCCCAGTGTAGACAAAGCCTGTGGTGGATATGTATAATTAAGTTCCTAGAAATAGGTAAACTGAGATATGGATATGTTATGCAACAGATCTCTTAATGTAACACTGAGCGAGATACACTGTGGAATCCAGGAGTCCTGACCCCCTGCTCTAAGTACTAAAGACCACTTGCAAAGTGTGCTCATCATCAGGAAAACCAATCTATGGACTAAGTATCCTCGCTCTGACATCGATGTTGAATGTGCAGAGTTTGAGTCAAAATAACATGTTCCCAAGGCCGAGTCCTGCAAATTCTGTCTGACTTCTCATCATAAAACTGTTTTCTGCTTAACATATCAACCCTGACATACAGCTCCCATCATGAGAACTAGTTTGATGATGCAGAAACATGCAGACAGTTGCCTTTTTGCAGCAAGCACAACGCTGTAGGCTGATAGCATTAGATATTTCATTCTGCCAGGATGCTTTGCAGATTTGACTTGGGACAGGGACAGCAGTAGAGTATATCTCTTATGGATGCACTCTACTGATCATTAGTGCATTCTATTGCCCACTTTGCAGGGGCTTTTATCAGTTGATCTGCAAAGATTTTGTAGTTACTTTGCTATGTGTATATGCATGCCTGGACCTTAGAAAAGAAGCTTTCTCTCTAGCCATTGTACATCAGCACATACAAGCTTTCCAAAAGAACCCTGCTCTGACCTCTGCTGTTCAGAGGAATTCAGTTTTCATGCCTGTTAGAACTGCAAAGTAGGGTACCAACTAGAGGGGTGGGGAGGTTATGGGACCACCTGTCTGATCACAAGTGGAATGATACCAAACTTATCCACAAAGTCACCAACTCTGTCTATAAACTTGGTCTTATTATAAGGTGACCTCCATAAGGTATTAAATCTCTTTTTCCTTCCTCACCTCACTCTTTCCATGGCCCGATATTAATAAGCACCGGTGATGCCCAAAGAAATATGGTGATGTATTCCATAAAGATCTTTGAATGATTATTATAGCCTCATGATTGGAGACTTTATCAAATACTAATTTCTCTGTCTTTGGTTCTTCCCCACTCTCTCCCCCCCACTAATCAGTCATTAAATCTATGGTGCTCAGTTCCCAGTAACCATTTGACCTCCTTTTATCAACTCTGCCCCCTAATGAAACTGCTCTCTACTCGGTGATTTGTGTGGATCAATACAGTGGAAAGGTCACAAAGGCACTAAAGAGAGACACCAATCAGAGAGATGTCACAAGAAAAAGAAAGTTTGACAACATCAGGATCAATCAGTGGCTGCTCGGGAGAAGTTGTCGTCTGTGATTAATGGCACATTGTGCAACATTGTCATTTGAAAAATGCTTTTCAGCTTCTTTTTAGATCACCGTGCAGAGAAATTGAATTTAGATTGTTTTGGCATCTTTGAATGTAGGAGCTATGGAGTTCAGACTGGGTCAAACAAACTTTTCCCAGCAAACAGAACCCTGCTGAAGTTAGTGCGGAGTAAACTTGGCGTAACTGTGTAAGAGCAAATGCCTGGAGCCTTCACAAAATGAAAGCTCATAATAAAAATAACTTGGGGGAGGGGCGGGGGTTTAAACAGGGTTAGTGGACACTAAACAATCCCCTGTAATGCAGCTGCACGGCTGTGAAATGGAGAGATGGCATTTATCATACAGTACGAAATTGTGTAACTCGTATACTGGTCCCTCAAGCTGAGGGTTTCAAGATCTTAGGCGGAGATATTCAAAGCTGCCTACTGGATTTGGATGGCCAGTTCCCAGTCAGTGTCCAAATCCACTAGGTATCTTTGAAAATTTCAGCCTTAATAGCTTGTATCATAAAGGCAGAGCCCTGCTTTGGGGACTGTACAGCGGTGAGAGTCTTGGCAGGGGTTGTGGCTAAGGTTGATGGTTCCATAGGAGGTGTTATGTCACCTCTGGCCATCTTTGCTGGCTGTTGCATGGAGGAGGGGGCAATGGCTTTACTGTCACCCCTACTCCATGCTTTCTTGTTCCTGTCAAAGCAAGGGAGCACAGAAGCTCTCTCATGGAGTAGTGATCTAAGTTCCCTCAAAGCCGCTCAGCAGCCTATTAAGCGCCACATGGGTGCTCAGGGCTGCGGCGGGGAGAGATTCCTCTCCCCCAACCCCGGACCCAACCCAGCCCAGCTATGGACTTGCCACGGTCAGGGGAGAGGCACCTTTCCCACGGCCCCAGCCCCGGAGCCGCTGCAGTGGGGAGAGGCACTTCTCCCCCCCAGCCCAGGTGCTGCTGGGGGGAGTCCTCTCTCCCCGCTGTAGCCCCGGGGCAGTCTGCACCCCAAACCCCTCATCCCCGGCCCCACCCCAGAGCCCACACCCCCAGCCGGAGCCCTCATCCCCGCCCCTGCCCCAACCCACTTCCCCAGCCCTTCCCTATGCTCTGACTGATGAATGGCAGAAACAGAGGGTGTGTGGACTTACTGAAGATAGGAATAAAATCCCATAATAACCTGCCCAGTTGAGAGACATGCAGGGCCCCGGGCACAGGGTTTTTTGGAAAAATATCCCAGCTAAACAAAGTCATGTCCTGCTGTCAACTCCTTTTTTCCTTCTGAACCGTGACTCTTGCCTGGGCAAGCATTCATCTCCTCCCATTTGCACAGGCAGAAAGCAAGGCCACCCTTGCAAAACCTGTTTTAGTTTGGCTTGATGCTAAATTAAATGATCTGTTTACAGCATGCAATCTTTCCACCTATTTGTGAGGTCAGCCTACACAGATGTTCCACGCACTCCTATTGCAAACACCACAGCAGCTCTTTGTCCCAGGAGGAGTGTCTATTGGCAGATATGGGCCTCTGAGGGTTTCCAGCTGAGTCTTTGGAGAGTATTTCTAAAGCTCTATGGTAAAGGAGATGCATTTCTTACCAGAATAACTTGCTCACTATTTTCTCATATATGCATGTATGATTGGGTGTCCACCCCACACAGGCGTGGAAGAGATTAATGGAGGCCAGATGGACTAATTAACTTGGTAGGCTGAAGGCTGGGAGGAAAGCCCTAATTAAAGTAACAGGCTCACCTGTGCAGAAACAGGCAGGACCTATATAAAGCCAGGTAGCTGGCTACAGCTAGGGGGCAGTAGTCACTTTCTGAGTGGAGGGAGTTGGTGGGCTGTCAAAGCCAGAAAGGGAACGCCAAATAGGTAAGACGACGCTCAGGGGGAGGCTGGTACAGAGACCGTGGCTGCCTGTTCTAGGGTCCCTGGGCTGGAACCCAGTGTAGAGGGTGGGCTTGGGTTCCCCTACCAGACACTGGGCAGTGACAAGTATCTTAGAGATGCCAGCCAGCTAGCTGATCTGGAAGGACTGTGAATTCCCTGGGAGGGGAGACTGCAGTACCTGGGCTGAGAGCTGCTGCACTGCAAGACAGGGTGGGGGGGAGACGCCTACAGAGCGGGAGCGGAAGCCTGGCAGAGCTAATGCTCAGGATGGCCAGCAGGAGGCACCACTAGCAGTGAGTGGACCCCGTGAAAGCATAGCTGGGGATCTGTTCATAATTTGGCCTAGTTAACCCAAGGGCTCTTGTAGAGAGATCATCTGCTTGTAAAAGCCAGATCCACAGCTGGTATCAATCTGTGGACCTCCAGTGTCAATGGAGTTATGATGCCTTCTGCCAGCTGAGGATTTGCCTCAATATGTAGCATGAAATGCCATATCACAGCTGCCTACTCATTTCCGCATGGTTACATCTTGTCAGTTTGGGGCATAATATAAACCAATTTAACCCAAGAAATTGTGTGATCCAGAAATTACCTTGCATTAGGTCTTCTCTTGCAACTTTAACTTTAGCCATACTTTGAATAACTTACCTAAATGATACAAACAGCAGCTATAATTCTATCATCATTAACTAAGCTTGCTAAAATGTCCAATATGATTGCAGTGGAACCAATCTCTCTGCTGCATAGGGCAGAGACTTGGTTAGCCACCTGCTATTAATTCAGGTCTATAGAAAATGCTGTTTTGCTGCAGCAATGTTTTTTCCTGATAATGAAATCATAGAAGGGGGGGGTGTCAAATTGGGGGTGGGAGGTGTCAAATGTAGCTATAAGGTTTTGACCCACCCTTGAATTTGATGGAGAATCTCTGGATCTGATTGCAGTTTATCAACCCAATATAATCATTGCACATGTGGTATATACATCTCCTGTTAAATCTATATTCTTGGCCATAGGAATCTTTCCCCTGTACTAGGCACTGTGTGTAACAAAAGATGTGTATTTGCTACCTCACAAACATGTCACTGAATTTCTGGTGTAGGGGTGAGGGACTGCATGTATTATGTATGTGAGATAAATGTCAGCTTAACTGACAATCATGTGGAGTTTAAATTCAAATTCATATGTTAAACTTGCTGTGTATGTGCATCTCGGGGCATTTAATAGTGGTACAGGAAGACGTATGTCACAAAGAGATACATTCACGAAAGCTGATATGTTGTACTGTTGCAGTTCTGTTTGATAGGTGTTTAGTAAATATCTATTGATCGAAGGTCACCGTGGGTTAAATGAAATTACACTAGCACAGCAGTTCATCAAAAATTGATTCTAACGTGCTCGCATGATTGGTGTTAGGATATTTAATCTGTATCAGTAATAAACCACTGCATCCTAACTCTCTAGCTAGCTGCTGGTCTTGCCTATTCAGGCCTTGGATGTGAAAGCAAAAGCAATCTGTTCTGTGAAAAGAGAAATGCTGTAGTGGTCTGGAACCAGCACACCCATAGGTAGATTTCACGTAGCTATAGCAAACCAGCATGCATCATTCAACAAAAACGGGGCTAGAGACCTGAACCTTGCACCTTTACCTTATCCTTTGTCCATCAGTCCTCACTGATGGAGTAGAAAGTGCAAGCCGTGGAACTGTTAAAACTCACGTTTGACCCAAGAGAAAAGAACAGTTTCTCAACTGCCTCCCTATTTCAGCTTGTCATAGATAATTGCAGCCAATGGAATATCCTTTCCTCAAAGTCACTGGTGAGCATTTGCACTGGGCATTCCTGGCATTGTTGCACTGGCTGGTTGACATAATATGATGTGACACATCACTGCATGGTCAAGTTTTTCTCAGACCCAGCTGAGAGAAGATAAACATTGGGATCCCAGGAGATCATTGTTCATGCTTTAGAAGTTGTCTGAAAGAACAGACCACTTTGGGAGCAGACCTCAATTATTTATTATCCACCTTTCCCCGAAAGGATTTTGCTCTGACTCAAAGGAATGAAATGCTTTATAGGCACCTGTTTATATGCAGAATTATGTAATGGGTAATTTGAAGTGCTGATATAAAGATCTCACTATGGTACTTTGGGAGTAGTGCTATACTATAGTTATCATGGTCACTCTCATTTTAAACTCTGTTCTCAGTCTCTCATACTTCCATGCTCTTAGTTGTGAGCAAACAGCACCTAGCTCTTACAATAACATTGTTCATGCATAGATCAGAGTGCTTACAAAGGAGGTTGCTATCATTGTATTACATATGGGAAAACTGAGGTGAAATAACTTGCCTTGGCCAGGAATAGAACCCAGGTCTCCTGAGTTCTGATCTGACCTCATTCCACTAGGTTACGCTGTTGTCTAGCAACCCACCTTGGGCTCTTCCATAACAATCCACATGGGTTGGCAGTGAAGTTTGAACCTGAGACTGTTGGTGTTTAAAGATATGCGCTTCTACCACTGGAGCTAAAGGATTGAGGCTGCTAGAAGGCAATGATAGCACCAGTCGTGCCCAAAGCCATATGCACATTATGCATGGCGTGTACCATGAGCAGGGCTGCCTGGGGAGGGGGAAGAGGCAGTTTGCCTCGTGCCCTGTCTTATAGGGCCCCCAAACAGAATGGTGGTGCAATGCCACTCACTGCCAGCGGCCCCTCCCTCCCAACTCTCCTAGGGTCAGTTCCACAGGCACCTTTCGCAACCTGCTGTACAAACACGAACCTAACAAGAAGTCCAAACGTTCCTCTTTCCAGGCCTTTGCCTTTAACAAATGTGCCATCACCACCATACTATTGAACGCCAGCTTGCCTTTCTCCCTAGCCCTGGCTACTTCTAAGGTTCCTTCCTTAGAGCTGCTAGTCAATCCCACTATTCTTATATCCAGGAGGGGATAGTAGCTGCCTCTGTAAGTCAGAAGAACCCTTTCAGCGCAACATCAGCTAGGAGAAGGGATGTTCCAGGGAAGTAATGCCCACCTGAAGCTATGGACCTGATCTCTTTAGTTCACTTTTCTGTATGTGGATTTGTACTCCCTGAGTCAGACCCTCAGTGGGTGTAAATTGAAGTAGCTCTCTTGACCTCAGTGGAGCTACACTGATTTGCACCCACTGATGGGGGTTGGACTAGATGACCTCCTGAGGTCCCTTCCAACCCTGATATTCTATGATGTGACTTGATGGAGTTTTGTTCTCCTACTCACTTCTCCCAAACCAATACAGGAAAGTCAAAACTGAAAGTGAATGTAATTTGGCCTCATTTTAAACTGCCTGTGCTTGGCCTTGTTCCATGCCAGGGAGCCCTGAAAACCTACCATCTGTCATAAAAATTCCCTTACGAAACCAAAACAAGGAAACAGTTGGAAATATAAATCATCTTTAACTGTGGTGCATCCCTCTTTGGGGTGGACTTGGGGGAGGATACTCCAAACTTCTCCCTGAGTCACTGGAACATGGATTAGATTAACTCAAGAGGTTTATGAATTTGAGTAAATCTGGGTATATTTTCTGCTTCACAATGAAATCTAAAAGCAGGTGGGTTTAGCATTTGTTACTGGCTATGAAATCTTAATGCAGCTCTTGCTATTGCTTTTCCCTTCTCTGAAACACCTGCTATAGGCAGGATACCAAACTTGGATCAACGATCTGCATTGGGAGGCAGAGAGACCTCAGACAAGCTACCCGGTTGTATTCCCAGAATGGTGATGACATCACCAACAGCGCACTGTACTGGTTCTGCTGCAGCAAGTCATGTGACCTTTCTGTGATATTCCTCCCCCCAATCTATCTCTTCAGGACACGCAGCTCTTACAGCGAGTGTGTTCAATACCTAATATTATGGGGGCCTGGTATCAGCTGGAGCCTCTAGGCACACAGTTAGTGATAACTGGAGTGGGGGAATCCTAATGAAACCAGACTTGGAGAGATCTGTTGCTGTCATTCCTTTCTGCTTTTTCAAATACTGCTGTAGTTATTGCTTTTACTACTCAGTTACTGTCTGCTTTGCCTGCAGAATTCATTGCAGCTTTGCCAATTCATCTCTTGACTCACTTAATCCCTGCTCTCATGTGTTGGCACTTTCTTCCCTCTATTCTAAGTGGTGGGGGTGGGGGGGACAGGGAGGGAGGTAAGGGACAGGAAAATCAGTTTAATTTCTATATAATGTTAATCTTTGGTGCTTACACTAGATGATCCATCTATGTCCACGTGTTTTTCTTTGGGGGAGGGGGTTTCCCCTGTGAAAGACTAGCTTTAATGATCACAAACCCTGGCAGTCTTAGAAGGAGCAGGACCCCATCCAGCATTCAGAGCTCTCCAGGCTGACTCCCCTTCCAAGTGTTTGCATTTCTTTTCACCCGTAAAACAGTGTCTCCACCCCACCCAAGAAATCAAGGTCCAAACTTGTAGGTTTCTGAGTAGTAGCGACAAGGATTCTAGAAAAGGATAATAGGTTTCCTAAATGTCCATCACAGCCACGCTGCAGTGTCTGAAAAGTCTCAGAACAGGGGAGAGTGGAATAGTCTTCCAGGGCACTTCCCTTCTGTTACCTAATTTCTCTCCAAATGCCCTAAACTCTGGGCAAGCTGCATCCAGGTGTCCCTGTTATGTTCACAGCATACAAAAAAGTTACATAAAATTTGTTGCAATCTTCCAGACAGAGTAACACTATCTTAGAATCCAGGATCCTAGCACACAAGAACCAAAACCAGAAAGAGACAAAGGAGGCTGCTCCCTAAGGCAGAGAGCCACAACTCAATTGCTCCTTGCTCTAGGTTGGCTCTTTGCAAACTGCGTGCTGATGACCCAGCTCTCTCACACTTCCCTACAGTGCCCCCAAGCCTGTGCGCAGGACCAGGACGCCCCTTGGTTCTTAAAGTGCAACTTAAAGTGATAGCTTGTCATTTTAACAAGTTTCAACACACCACAGTCCCCAGCTCCCAAACCTATCCTGCAAGTCCTCAGATTCCATCAGGAGTCAGTCCCCATGAAAAGTACCCCAAGTTCTCTCTGTAAGCTTAATTTTAGAATGGAGCCTGAATTACTTATTGCTATGGAAATAGAGCCCCTTCCCCTTAACGCATATCAAGTTATCTTAAATATCCACAGTTCTAGAGTGGAGATACTTCTCTCTAATATTGCATTGCTCTCTATAGCATGGAATGCACCATCTTCCCAATTTAGTTGTTAATTTCAATCATTCTGGTCCAGAGCTCCATGTACCTGCTGATATCAGCCTCCAATACCAGCATCTTGTGTGGGAGTCGCCCTCTGCTTTTCACCTTCCATTTGTCAATTGTTCTGGGTTGAATTCCACCACGCTTACAGGGCAAAATCCTGGCCCCACAGAAGTCAATGGCAAAACTCCCATTGATGTCAATAGGGATTTCACCCATCGTTTTCTCAATGCATTTAGAAGTCTGCGTAGGATTTCTACTCTAAATATGGGTATGTAGCAACCACTCCCTTTGAGAATTCCAAATTATTTTCAGTTGTGCTGTAGTTTTTCCTCTTTAGAGGTTAGCATTCCTGTGTGGATCCCAACACCAAAGCTAAGAAAGCCAAAGGATATTTTTTTCTTTCTTTAAATATCCTAACCTGGGCTCTTCATCCTGGTCCCCTTCCAGGGGCCTTCATTCTTAGGCAATCCAGGATGTTGAATTTTCTACGTTTTCTTTCCTCTGCTTTTCTTGAAATGCATTTTGTATGAACACCATCAAAATGTCACTCTCTAGAGCTTTGTTCCATGTTTTCTGCCAATGTTGACTTTAAAATGATATCTTTATTGCAGCTAAATCAGCTGGTTCCACACTTTATTCTCGGCAAATGAATTTTTTTTCTCACCTTCCCCTTCCGTGGCGTCAGTCTGAATAGAACCAGAGGCGGTGTGTATCTGGGTATGCGATGGTATACATTATGACCTTCTACACTTGGATCTTACCGGGTGCCTTTCTCTGTTTACCCCTTTGGTTGCTCTGGTCCTGTTTTTATCCCTCTGATGTACCAGATGTTATTCCCATTACATTTTCACTGCACAGATTTTAAATCCGCATTCTTTTCCTTTCAGACTCTGCCACAGCTGTGAGCTGACAGAACTGCCTGTTCTGCTGTGCATCTTAAATGGGTTCTAAAGTTTCATTATCCGAGTGATCCGTTCAGGAAGATATTTCACCCAAGTCTTAACAACCCCTTTAAATAAATATTCCTTTTTTTTTTCTTTGTTGATCTGCAGGTGCCTTAGCAAACACAGGAGTCTCTCATTTACCACAGTCTTATCTTTCAACAATTGTTCCAGCCATTGTTCTACCATTCATGGCTGACAGCTGGTCTTCCTCAGGAGTTACTGGCATATTTTCAGGGTAGTGTGAACATACACCTCACACGATGCTTAGCTGCTGAGATCATCTGCCAAATGCCAGCTTTCCTTGGGAGTCCCTTCAGGTCTTTCCAGCTTCACAGGTGCTTGGTTTCCAAGCTTCACTCCACCACTGAACTGCAGCTTTGGGTTTCCTTATCACAAAATAAAAATGGGGATGTGGGGGTAGGGAGAGAGAGGAATCGAAGAGAGAATGTGAAGGAAGAACTTTTGGGATACCACCCTTGTGATCTGAGTTCATCTCATTCTCAGCATAAGAGCTCCTATAACCTGTATATTCCATATTATTCTTCGATTCGATAGCTGCTGGAAGAGGAAGAACTGAATAATAGGGTGAAACTGAGAAAAGGAATATTTTAGGCTGAATATCTGTTAAAATTTCCTAATGCTGAATTCTGTTAGACTGGAGAACAATTTCCCAAGGGGAGATGTGTGAATTCTGGTACTGGAGTCATTTAAAACTAGAGAATATACTGTGGAGGATATACTGTATGGAACAATCCTGTACTGTCTAGGCAATGGACTAGGTAACCTGATAGATCATTTCCCATCTGTAATGTCTGTGATTCACAGGCCATTATTTTGTATTCCAGCTGGAAATAATGGCCTGTGGGACTATCACCAGACACACAATCTCAGTTAAACAAATCCAGAGCCCCATTCAACATCCTTTCCTTTCCCCTGCGGACTGCTGTTCTGCCTACAGGTGGGGCTATGCATTTTTTAAAATGGTGCAGGGCTGGGCCCTATTTTGAAATGTTTAGGCAAGTGCTTGCTTTAAAGATCTACCAGTAATTCAATTCTCAGTTGTCTGTCAGAGCTTCTTCATCTAAGACTTCCACTTGTCCAGCAGAGGAGAGAGGCACACAGCCTGGGGAATAGTTCCTGCTACTAACCTTATTTGCTAAATTCAGAGGGAAGTCTAAGTTGACATGGAACCTCCTGGCCCCATTTTCCTTACCATTTTACAGCAAGTTACACTCCAGAAGACTTCATACTTGTTTGAACTCTCATCATATAACAATGTTTAATGTATTTCCTTACACCTCTTTTGAGCTTGGCCTGTTGTGTCTGAGTATAAAGCAGACTAGGATGGGGTAGCTCATATGCGAAGGGACCAGTGTGACATTCTGTACCTTGTGGGAACACCCTACACCCTCATGTTCATCCTTATAATACAATTGTGTGGTATCCAATGCAAAGTTTGTCATGTTGGGTGTCTTTGGAAGGCTCATGATGCACAGAGCATTGTTATAGTAATTGTTCTTGTAATGTTATAGGCTGAAAATGTGTCTTCCTGGCTTAAAATAAGCCCCGGCAAAAACTCTCCAAGAGCAGAGAGGCAGTTCACACAGCATCAGGGCATCTATGGGACAAACCCAGCCCAGCCTCACAGGAACAAAGGACGCTGGCCTAGGCAGCAATGAAAGGATCTGTTGGACTCTCAAGTGAGTCACCCCCCCCTTCCTTTGGTCAGTTTGGGACTGCGATGAGGTAATGATCACCTGACTGTGAATTGGAGGGGCAAAGCTAAGAGGGAAGAAAGAACATGATAAAAGGGAGAGACTTTTGCCATGCTCCTCCTGTCTCTTCCACCTACATCTACAGACATCACCACCAAGTGACTGAAGCACTGATCAAAGGGGAGAGCCTGGCTGAAGGGCAACCAGCCAGCCTGTGGTGAGAAGCATCTAAGTTTGTAAGGGCACTGAAAGTGTTAAAATCAGCTTAGAATGTGTTTTGCTTTTATTTCATTTGACCAAATCTGACTTGTTGTGCTTTGACTTATAATCACTTAAAATCTATCTTTGTAGTTAATAAATCTGTTTATTCTACCTGAAGCAGTGCGTTTGGTTTGAAGCGCATCAGAGACTCCCCTTGGGATAACAAGCCTGGTACATATCAATTTCTTTGTTAAATTGATGAACTCATATAAGGTTGCAGTGTCCAGCGGGCATAACTGGACACTGCAAGATGGAGGTTCCTAGGGTTGTGTCTGGGACTGGAGATATTGGCTAGTGGAGCAGCTTACATGCCAGAGGCTGTGCGTGAACAGCCCAGGAGTGGGGGGCTCTCACAGCAGAGCAGGGTAAGTCTGGCTCCCAGAGTCAAGGATTGGAGTGACCTACCAGACCACTGGTCCATTTAACACCAGGGGAACATCACACCCAGAAGTATAGTGTAACCCAGGCTTGCAAAATATGGTGTTCTGCTGAATACCCACTTCTATATACTCTTTTATAAGCTTGTTCAATATATGAATTAACCAACATGGGCTCAGCTCAGGCACTAGAGGCTCTTGCTTTTAGAGCCAGAGGTCTTGGATTCAATCCCCAATAATGATGACCCACCCTGGATCATCATGTTGCAATAGTAAGGGAAGCAGCTAAACAGGAAGGCATAAGAATGTATAGACAAATAGTCCCCTCACTGCTATAACTTACATCTAGTTATGTGGGGTGTTTTTTTCTGGATCTTTGGTATGTAAATTATACCAGGTTAGACTTTCTTATGTTGGTGTTTGTATTGCAGTAGCACCAAGAGGACCCTCTTCATTATACAAGGCACTGTACAGACATAACCAGATGGTCCTGGTCCCAGCCCCGAAGAGCTTTTCCAATTTGGGGGGCAACTTTTTTTATCAAACATTATTGGAATGGTTATTGATGATTACTTGTTTACCATAAACTATAATTGTCTAAGCAGTTAGATAACATGTTAGATAATGTTTTCAGCTGACATTCTTGGGGTTTTTTGGGGGGTGGGGATTATGAAACATTGTGTATATATAAAACAGACAAAAAATTCAATGATTCTCTTTCAAATGCTTCAAAATGAAAACAAGTTGATACTTTTGTTAAAAGAATTTTTAACAAAAAAAATGGGATTTTTTTTGACCAGCTCTAACCGTGGCTCAGCCAAACATTGTACAGGCCTTTGCTGTTAATGCTCTATCAACTGCTTATAGCACCATACTCCTTGGCTAACCCGGACACCCTGCTCCTGTGACTCCTTTCTCCCCAAATGCCATAGAACCTTCCTTGAGACCTGCAGCACTTCTGAGAGGAGGAAAAAAAGCCGCAGCAGATTCACCCTTAGCAAATCCATCATGCTACCCTGTGATCTATTAATGCTCAGTGGATTCATCGCAATGTTGTCTTTACACTTCAGCTCAAGGAATTCTGTGTGTTTGGTTGGACATCTTTAAGTGTGAGGGGACAAGTCAGAGGGCAGTTAACTCAACTCAATTATGGACCAAATGTCCAACAATCAGTCATGAAATGAATCCTGATTGAGTGCAGGACGATGAACTAGATGACTTTCTGAGGTCCCTTCCAGCCTTCTCTTTCTGTTTCTATGAAAAACTACTGGAAAGTTACTTAAAATTGGTTTCTGTTGGTAAAGTATCCATGGCCTACAATTATGGAGATTTGTCATTTTTAACATGTAAAGTAGGATGGAATAGCACCATAATCCATTTCTATCCTGATGTATGACTTCACCAGGTTTCCAAGCCTGGCTTTCATAATGTAGGACAAGAAACGATGTTTTAAGACAATCCACGATGCTTCTATGTTTGAACCTCTCATTGCTGAACAAGGAGCAGAGCCCTTGCCTGCTTTGCATTTGAAAGTTCGTGGGGTTTTTTTGTTTTGTTTTTTGTTTTCTCTTATGCAGGCAGTGACAGAATGTTTCCTGTGATAGATCTAGTGCCTGGGTACATGTATGGAAAGTGAATCTGTGATGGAGTGCAATAGAAGTAATTTTATTACAGCAGAGACCCCCTACGCCTTCCGTAGCATTATAACACCTGTGCTTGCACTTCCTAGTGACTTTCCAATGCAATAGGGGAAGACAAACAGTAATTCCAAGTATCAGTGAATGACCTATGGAAAACTTCCCATGCAGAGTTGGAACTCAATGCCAGGGACAACCTGCTGGAGACGACTTCTAACACCCCCTACAACCATGGCATAGGGAGTACATGGGGGTAGGCCTGAGACGTGGTGGAGCCGAGCTCATTCGCTTGATCTTAAAGAAGTCATTTGTGGGAAACCGTTTCTCTTTATGTATGAGAAGACAAGCATTGGAACAGATACATGAGGGAACATTTAGGGCTGGTTGTTGGGGTGACTTGCAGTAGTCAGAGTGGGAAGAGATGAAGGCCTGGAAGAAAAGAGAGGTTCAGGATGAGGGTATAAACTGATAATGTGACACTGAGGATAGGTACATTTATGGATATAAGGTGTACAAGAAATAGAGTTGAGTTGAGGATGGTGCCAATGTTATGGACAGTGGAAGCAAATGGGAAGTTTGAGTCAAGGAACCAGATAAAGGACAGAGAGCTCTTGATTTGAAACCAGTGCCTCCTGCTGAGATTTGAGAGGCACTGAACTACTCTGTGACAATTACACATTGCCTTGCATTAGGAGTGGTACAATCCACCCCCGCCCCAAGAGAAACTGGCTCCCAGGTGCAAAGAGGGAAGGTACCTGATGCATCTTGCACCTCATGCCCCATTCTGTATCCAGTCCGTTCTGCTGGGTGTCACAGAAGAGAAGGGCATGGTCCTGACTACACTCTGTGTCTGACTACAGAGGTGCTGGGAGAGAGCAATGGATCCCAGCATGCAGATGAGAGCATGGACTGTGATTGTGCTTGGATACTCCACTAGGTGTAAGGGGAAAGTTTCTTTCACCATTTGCAATAGCTGGCCCAATCTGACCCTGTGTAAATAGTAGATGAAAGCCCAGTATTTTGTCATGTGTAAGATCTGAACTCTCAGATAAACTGCTGTTTCTGCAGCAGAGAAAGCAAGTTCTTTTCCAAACACAAAGGACTCTTAGTATTTCCCCCTCAGTCCACGCAGCTGGTGAGATCTTCACCCTGCCCAAGCTGTATTTACACTCATGCTCTTCTCAATGTGTGTGAGACTAACAGGACGCAGGTGCCATCTGTGCAGCTGCTTCGCAGGGCCAGCACTTCCTTCTCCTTCCTACATGCAGCAATAGTTTGAAGTGAGTCTTAAAGGCCCAGGCTGATGTAGCAGTTTAATATCTTGCGGCAAGCAGGGGTTTTGTTTTTTTTGTAAAGGAGAAAATTCAGCTCACAGTCCCCTGACTTCTGTTGGCTTTACTAATTCAGTGGTTCTTTATTTACACTCTTTCGCATGCCAAACTAACCTGCTGAATTCAAACACCCCTCACACACATTTGGGACATTCAAGATCCAAAGTCGGCGCTGGACTGAATTTTGAAAAATAGCTCTTCTCTTGAAGTGCTCCCTTTTTATAAATTCTGGAATCAACTTCTTCCCCTGTTCCCAAAATTTGTGGCATTTAGATATATATGGCTTCAAATATGGAATCTGCAGGTTTGGCCCATCTCTACTGTATATGCAGAGTTAGGACGGTGTGAGGCCTTCACTTCCATAATTGAGCACTTACGTGGGGCCAGACCCAAATCCCATTAAAGCCAATGGGAAAAATTCCCATTGACTTCAATATGTTTTGTCTTGTTGGTAGAGTGGTAAAGAGGAAGGATGGTCAAGTGGCTAGCTGGAGACCTGTGTTCAATTCCTTGCTCCACCAGAACCCCAATGTGACCTCAAGCAAATAATTCAATCTCTCTGTGCCTCAGTTCTCCACCTGTAAAAATGAAAATAATAGCATTTCTCTGCCTTGCAAGGGGCAGGGGAGACACAAGTATTAAAAATGTGAGATGGTCAGAGACTCTGGGGATGAGGGTCGTATAAGTACCTAAGACTGATAGATAAAGAGACCTTAGTGTAATTCTGAATGAGGTCTTACATGTCTATAGTGCAGTGTGCAACATAAGCACTCTGTTATTCGCACTCGCTCTTTAGGATAAGTGCAAGGCTCACCCTCTCTTGTTTAAACGTTACAGCCACAGAAAGAGCTCATAAATTTCTGGCTGACAAGCCTGACGGAGCAATGAGTAAAAACAGGAAAGCATCTATTACATATTACCCTGAATTTATCAGCTCTCCCTTCAAAAGGGGAAATAACAAAAGGCAAATTGTGGGAAGCTTTTTTTTTATCTGCTAGAAAAATATGCCCTGTGCCCCAGTCAAAAAACAAGCTGTTGTGAAGTAACCACGTTATTTAAAGCTACAAGTCAAACAGGAAGAGGAAAACCAAACAAGCATGGCCTGAAAATTTCCCACAAGTGAGCTCTGACAGTCAGTACGCAACAGTGATGGGCTTGTTGACAGAACTGGGGCTGTAAGGGAAACCATCACTTTCCAAGGCAGGGGGATGGGAAAGGGGAGAATCCAGAGTCTCTTCCATTTTGCAGACTAGCCTTTGGTGGTGCTCTTTTGGTTTCTTAAAAAAAAAGTCAGTATGTCAATTGAGTAATGCTTTTGTGTTCACCTCCGATATTAATGCTGGGCTCTGCCTGAGACAACAGCAATTAGTGATGCAAGAGACCATGGGTGGGATTTTTTGTGTGGATGTGTGATATTAACTGCCGTCCATCGAAGCACTTAAGCATGTGCATAACTTTCAGCACATGAGGATTCCCAAATGAATTGCTCTCAGGCTTAAGTACTCTGCTAGATCTGGACCGTAATGCTGATAAAGAGGGCTGGGGTGAAAGCCCTGATGGCTGAAGTCCTCTAACGCCACAACAGGTATTACAGCACCCTGAAAATTGAGAGATGGAAAAGATGTTTGTATAGCATCCACCACCAGTACAGGGGAGTTCCCTGAAGTATGTTCTCCTGTGTCTCCACTGCATTTGTTTTTAGGGTGGCTGCATGGCCCTTATTTTAAGGGGTGTTCCTTACTTTCAGACTCCTCCACATGCAGCTCCTGGTTGTCCCCTCTCAGAGGATGCAATCCCTTTAGAGGAGAACTCCAGCACCAGCAGATGGGCATGTTTATGGGAGTCCAGTAGTAGACAAATCTTCATCTGCCTTCCCCTGGACACAGATATCACCTTCCAGATGCTGGCCACCCAAGGGACTCCCCCGGGTCTGAGACTTTGAAGGCACCTGTGATTTCCACTCCAGCACACATTGCTGTTTGCTTGGTAAGCCAAATTGTGAAAGATAGAGTTAATATTAAATTGCATTCACACGCCTATTGAAAGAGTGTATTATGTAAACTAATTTAAAGGCGTGGTTTACAAATACTCGCAGAGTTTTAAGGCCAGAAGGGACATCTGTGATCATCAAGTCTGACCTCCTGCATAAGTCTTAGAATTTCATCCTAGTTCTTCCTGCAATGGAGGGAAATTATTCTCTCCTGGAACATAAGGAGTGTTTTGGTTACATCATATCTTTTAGAAAGGCATCCAAGCTCGATTTTAAAACTCCAGCTGATAGTAAATTTACTATTTCCCTTGGTAAACTAAGCTGCTCCAAAGGCTTTGGAACTTTGCCTGTTAGATTAGCATAATATTTACGGATGAATAAATTAGCCACTCACAAATCAGCCTAAAGCCCAAAGTTACAAACTGTGCATGTCATAAGCTCTGTAAATATTATGGTTCTGATCCAAAACATTGCACCTGGTAGAAGGGCTCTGGCTGATGTAGGTGGGCTTTTGAGCAGACCTTATATTTTGTGTAGTGTGTTGAAAATATGAATTTACTCTGAGGTCAGTTTGGACAGTAATAGGATGTCTTTAGAAGGCACCTGGCTCTGAGAAGCCTTACTGTGCCTGGCTTTCTAACCAGACGTGAAACCATGGGGTATAGAGAAAAAGAGCATCACCCTCTCAATCTAGATGACACTGAAACATGAGACTTTCTCGGTTGTTCTCTTACTGTGTGTCTTCACGGTACTCCAGCTGCTCCGACGAGGCGTATTTTCACGTAGTACCAAATCAACACAGAGGGAGGCTTTGTCATTAAAGAAATACAAGCTTGTTTCTTTTTATTAGTACCGGCAAGAGAGCAACATTTGCAGCGTGAACAGCAATCCCATTCTCCAAGCTAATATTCCGCCATGTGGCACAGTTCTAAATCGCAGTAGCCTGGATTCTGAAATTGGGGCAGTGTGTTTTGTCTAAATCCTTAGGGATGAAGGTACTTCAAATCCAGGTACTTAACAATGTAACCAACTATACACTGAAATGCACACAGCCATCAATTCTGCCATAATCTCTGGACACTTTGAAAAGGAGAGATTGGGAAGAAAACAGCATAGGAAAGGCGAACACTTTTCATTACACTGAATATTCAAGAAACATCCTGGAATGGTTTGGCTGTGACCTAAACTTAAATTGAATGCCACATTTCTTTGAGAAAAGTTAAATTCAGGGCCTGAACATAGCAAACCCCAAGGCCTAGTCCAGTATCCTGTCTCTGGCCGTGATTCTGAAAAGCGTGTGCTGTAAGGGTCCTTCTTGAACAGGATGTTTTTCCTTATCAGAATCTTAAATAGTGGCCAGTACTACCTGCTTCAGTGAACGGTACAAGCAATACTGAAGTGGGGATTCATGCCTGTCAGAGAAATGTCTTCCTAATCCACTGAGATGAGCACCTACAGTGCCAATAGATGCCTATAAAAAGCTGCCAGTACTCCATTAGATTAAGTTCTTAAATAGATCAGAAATGAGGGAGTGAAATACCCCGAGGAAAGCTTTGTTTGTGGGTATATCGGCCAGAGCCAAACCAGAAAAGACTGGAAGCCCTGCTTGTGTGAGATTTACAGATAGTTTCCTTAACTGAACCACTTCAGCCAAGTTTTAAAAGTCATCTAAATGTTCCCATGCTTATTAATGATGGGAGAACCTCAAAATGTCCAGAGGGTTCGTCTGGGAAACTTGTGAAGACAGGTTTTCTATTGAGACATAGGCCTGCACCAATTCCTCTATAAACTGGTGTTTGGCAGTTTGGATCCAATCTCTAGTTTTCTTGCAATATCACCACTCCTTCCTTCCTCTTCCTGGTGGTGGGAAAAGAACAAGAAAATCCATTTTCATGACATTTTGGCACTTCTGTTTCATGTTGTCGCCAGGCCCTAGAAGTTAAGAAACTAGACACTGAAACAAGCAAAATGACACTGAAAAATTCAAACAGGAAACAAGATGCATTTTTTTTTTAACAGCTAGAGTTAACCATTGAAACAGTTTATCAAGGGATTAGTGGATTTTCCATCATTTGGCATCTTTAAACCAAGATGAGTGCTCTTTCTAAAAGTCATGCCCCAGCTCAGCTCGGAGTTACTCATTCAATACAGGAAGTGCTGGGTGAAAGTCTATGGTTGTGTTATGCTGGAAGTCAGACTAGATGATCCAAATGGTCCCTTTTGGCCTTAAAAATCTATGAAATGCACTAAGAAATAGATCACGGGAATACGCCCTGCACTAGATGGAGGGGCAAGTGGGAATTGATGAGACCATTTCTAATTTCTGAGTCTCAAAAAAAGAAATCAAACATGTTTTAATTAACTTTGACCCTTTTTTTGCTTAAACGTGCATCTGTTTGGTCCCAGAAGTGCTCAAAGCCTGGGCCTAAGGGTTCTTATTTAGTTGAGTCCATTCACCCATTTGACATCTCTGAACTTCAGTTTCTCGGGATAAAACTTTCTAAAGCACCTAAGGATAAGTCTATGCTACCATCAAATGTTATCTGCTCAAGCTACAGTCACAAACCTGCACTAGCTTTAATCTAGCTATCTTGGGTCTCAGAGCAGTGAAACCATGGCTAGACGAAAGCTAGTTTGGGTACAATTCCTCAAGCTGCTGTCACACGCTGTGATTGTGGTAGACACTATGGCTCATTGGCAAAGAGATTTCAGTGACTAAAGAGCCCAAGTCCTATTGACAATCAATAAAAATGAGACTTCAGTGCTCTAATTGTGATTACAATATTTAATGTACGATGTCACGATGCTGGTGTAAATGCTTTGAGATCTGTGGATATAAAGCATGGCATGATGGCTAAGAATGTATGACTGTGCTAAGTACTTGTGAGAACTGACCTGAGCTCTGAAACCTCATCATGAATTAAAGCTAGCAATAGACAGACACCTCATTAGAACTAACAAAGAAACATGCACCTGCATCAAAATGGATGGCTCTTTACCTCCCCCACATTCAGCACCAGAGGCATGGAAGAATTTCAGTTTCATTGAAAGCAAAAAATAGTTTCCTCTAGTGTCATTGAGTTTGAGCTACTTCTTAGAAACAACTGCATTTGAGAGAGGTGGAGCTAGAGGTCAAAATGTGGACTTGTGTCCCTTGGTGTCAGTGTGAATGCTACATGCAGTTGCCGTTTCTTGGAGCCCCATCACTCCTGAAGGAACTTGGTTACATGAGTGCCAGGGAAATGGTATCAAGGGAATTGACTAAAATCTAGAGGCAGTGCTACATAAAGTTCTGTTAGAATTGCATTTCTGAGCATACCTAACTAGCTGCAAATGCAATTCTATGCACATGTGGGTAGAGGACTGTGGGAAGAAAGGAAATAAGAAAATAGAGAAGTAAAGAAATGTGCTAGTTATACAAAGGGAGAAAGATGTATAGTAAGAATCTCTCTTCAGCTCCTTTACCCCAATCTTCCTCTGTAAACAGATATGCCAGTCCCTGATCCATATCAAGAGCATCTTGCCTCTTCGCCAGTCCATTTTCTTCAACTGCTCTGAATCTAGTCACCTTTGTGGACACTTGGACAGAGATTCAGGGGAAATGGTTGAACAAGGTGAAATCAATCTTATCAGCACAGAAATAATATAGATATTTGGATACCATGGTGTTGGGTGCTGTATTGGAACTTAAATAGCTTTCATGGCACAACAGTAAATCCTTGGCATCATGGGAATGGGAGGACTGGCAGACCCAAATCAGCAGGTTTCAAATAAGATGCCTTGCCCATCCAATCATTACCTTTAGGCAGCAGTGCTCTGGAGGTATGGTCAGGTACCTAGGAAAAAATAGCTCCTGTATTCATGATCTCCTAGTGATTGTGTGGCCCTAGGCAAGTCACACAGTGACTCAGAAGACCTGGATTCATCTTGACTGGCTTTATTAACTGGCGTTTTTGTTTGCTTGTTTTTCTTTGAAAATGTCCTTCCCCCAGATGACATCGAAGAAATACGTTTCTAGGAGAGATTTGAATGAGGACAGGAAGTTGGCTTGGCAAACATATTTTATGAGAGCATTTCCTGCATGGGAGGCTAGAGGTGGTCAGGAATTTTTTCAACACAGAGTCTGCTGGAAAACATTGCCTTTTTTCTCCAAAGGTGAGACTGTTATGGAAAAGGGTTCTTTTTGACAGAACTTTAATTAGAAAGATCTCTCAGATCCAGAATGAAATTTCTGCTCAAAATCAAACAGAGAGAGATCCCAGAATAGCCAATAGCCCCATGGCTAGGGCATTCACCTGGGATATGACTTCATATTCATGTCCTCGCTCTAAATCAGGACAAAGACATGAATCTGGGTCTTCTATATGCCAGGTAAATTCCCTAACCACTGGGATATTGGCTATTTTGGGGACTCTCACGCTTTTCTTTTGCCAAAAATAAATGTTCTGTTTCATCATGATGAGGAACAGGAAAATATTTGAAATTTTGAACATTTTTGCAGCAAGGGAAAACATTTCCCACCGATCTCCCTAGGGGACAGAATAGAAGACGGCATGGGACAGAATTGAAAGATGGAAATGTAGGGAGTGTCCTGGCAAGAATCAAAGGTGGACTAGAGAAGATGGGGCAACAGAAAAGGGGTGACAGCAGAGATTTGAAACGTTCACATTTAGAAATTGGTTTGGGAATGTGGCAAGGTCAACCTTTCATCTGGCATATGCATTTGCTATTTCCCACCCAGGAACCTGAGAACTGGATGGCAATTTAAAAAAAAACACAAATAAAAAAATTTTGTTTAAGATTCACTTTTTTCTGACATTTCAAAGTGGCGGTTTTGACCCTGTCTCATGAGAAAATTCCACCCTTTCCCTCTTGGAGATTGGCCAAAGTGGTGACTGAAAAGCAGAGCTAGCCAAAAGAAAAAAAGGGGGGGGGAAGCCAAAAAAAAAAGTTGTTTTAGTTTCACAGGTTTTGAAAAGGGATTTTTCACTTATTCAGGATTTTTCATGGTCAATTATCAAAACATTTTGGTTTTCAGTCTTTCAGTTTTCCTTTCCTGCCATTTTCCTTGACTTCTCATTCATATTTTTTTCTTTTTTTCCCTTTTGCAAATAAAAAGTGGGCAGGGTAGGAAAAAAGGAGGAGAAAGGAAAATTGATGAAACTGGAAAATGAAAAAAGATTTGTTTTTTTTCAAATTATTTAAAAATGGAAGGTTTGCCAAAAAAAATCAGGAAAATGTCTTTCTTCAAGAAAAGGATGTTTTTGGATGATAACATCTTGATGATAAATATATTTTTTTATTTTTGACATAGGACCAGAAGGGACCTCCTGGGTCATCAAGTCCAGTCCCCCACTATCACAGGAAACACCATCAGATACTCCCATTCAAAAACTTATCAAACTCCATCTTAAAGCTAGTTAGGTTGTTTGCCCCCACTACTCCTATGGGAAAAGTGTTCCAGAACCTCATTTCCCACCATTCCCAAAACCTGGGGCCGGTTTTGTTCAATATCTTCATTAATAATCTGGAGGGTGGCATGGATTGCACCCTCAGCAAGTTTGCAGATGACACTAAACTGAGAGGAGTGGTAGATACACTGGAGGGTAGGGATAGGATACAGAGGGACCTAGACGAATTAGAGGATTGGGCCAAAAGAAATCTGATGAGGTTCAACAAGGACAAGTGCAGAGTCCTGCACTTAGGGTGGAAGAATCCCATGCACTGCTACAGACTAGGGACCGAATGGCTAGGCAGCAGTTCTGCAGTAAAGGACCTATGGGTTACGGTGGACGAGAAGCTGGATATGAGTCAACAGTGTGCCCTTGTTGCCAAGAAGGCTAACGGCATTTTGGGCTGCATAAGTAGAGGCATTGCCAGCAGATCAAGGGATTCATAGATTCATAGATTCTAGGACTGGAAGGGACCTCGAGAGGTCATCGAGTCCAGTCCCCTGCCCTCATGGCAGGATGTGATCATTCTCCTCTATTCGACATTGGTGAGGCCTCATCTGGAGTACTGTGTCCAGTTTTGAGCCCCACACTACAAGAAGGATGTGGAAAAATTGGAAAGAGTCCAGCGGAGGGCAACAAAAATGATTAGGGAACTGGAACACGTGACTTATGAGGAGAAGCTGAGGGAACTGGGATTATTTAGTCTGCAGAAGAGAAGAATAAGGGGGGATTTGATAGCTGCTTTCAACTACCTGAAAGGGGGTTCCAAAGAGGATGGATCTAGACTGTTCTCAGTGGTGATGACAGAACAAGGAGTAATGGTCTCAAGTTGCAGTGGGGGAGGTTTAGGTTGGATATTACGAAAAACATTTTCACTAGGAGGGTGGCGAAGCACTGGAATCGGTTACCTAGGGAGATGGTGGACTCTTCATCCTTAGAGGTTTTTAATGCCCAGTTTGACAAAGCCCTGGTTGGGATGATTTACTTGGGGATTGGTCCTGCTTTGAGCAGGGGTTGGACTAGACGACCTCCTGAGGTCCCTTCCAACCCTGATAGTCTATGATTCTATGAAATTGAAATATGTGAGGTGAGCTGCGAAAAGCTTGGTATCCCATTGCCAATCTGGTCATGGAGTCTGTGGACAGAGAAGGGTTATGGAGGGGAAGGTATCATTCAAACACTGAAACACTCCGTAATATCAAAATGCTCTACTGAACTTGCACTTAGTTTCCCAACCTATGTAGAAAGAGGTCTAGGATACTCTTTGGTCAACACTGTTCACAAAAATAGCTTTTAATAATAGCTAAGAGGCAAAGTAAACCTCACAGCTCTTGCCTACCTCAGTTTTACTTTACAACAGGTAACAAAAAAGGGTGTGTTTCCTGCCTTTTGAGTTTCAACCCAATGGGATCTGTCTGGAGCTGGAATCCAATCCAGTGAAAACAAAAGGAAACAATTAAACAAGTAAATAACATTTACTCAAGGTTTTTTGGAATTGGAAATTAAAAGGTTTATGGTAGCTGTGTGAATGAACATCTGTTTTCTAGGTACTGCCCCTTTCAGAGTAAGCTGAGACCCCTCTTCTGTCTGTCTGTCCCTGTGAGTTCAAGACAGTTACTGTGCTTTCTCATGGAAACTTTACATACCATCTTGCTTTGTTTCCTTTAGTCTACAATAAATGTCAGACAGACAAGAAAAATACATGGCTGCACTGCGTCTATTATAAAACATGACCGTGTTCTAAACCTACTTTTGAAGGGAGCTAATGCCATGGTCATCCTGAAGGCAAACAAGAAGGCATTCCATAGCTACAAGATTAGAGGCAAACACAGGGACAGCATCCTTCCAGCCCTTACACAATCCAGTGTCCACTTGCCCCACTTCCTCAAACATTAGATGAGGCAGTTGATGAAATACGGGGACCTTGAGGGTTCCTTTCCTGTAGGAGTAAAGCTTGGCTAGCTGGTAATACTTGGGGGTTGGGTCCATGGGTATGTCTACCCTGCAGAGAAAAACCCACAGCATTGAGTCTCAGTGCCCAGAGTCACTTTACTTGGGCTCACAAGCTCAGGCTGAGGGGCTAGAACTAGCAGTGTAGAGTTCGGGCTTGGGTTAGAGCCCGGGCTCTGGGACCCTCCCCGTTTGCCAGGTTTCAGAGCCCTGGTTCTAACTCAAGCCCAAATGTTTAGACTGCTATTTTTACCCCCACAACGTGAGCCAGCTAACCCAAGCTCTGAGACTCGATGCCATGGGTCATTTATTGCAGGAAGATGTACCCTATGTGTCTGAAGAACGGCTGAGGGAGCACTAAGTTGAATGACTGCATTTTACATGTAGTACAGAACATCGTGAGATCCATAGTCATTCGTCTCTCTTGCAGGAGTCAATTCTGTAGTCTAGGTCCAGCTCTGGTGGAGGTTCTGTGTCTGGTACGCACATGCCCCTCCCCTAGCCCTTATTGGTCCCAAAGAAGTGTGGCTGTCATAGGAGGTCATGGTCATGAAGGTGGAAGTGATCTCTGAGGTAGGACCAGTCATATGGAGAGCTTTGAATACTGGGACAGAGACCTTGGACAAAATTTAGTGCTCATTGATGGCACAGACAGTGGCATGCTATGCTGATATGTTTGCAGTGGAATCAGCTGCTAAGCAGATGGGGGTGTTGCGTTTTGTATGAGTTGGAGCTGCTTTAGGATGTGCAGTTCATTTCTATGGATGATTGACAGTAACTCAGTCTGGATGTCATAAATGCATGCATCATGGTGGCCAGGTCTCTCCACTCTTGGTCAGTCTCCTGGTCAGCTGCAAGTGCAAGTAGACATCTGCCACTGCTGTGGCTTGTTGGAGGTAGGAGAGGACAGTATAGTACTGAGCAGTATTGAATGTTGCAGAGAGATACAGCAGGATGAGGGTAAATGTAGTTTCCTTTGCCATGGACAAGAGCATCAGAGCAAGAAATGCTGTCTTTGTACCATGTCCTGGCCCAGGTGCTAGCATCTTACAGCTGGCATTACACTTAGCTTGCTTAGAAAAAAAGAGGCTTGATATTGTGCAGTAACTGAGCAAATTATATTTTCTTTGCTCCAATGCTGTTGAAAATACCTACTAATCCATTAGTCACTGATGCACATTTAAAATTGCATTATGGACAGAAGTTCAGCCATGCAGGTGTTAACCTGTCCTCCTGCCACCTTCCCTCTAGAGTTGGCTATTTACTTACAAATTAAAACTTACGAACATGTGCATACTTATGTATACACCAGACAAAGCCACTGCTTGCATCATGATCTCCTTGGGGACAGCCAACTGGGAAAGACAAATGTAGCAATGTACTCCTGGCTTTTTAACATAGAGTAATGCCATTAAATTTGACATCATGCAGACAATGAACATTACACCCAAATACTGATACTGTTTATTAGCTGCCTGACTCTTTTTTTTGAGAGGAAGCACATGTCACATTTGTTTCAGACAACCGCATCGGGGTCCCACAGCTCTGATTAAATATGTATCCTTTATTCAGCTGTAACAGAGTGTTTTTGGCCTACATACACATTTAGTTAATATTTTAAATAGGGAAAACAACAAAGAGGAGAAATTAACAGTTCTTGAACTTCTTCAATTACTGCTAATCACATTTACATCCTGGGTTTTGCAGAATTAGCAATCAATTGGCGGCTTCGCCTTTCTGTAGCAGGCATTATATGTGACAATTTAGAAAAAGGACTAGGAGATATCTCAATTCAGCATAGACACCCTTGTAAATGTCCTCCAGTGAATTTATTGCTTCAGTATTCGATGTGACACGAAGATTAGACAGCATCATTTACTAGAATGATAGTGTTCTGTGAGATTGATACTGAAAAAGCTGGAAACATGCCCTTTTTATATCTAAATATATATATTTTTTTCTTTCCATTCAGTCTGCCGCTTTGGGAGACCACATCCCAGGCAAAACACCATAGTGAAATCATCTGAAATATTTGATGGGCAAACACTTTTCCTTTCTAGCGTTTGAAAAATGAGTTCTAGAAAAAAGTGACATCCGATATGATGTACTATGATTGTTATTACGTAGTAAAAGGCACTCCTCTCAGCAGCTGATCGGTGGTGATTTAGCCAAACCAAATTGGGAAGAGAGCTGCTGTCAGTGCCACTTAGGATGGTCTTTAATTGAAGAAATAACAGGAGTACTTGTGGCACCTTAGAGACTAACAAATTTATTAGAGCATAAGCTTTCGTGGGCTACAACCCACTTCTTCGGATGCATATAGAGTGAACCATATATTGAGGAGATATATATACACACACATACAGAGAGCATGAACAGGTGGGAGTTGTCTTACCAACTCTGAGAGGCCAATTAAGTAAGAGAAAAAAAACTTTTGAAGTGATAATCAAGATGGCTCAGTACAGACAGTTTGATAAGAAGCAAGTGTGAAAATACTTACAAGGGGAGATAGATTCAATGTTTGTAATGGCTCAGCCATTCCCAATCCCTATTTAGCCCTGAGTTGATTGTGTCTAGTTTGCATATCAATTCCAGCTCAGCAGTCTCTCTTTGGAGTCTGTTTTTGAAGTTTTTCTGTTTTAAGATAGCCACCCGCAGGTCTGCCAAAGAATGGCCAGACAGGTTCAAGTGTTCTCCCACTGGTTTTTGAGTATTATGATTCCTGATGTCAGATTTGTGTCCATTAATTCTTTTGCGTAGAGACTGTCCGGTTTGGCCAATGTACATGGCAGAGGGGCATTGCTGGCACATGATGGCATATATCACATTGGTAGATGTGCAGGTGAACGAGCCACCGATGGTATGGCTGATGTGATTAGGCCCTATGATGGTGTCACTTGAATAGATATGTGGACAGAGTTGGCATCGGGCTTTGTTACAAGGATAGGTTCCTGGGTCAGTGTTTTTGTTCAGTGATGTGTGGTTGCTGGTGAGTATTTGCTTTAGGTTGGGGGGTTGTCTGTAAGCGAGGACAGGTCTGTCTCCCAAGATCTGTGAGAGTAAAGGATCATCTTTCAGGATAGGTTGTAGATCTCTGATGATGCGCTGGAGAGGTTTTAGTTGGGGGCTGAAGGTGACAGCTAGTGGTGTTCTGTTATTTTCTTTGTTGGCCCTGTCTTGTAGGAGGTGACTTCTGGGTACTCGTCTGGCTCTGTCAATCTGTTTTTTCACTTCAGCAGGTGGGTATTGTAGTTTTAAGAATGCTTGATAGAGATCTTGTAGGTGCTTGTCTCTATCTGAGGGATTGGAGCAAATGCGGTTATATCTTAGAGCTTGGCTGTAGACAATGGATCGTGTGGTGTGTCCTGGATGGAAGCTGGAGGCATGTAGGTAAGTGTAGCGGTCAGTAGGTTTCCGGTACAGGGTGGTATTTATGTGACCATCGCTTATTAGCACAGTAGTGTCCAGGAAATGGACCGCTTGTGTGGATTGATCTAGGCTGAGGTTGATGGTGGGATGGAAATTATTGAAATCATGGTGGAATTCCTCAAGGGCTTCTTTTCCATGGGTCCAGATGATGAAGATGTCATCAATGTAGCGCAAGTAGAGTAGGGGCGTTAGGGGACGAGAGCTAAGGAAGCGTTGTTCTAAGTCAGCCATAAAAATGTTGGCATACTGCGGGGCCATGCGGGTACCCATAGCAGTGCCGCTGACTTGAAGGTATATATTGTCCCCAAATGTGAAATAGTTGTGGGTGAGGACAAAGTCACAGAGTTCAGCCACCAGGTTAGCTGTGACATTATCGGGGATACTGTTCCTGATAGCTTGTAGTCCATCTGTGTGTGGAATATTGGTGTAGAGGGCTTCTACGTCCATAGTGGCCAGGATGGTGTTTTCTGGAAGATCACCGATGGATTCTAGTTTCCTCAGGAAGTCAGTAGTATCTCGAAGATAGCTAGGAGTGCTGGTAGCGTAGGGTCTGAGGAGAGAGTCCACATAACCAGACAAGCCTGATGTTAGGGTGCCAATGCCTGAGATGATGGGGCGTCCAGGATTTCCAGGTTTATGGATCTTGGGTAGCAAATAGAATGTCCCTGGTCGGGGTTCTAGGCATGTGTCTGTACAGATTTGTTCCTGTGCTTTGTCAGGGAGTTTTTTTAGCAGATGGTGTAGTTTCTTTAGGTAATCCTCAGTGGGATCAGAGGATAATGGCCTGTAGAATGTGGTGTTAGAGAGCTGTCTAGCAGCCTCTTGGTCATATTCCAATTTATTCATGATGACGACAGCACCTCCTTTGTCAGCCTTTTTGATAATGATGTCAGGGTTGTTTCTGAGGCTGTAGATGGCGTTGTGTTCAGCATGGCTGAGGTTATGGGGCAAGTGATGTTGCTTATCCACAATTTCAGCCTTTGCACGTTGACGGAAGCAATCTATGTAGAAATAAACAGCTTTTCTGTTTTAAGATAGCCACCCGCAGGTCTGCCAAAGAATGGCCAGACAGGTTAAAGTGTTCTCCCACTGGTTTTTGAGTATTATGATTCCTGATGTCAGATTTGTGTCCAAAGAAAATAACAGAACACCACTAGCTGTCACCTTCAGCCCCCAACTAAAACCTCTCCAGCGCATCATCAGAGATCTACAACCTATCCTGAAAGATGATCCTTTACTCTCACAGATCTTGGGAGACAGACCTGTCCTCGCTTACAGACAACCCCCCAACCTAAAGCAAATACTCACCAGCAACCACACATCACTGAACAAAAACACTGACCCAGGAACCTATCCTTGTAACAAAGCCCGATGCCAACTCTGTCCACATATCTATTCAAGTGACACCATCATAGGGCCTAATCACATCAGCCATACCATCGGTGGCTCGTTCACCTGCACATCTACCAATGTGATATATGCCATCATGTGCCAGCAATGCCCCTCTGCCATGTACATTGGCCAAACCGGACAGTCTCTACGCAAAAGAATTAATGGACACAAATCTGACATCAGGAATCATAATACTCAAAAACCAGTGGGAGAACACTTGAACCTGTCTGGCCATTCTTTGGCAGACCTGCGGGTGGCTATCTTAAAACAGAAAAACTTCAAAAACAGACTCCAAAGAGAGACTGCTGAGCTGGAATTGATATGCAAACTAGACACAATCAACTCAGGGCTAAATAGGGATTGGGAATGGCTGAGCCATTACAAACATTGAATCTATCTCCCCTTGTAAGTATTTTCACACTTGCTTCTTATCAAACTGTCTGTACTGAGCCATCTTGATTATCACTTCAAAAGTTTTTTTTCTCTTACTTAATTGGCCTCTCAGAGTTGGTAAGACAACTCCCACCTGTTCATGCTCTCTGTATGTGTGTGTATATATATCTCCTCAATATATGGTTCACTCTATATGCATCCGAAGAAGTGGGTTGTAGCCCACGAAAGCTTATGCTCTAATAAATTTGTTAGTCTCTAAGGTGCCACAAGTACTCCTGTTATTTTTGCGGATACAGACTAACACGGCTGCTACTCTGAAACCTTTAATTGAAGAGTTTCCTCTAGGTGGTTAAATAAATTCAAATGGCTGTGTACATGTTTTAAACATCATAAATGATGAACCAGCAGGGTCAAGCAATCCAAAGTGGCTCATGATCCATTAAACTGGGAAAAGTCTTAGCAGGGGGTTGTCAAAGCACATCTTGAGATAAGTGCATGTAAACACAAACATGCTCATAATCACATAGTTGCACTGACAAGTGGAGATTGGCTCTGAGTAGTAGATGCTGGAAAAATAGAAGATCTTTTCCACAGAAACGTGGAAGCTTTTGGACAGAGCTTCAAAGTGCAGTCCCTTGAGAAAATTCATTCATTCATTGGGTGGGAAGGGGGAATGGATTCGCTGAATGATGGCCAAAAGGTTCAGGGTTCAGACTTATCTTATTGTTCTTCATGTCCACCAAGGATAGGAAAAAAAGTAATCCTCTGAGTTTGCAGCAAGGGAGACTGAGGTTAGATATTAGGAAAATTTTCTAATTATAGGGATAGTTAAATTGGGGAATAGGCTTCCAAGGGAGATTGTGGAATCCCTTTTATTAGACATAGTAAGAACAGATTAGAAACACCTGTCAGGGATGGTCTAGGCATACTTGTCCTGTTTCGGCATGTGGAGATGGACTAGATGACCTCTTGAGGTCCCTTCCAGCCCTATATTTCTATGATTACTGGATTATAACATCTAGCTGTAGAGCTAATCCTATAGTATTCAATGAATATATTTGACAAAATTTGTGGGATTCATTCATGCTATACAACTGGCTGAATACTCTTTATCAAATACCTTGTTCAGCAAATACTGGTGACATTTGTAGGAAAACATATTTGGCATATTTTTCTCTGCTATTCAAGTAGCCCTCTTCAACAGGACTCTTCCATTTTTATCATCCATGATTCTGTGACTATTAGAAAAAGAATGGCACTGTACATGTTAGACCTCTTAACTTTAAAGTCCAATGTATGGAAGCAAAACTTTCATTGCTGGAACTAATTCTTTGAATCATGCAATTCCCTCCTCCTTGTTGATAATAGCATATTCGCTGTTTGGCCCATAAGGATCATTCTTGCAATGTCTAGTTATAATGGGATTAAATTTCACTGAAAGTACCAGAAACTCTTTAAGTTTAAGGAGACATATAAAGTGAAGTCATGAGCAATCACATCTCTATAAATGAAGACTTATGTGAATCTTCACTCCTGTAATGAACCCACTATAGATTAAATCTCAAAGGGCTTGGTAGATTGTTTTAGTTCAGGTAAGTAATAGTAATATGAGAGATTTATCCATAAAACAGCAGTCTTGGTTCATTGTGTTTCATGCCCACCTATTTTCTTATTTGGTTTGGGACATCTGAATGCCACTTTGAGTTTCAGGTCTGAAGAAACCCAGAAACCTAAAAACCTATTTCACCAAAAGAACTGTTGTGTGGCTTCCAGGCCAAAATAATGAAGAAACCACTGCCATATGCAAACCAAATGAATACATCAGCCCAAGTTTGCTATATACATGGTCTTAGGTCATAGAATATCAGGGTTGGAAGGGACTTCAGGAGGTCATCTTGTCCAACCCCCTGCTCAAAGCAGGACCAACCCCCAACTAAATCATCCCAGCCAGGGCTTTGTCAAGCCGGGCCTTAAAAACCTCCAAGGAAGGAGATTCCACCACCTCCGTAGGTAACCCATTCCAGTGCTTCACCACCCTCCTAGTAAAATAGTGTTTCCTAATATCCAACCTAGACCTCCCCCACTGCAACTTGAGACCATTACTCCTTGTTCTGTCATCTGGTACCACTGAGAACAGTCTAGATCCATCCTCTTTGGAACCCCCTTTCAGGTAGTTGAAAGCAGCTATCAAATCCCCCCTCATTCTTCTCTTCTACAGACTAAACAATCCCATTTCCCTCAGCCTCTCCTCATAAGTCATGTGCTCCAGCCCCCTAATCATTTTTTTTGCCCTCTGCTGGACTCTTTCCAATTTTTCCACATCCTTCTTGTAGTGTGGGGCCCAAAACTGGACACAGTACTCCAGATGAGGCCTCACCAATGCTGAATAGAGGAGAATGCTCACGTCCCTCGATCTGCTGGCAATACCCCATCTTATACAGCCCAAAATGCCATTAGCCTTCTTGGCAATAAGGGCACACTGTTGACTCATATCCAGCTTCTCGGCCACCGGTGAGGGGCAGGGCAGAGCTGATGTGTGCTAAGCAGGGAGATTTTTGTACAAAAAAGTCACTTGCTGGTCACACATTTAACCGCTACAAACAGGCAGCTGACAGAGTTTTGGATGGGGTGAGGCTTTCCTTCCAGGTCCCACTCTGTGTGATTCCACGATGCAGCAGTGGTGCTGGTCTGCAATGGATGTGCCATGTTTTCATTCCTGTCTGAAGCCAGAATGGAGTTGCTGTGCATGAAGTGCAAGTTGGTGACTGTGCTGGAGGAAAAGATGGTTAGACTGAAAGGAAAAGTGAGATGCTACAGAGAAACTGAGGAGTCCCTAGACAATCAGGTTTGGAAAACATCAGTACACCAGGTTCAAGGAAGAAAGGAGCTGGTCACCAAGGAGTCAGAGGAACTCTGAGAAGGCCTGGCCCTTCCCCAGGGATTCTGGCAGCTTGCCCTAGGAATCTCCCTGCTCCTTGCCTCACCAATCTATTCGAATTCTTGGGTGGGAAGGAGGGGAGGGTCAACAACCATGTGAGCAAGGGTGATCCAGTGGATATAGTGTACTCAGATTTTCAGAAGTCTTTTACGAGGTCCCTCACCAAAGCTCTTAAGCAAAGTAAGCAGTCCTGGGATAAGAGGGAAGGTCCTCTCATGGATCAGTAACTGGTTCAAAGATAAGAACAGGGGGAGGGAGATTTTTGGCCAAGAAAAAAGCTTCATATTTCTTGACCAGTTTTTGTAGTGATCCCAGCAGTCTGGGGTGTGATGGAACTGACAGCTGCTGACGCTGAGATGATGTGCTCAGTTTTAGAAATAGCTCCACCAATCATAGGTGAGGCACATTGGCAGGGTGCTGTAGGAAAGCTCATAGTGCGCTGTACCAGCTCTGTCATTAATGGAAAACTTCACTCTCTAGGGTTGTCCTATTAGCCCACTCCAAAAGCACAAAATTCTCACACACTTTTGTACAATATTTGTGTTGTTTTTTTAAAAAAAGACAGTGGTCGTACTTTCCATGTTCACCACCCCCAGTCTTTGTGCTATTGTGGTACAGTCTCCATGTTCCTTAATTATTCCTTTTCATTTTTTATTAGTACTGTACTAGCGAGATAGCACCCAGAGAATCAAATACAGATAGTAAGAGCCAGCCCCTACCCTGATCAACTCGCAATCTAAATAGACAGAACAGACTGAGGGTAGAAATAGTCTTCTCTCCATTTTACAGATGGGGGAGCTAAGATGTAGAGAAATTTAAGAGACTTTCCCAAAATCTTACTTAGGGTAGGTCTACACTTACCTGGTAGTTCGGCGGCGAGCGATCGAATTTCTGGGTTCGACTTATCGCGTCTTGTCTGGACGCGATAAGTCGAACCCGGAAGTGCTCGCCGTCGACTGCGGTACTCCTGCTCGGCGAGAGGAGTACCGCGGAGTCGACGGGGGAACCTGCCTGCCGCGTGTGGACCGAGGTAAGTTTGAACTAAGGTACTTCGAACTTCAGCTATGTTATTCACGTAGCTGAAGTTGCGTACCTTAGTTTGAATTGGGGGTTAGTGTATATCTGCCCTTAGTTTGTGGCAAAGCTTGGAATAGAGGTCAGATCTCCTGAGTGCTAAGCCAATGCTGTAACCACAAGACCATCCTCTTATACTATCATTAACTATATAATATTCCCATAGTATATAAATATCAATAGAAGGTTTAGAAATTAAAATGGTATCATAATGTGTTGGTAATTGGAAAATATGTTGGCTCACATTGCCTGAAAATATTTCAATGGAGGCAGTTTTCCATCTCTGTTAAAAGTTTGCCCATCAGGGTAGTAACTCAATGTCTTGGAAATGGCAGTTATCAGCTGGAGCTGAATTCTCGAAGTTCTTCAAGTGCAAAGGCTACTTCTGAAATATATTTTTACGCCAGACTGGTGGTTTCCACATCGATTATGGTAAACAAAGTTATAAAGTAGGTGTTGCTTTTTAGCCTTTCATTTTATAGTGCCTAAAAGGTGTGTTAGGTGTTTCACAGAAGACACAGAAATCCACAGACCCTGCCCTACGGAGCTTACAGTCTAAATTAAAGACTTGACATAATGAAAAAACACCGACAAACAGAGACGAGAAGAGGAGAGGAAGGAAAAGGGTTACGTCAATAAGGAGTAGATGGTTTCTCTCTTTGGACCTGATCCCACTGGATAAAAAAGAGACTGCCATTGCCTACAGTGAACTTTGGATCAGGCTCTCTAGTAATACACACATCTGAGAGTTTGGGAGGAAGAGATGACAAGCTCAGTTTTTGCCATGTTGTTTCCTGAATATTCTGCTAATAATTCAAGATAAACATCAGAAAAAGAATTAGGGATTTAAGACAAGGTTTAGAAGCAACTTACCTTATAGGCAGGTCACTTCATATTTATTGACTATTAATCTATCTGACTAATATGGCCCTCGTCATCTTAGTACTTCACAAACACTGAATGTATTTCACTGCACCCCTGTGAAGTAGGGAAGTACCCTTGCCTCCATTTTACTCATGAAGAACTGACTCTCAGATATGCTGAAGACTTGCAGACGTTCACAGAGGAAACTTGTGGGAAAGCAGGCAGCGAACCTAGATCTCCTTAGTCCCCGGTCTCTAACTTCAGACCATTCTTCCACGTAGAGGGTTTCTTTCTTTTCTTCTGAAGGATCAGGTCCTGGGTCCCTGTCAAGACATAAAATATCCAAGCAAAACAGCTCAGATATTGAATCCCCTCAGGCTTGTGAATGAGCTACAAAACAAGAATTATTTGCTGAAAGTATTTAGGGGCCTGGATCCAAAGCCCACTGAAGACTTTCCACTAACTTCAATTGGCTTTGCATCAGGCCCTTGGAGGATAATTTCCATCTGTTTCCATGTAACTCACGAACAGTGAAAAGATTCAGTTCATCAGACTTGTTATAAATTATTCACTGAAATCTGCTAATAACTAATAAGACTCCTTTAAATCAACACCAGACGCATTAAGTGTGAGACGTGAATTTTAGATGACATCTGTATTCCTCTAATGTCCAACATCATTAGAAACTAGGAGATAATGATAATGAACTAGGGACCAGACTGACTTTGTTCAGCTCTGCTGTCAGGTTGGATAAAGTGCTCCTGAACTGGCTTGAGTAAGTTAAAGACCAACAACTAGCACAAATGCCCGCTCTTCAGCTTCAAGCAGGTACCCCATGCTGGCTCTTCACTGGTGTAACTAACACATGGTATTTGCAAAGCCCCTTCTGAGACACACAGGGCTGGAGAGTTCTCAAGGTCACCCAAAAAGTCAGGGCTGAAAACAACCCTGCCGAATTCTCCCCAGAACATGCACGTAGCTCCTATTCACACAAACAGGTATAACATCTAACCTGCTATGGGTTAGATTGAGGATATGAGATTTGGACTCCTGGTGTCCAATTCCCTTGTTTAAGCAGTAGGCTTCTTGAGAGAGAGAGTGTGTATAGCTGGTTGTATTTGAGAGAGATGCAGTTGTGAAAGTTTCCTTTTTTTAGAAAAATCAGTTGTTTCCAACTCCTATGGCTGTTCTACACTTCTCTGCTCAAGGGAAGCCAGAAGACTAACTGCCCTGTCCCCACTTTAGAAGCAGGTGCAGCAGCCTGACAATAATCCAATAAAAACCCTATTAGCTGTGTCTCCATGACACTCTTGGTATCCATGGGACCCGCAATATCTTTAATGTAGACAATAAATCCAGACCATTTCCTTCCTCAATTGCTCCCAATATGGCTCCACTCCTAGCACTGTTCCGCTAACCTTTTGTTGCTACATTTTCTCATGAATGCTGAATCACTCTCTAATCTTTACAATGAAACAAGGAGAGTCCCCACAAAGTGAAACAGATCAATCTGGTTTAGTTATCCAAGTACAATTGCATCCAGGGACATTGCTGTGGAATACAACCAGGAGAGACCCAACATTGACAGAACAATAAAATATCAGTTTCATGTCTTCAAAGCCCGGGGAAGGCTTTGTGGTAATTACTGTCCTATCAAAACATTCCACATTGACCCCATGCATGCCACACCATCCATAAATGGCAACAGCCCAGTGTCCATTGCTAGGGTATATGAGTACCTGTTTAATGACACATGCATTGCAACACACTCTGTGAGTTAAAACAAAATGATGTGTGAAAAAAATCCAGCATTGGCAGCTCGAACAAAGATGCTGCAAGCAAAACAACCACATCAGGTAGCTGAACTGACATCATTATGGCTTTTTATGACCTCCCACAAGCTGTAGGTGCCAGGGGAGATTTGCTTAATTATTGTATCATAAAATATAGAGGTTGAGTTAGTCACATTAGCAAATCACCTATAAGTGGGACTAGATAGTGCAGCTATAAATGAGGAAGGACACTTATGGCTGATCCAAAATCCACTGAAATTAGTGGAGAGACTGCTGCTGATTTCAGTGGGTTTGGATAAAGACATTTGAGAGTCAAGGATCTGGCCAACTTGTTGGTGAAAAGATACGAAGTCTCAAAGGGAGCACAAATGTATCAGAAAGGCATGTTTTAGCTCATCTGTCTGCAATATTCTACTACCTTATCAGAAGGTTTTAAAGGGAAGCCTTTCTGGGAGCTATTTGATCTCTTTGTTGATCTGAATTCTCACTGAGTAGGAGATGCAAGTTAAAATGTGTGGTTAAAAATTGACAACTCCCGTACTTGTGAATGGCTTAGCTGAAGGACAGGAATGCATATACACATGTTACTTAAAATTCAGTGCACTTTGTAGTGATTTAGACTTGCTCTTTAATTAGTTTTTATGGCTGGCTGGCCAGCTGGTTAGAACTGTACCTTGTTTATAGACCTTATTTCAATACAGGTTTAAAATTAAAAAGTTTTGTATGCTCCAATTTTGAGGGGAACTAAATAACTTGATCGCACACGATCTAGTAACATCTCATAAAGTCCAGCCTAGAATGTCTTCCTGCGGATGAGAAGGAGAGGGACTTTTCCTTCTGGTCAGAATGTATTTTTCTCCTGAGGACATCTCAGGTGTGATAGGTTATTTTACACTGTAGCTGAATGTCTGTGCATGTGCACATACCTGTCACCCCAAAAAATGAATATTTGTACATTCACTGCAAGTGTGATGATCCCTACTCTGGATGTCAATGAAAATAGAACCCAGGACCTTCAGCTCTAAAAGCACTGCTCCCCTTCCAACTGACCTACGAATCCCTTTGTTAGCCTGGTAACAGGGCATGTCTACATTGCAGGTGTTTGAACTCTGTTGGACCTGCTCGGTAAAGGGGGTTGATATACAGCCCAGGCCAAGGGCCAGTCTAAGAGTGGGAGAATTGCAGAATTCCATCCCAAGCAGCCAACCAGCAACACAGGAGCCAGCAAACAGCACTAAAACCAGCGAAGAGTAAGTGGGAGTTTGTAAGGGGAGTTTGGGGGAGGGAGTGTGTTGTGTTTGTTTTTGTTTTTTCCTTGACAGCAGCTTAGAAGCGAAGGCTGTGACATCTATAGAGGCAAGAGTGGTGGTGACCCAAGGAATGGAAGAGCCAATGAGGATGACTGGAAATGGAAGCTGTGGCATGTACGTTATCCTGAAGTAAGTTCCTGAAAAATGCTTTTGTTTGTGTGAAGTGCCACCCAATAGAGCTGATGGAAGCGAAAATTGGAGGTTTGGACTTGCAGGTAGAAATTATGGGTGAGTTTTGAAGGGGATTTATGAAGTTGATGGAGGGAAAGCTAGAGGAGGCTGAAGAGAAAATTCAAGAATTGCAGATGCAAGCTGGACTGGAGAACTGTGCATGTAGACTGCTGGGTGAGGGAAATGGCCAATGGAATCATATGACTACGAGAACCTGGCAGAGGAAAAGATCAGCTAATAAAGGTGAAATAGAGCTCAGGAACAGGTTTGCTGAGTAGGAAAATAAAGAAGGGGTGAAGCAGGCAGTAACAGATGGTGGGGGTTGGCAAAGAAGAAGAGAGGATTAGCTAGTCCTACAAGAAGAGGGAAGAGTCAATGGACATAGCCAGAGTTCAGAGCTCCAGGAGGATAGATGATGACTCACAGAAGATTGTAAGTGAGAACAAAAGACAAAAGGACTTGCAGCCAGAAAGAACAGAAGGCGGAAGGCCGGAGAATTGCACCAACACCAGGAAGTGGCAAGTCTACATGACTGGGAACTCTCTACTAAGAAGAACAGACAGGCCTGTCTTCAGAGCTGATCTGGAGAACAAAAGGGTTGGGTGGCTATCTGCTGAAAATGAAGATATGGGATGTGGACCTTAGACTGACGAGGATCCTAATGGGAGCAGAAATGAATCCACTGATTGTCCTTCACGTGAGAACAAATGATACTGTTGGATTCTTGCTGGAATGTATCAAGGGAGACTACACCACGCTGGGGAAGATGCTTAAAGAAATCAAGGCTCGGGTGATCTTCATTGGGATTCTCCCTGTCCCTAGAGAAGGAGAGTGAAGGTGAGACAAGACTATGATGATCAACAGATGGCTCAGGCGGTGGTACTATAAGGACAGTTTTGGGATGTTTGACCACTGGGAGGCATTCATGGACAGAGGACTGTTCTCATGGGATGGACTCCACCTGAATAGGGAGGGAAATAGACTTCTGGGATGGAGGCTGGAAAAACTGATTAAAAGAGCTTGAAACTAGGAATTGAGGGGGAAATGGTTGGGAGATGCTCATGTAATCTCCATGCTTTATTCTACCATTGAGTGGGAGGAAAAATTAAGTAAGAGAGGATTCAGCAATGGAGAATGTAAAAACAGAGGGTCAGAGAATGGACATCAAGAGGAAAGATAGTGTCATTGGTATGGGCACTAACAGCCAGGTAGGTGATACTGGCAGTAGAATGACTGTACTCAGTTGGGCGAGGAACCTGGGAGAAGCTAAGCAGAAACAGCTATGATGTCTGTACACCAACTCAAGAAGCCCGGGCCACAAAATAGAGGAACTAGAATTCTTGGTGCAGGAAGTGAAAGCAGATATTACAGGGATAAGAGAAATACAGTGGAATAGTAGTCATGACTGGCGTATGGTATTGAAGGGCATGTGCTGTTCAGAAAGAAAAGACAGAAATAAAGGTGAAGGTGGTGGAGTAGCATTGTATATTAATGATGAGGTAGACTGTAAAGAAATTAGAAGTGATGGAATGGATAAAACAGAATCTGTTTAGGTCAAAATCACTGTGGGGGGAAAAGCTAACAGAGGCGTCACTGAGATAGTGCTTGTGGTCTGCTACAGACCCCAAGAATCTAATTTGGATATGGATAGAAATTGTGTGATTATGGGAGATTTTAACTTCCCAGATATAGATTGGAGGACAAATGCTACTAATATTGGTAGAGCCCAGATATTTCTGGATGTGATAGCTGACAGATTTATTTACTAAATAGTCACTGAACAAGCAACAGGTGATGCCATTTTAGATACAGTATTGGTAAGTAGGGAGGGCCTCATAGGAGAACTAGTTGTAGAGGACAACCTTGGTTCAAGTGATCATGAGCTATTTCAGTTTAAACTATATGGAAGGATAAACAAAAATAGGTCTGCAACTAGGGTCCTTGATTTCAAAAGGGTGAGCTTTAAAAAAAATTAAAGGAATTAGTTAGGGAAGTGGACTGGACTGAAGAACTCAAAGATCTGAATATGAAGGAGGCTTGGAATTGCTGTAAGTCAAAGTCGCAGAAGCTATCTGAAACCTGCATCCCAAGCAAGGGGGAAAATTCATAGGGAAGGGTGGCAGGCCAAGCTGGATGGACAAGCATCTCAAACAGGTTATTAACAGAGAGCAGAAAGCCTGCAGAGAATGGAAGATGGGAAGGATCATCAAGGAAAGTTATCTTTTGGAGCTCAGAAAGGGCAGGGGGAAAGTGTGAATGGCTAAAAGCCTAGCAGAATTGGGTGTTGCAAAGGAAATTAAAACCAATAGCTAAATAAATAAAAAGAAAACAAGGAAAGAAGAATGGGACTGCTAAACACTGAGGATGGGGTGGAGAGTAAAGATATTGTAGGCATGGCCCAACGCCTAAACAAATACTTTGCCTCAGTTTTCCCAATAGCAAGGATTTGTAACGAATCTGTAAACTCAGGGATTGTACCCTATGACTGGAGAATTGCTAATACAGTACCTATTTTTAAGGAAGGGGAAACAAAAGTGATCCAGGAAACTACAAGCCAATTAGTTTGACCTCAATTGTATGCAAGGTCTTGGAACAAATTTTGAAAGAGAAAGCAGTTAAGGACATAGAGGTAAACAGTAAAATTGGGATAAAATACAACATGGTTTTACAAAAGGTGGATCATGCCAGACCAATCTGATCTTCTTTGAGAAGATAACTGATTTTTTTTAGATAAAGGAAATTCAGTAGATCTAATATATCTGGATTTCAATAAGGTATCTGATACAATTCCACATGGCAAATTATTAGTTAAATTGGAGAAGGTGGGGATTAATATGAGAATTGAAAGGTGGAGAAGGAACTGGTTGAAGGGGAGACTGCAATGGGTCATATTGAAATGTGACCTGTCAAGCTGGAGGGAAGTTACTCGTGGAGTTCCTCCAGGATCAGTCTTGGGACCAATCTTATTAAACATTTTCATTCATGACCTTAGCACAAAAAGTGGGAGTGTGCTGATAAAACAGATGACACATAGTTGGGAAGTATTGTCAATATGGAGGCGAACTGGAATCATACAGAAAGATCTGGAGGACTTTGAAAACAGGAATAATAGGTATGGGGTGAAATTTAATAGAGCAAAGTGCAAGATCATGCACTTAGGGAATAACAACAAGAATTTTTTCTATAAGCTGGAGACATATCAGTTGGAAGAAACAGAGGGGAAGAAAGATCTGAGTGTATTGGTTGATCACAGGATGGTCATGAGCTGCCAATGTGATGCAAACATCAAAAAGGCTAATGAAATCCTAGGACGCATCAGGCAAGGTATTTCCAGTAGAGATAGGGAAGTGTTATTGCCATTATACAAGGCACTGGTCAGACCGCATCTGGAATACTGTGTGCACTTCTGGTCTCTCATGTTTAAGAAAGATCAATTCAAACTGGAACAGGTGCAGAGAAGGGCTACCAGAATGATCAGAGGAATAGAAAACCTATCTTATGAGAGGAGAATTACGGAGCTTGGCTAACTGAATGAAGGTGAGAGGAGATACGATTGTTCTCCATAAATACATCAGAGGGATAAATAGTAGGGAGGGAGAGGAGTTATTTAAGTAAAGCACTAATGTTGACACCATCAGCAAGTTTAGGCTTGAATTAGACAAAGGTTTCTAACCATCAGCGGAGTGAAATTCTGGAACAGCCTTCCAAGGGGAGTAGTCAGGGCAAGAAACCTGATTGGCATCCAGACTGAGTTTGATAAGTTTATTGAGGGGATGGTATGATGGGACTGCCTAATGGGTGGTGGGTGAACCCCAGGCTCGAGGAGACGATCCCCCAGCCCAGACCACCCCTTCTGCCCGAGGCCCCGCCCCTCCCACCAGAGCCCAGAGTCCCCATCCCGGTGGGGCAGCCAGGGCCCCCCCACCCAGGCCGCCGGAGCGCCTCCAGGGACAGAGCACCGGGCGGGTGAGTGGGAGGTGCAGCTCCCCCAACTCTGGAGCGCCGGGTGGGTAAGCGAGCAGTGCGGCCCCCCGGCCCCGGAGCACCTGGTGGGTGAGTGGGCGGGTGAGTGAACAGCACAGGCCCCCCTCCTGTCCCAGAGCACCTGGCGAGTGAGCGGACAGTGAGTGGGCGGCATGGCTCCCCCCAGCCCAAGAGTGCCAGGCGGGTGAGCTGGTGGCACAGGCCACTCCCCCCAGCCCTGGAGTGCCAGGAGGGTGGGCAGCGCAGGCCGGCTCCTTTTAGCCCCCCAGCCTCGGCCTGGGGGGGAAGAGCTGCCTGCAGCATATCCTGAGAAGCAGGAATAGGCCTGGGGGCAGAGTGTGGGCGGGGCCATGCAAGTCTGTTTGGGGAGGCACAGCCTCCCCCTGTCTTCGATACCCACCACCCATGGACTGCCTACAGTGGCATGTGGCCTGTCTGCAACTGCTGGTAGCAAATATCCCTGATGGCTGGAGATGGGGCACCAAATGAGAAGGGCTCTGAGTTACTACAGAGAATTCTTTCCCAGGTGTCTAGCTGGTGGGACTTGCCGACATGCTCAGGGTGCAACTGATCACCGTATTTGGGTTGGGAAGGAATTCCTCCCCCCAGTCAGATTGGCAGAAACTCGGGGGGTGGGGGGGGAGGTTGCCTTCCTCTGCAGCATGGGGCCTGGGTCACTTGCTGGTTTAATCTAGAGCAGTGGTTCCCAAACTTTAACAACCTGTGAACCCCTTTCACTAAAATGTCAAATCTCGTGAACCCCCTCCTAAAAATGAATATTTCCAAGGATTTTCTCCTTTACCTGAGTATAAATTATAAAAGCAGTGATCTTGGAAATATAAAATTTGTTTTGATGACATGCTTATTACACACTATTTATTATTATTATTTATCATTACAGTATTTTTATTACATTATGAAAACGGCAACACTCTTCCAAGATCTCACTTTCGTAGCTTGTATCACTTTGAATAAGACAAGGCTGCTATGTTTCATCAAGGAGTATCAGATGTGAAACCAGCATGAAGGTATTTAAGAAGCCAACATAAAGAGTTCCTCCTACACAAGCATTCAGGTCTTGAGCAGTCCAGGCAAACAATGCACGTTACAACAAAGCTTAAACTTGTTCTTCATAATAATTTTAAAAACAATACTAGCTGCCTATTTAATTTTAAAAACAGCAAAAAATATCCACCTCCCTTTCCATTTCTTATAAGGAGTCATGAAGTTTAAATCTCCTCAGTGTGCTAGATATGCTTGCTTTGATCTGCTTAGCTCTTGGAAGTCCAGGGGCTCCGGGCTGCTGGCCCCATGGTGCCTGAGGTCCGGGTCCCTAGGGACAGCTCTGTCCGCCATTAGGGAATTTTTTCCCGAGAACCCCTTGTAACATTAGCAAACCCCCAGGGGTTCACGAACCCCAGTTTGGGAACCACTGATCTAGAGTAAATGGTGGATTCTCTGTAACTTGATGTCTTTAAATTATGATTTGAGGACTTCAGTAACTCCGCCAGAGATTGTGGGCCTATTACTGGAGTGGGTGGGTGAAGTTCTGTGGCCTGTGATGTGCACCTACAAGCCCTGCTTCAGGCAAATACCCAAGTAAATAGTCATGTCTTGTACCATGCTCTAAAAGTGGCTAAACATAGACACTGGCTGATGTGTTTCACAGAGGAAAGCCCTGCTATCAACCACTAAAGCTGGCTCTAGAAAAGGTTTAATTTTAACCACCAACTAATAATAATTGTTCTTCAGCATATCTATACACATACATACTGATTGGGCTGCTGTAACAAACACATACTATCAAATTATTTATGCCACAAATAGAACAAGCCAGATGCATATTTCCTCTAGTTATCCAATTTACTCAGTGTTCCCTGAAATTTGTTAATAATCAAGTCCTATTCCTTCCTCTCATCCCATATGCCCCATTACTAACGAATAATGAGGCTTTAATATCTTAATTAATAACTTCCGGTAAGTAATTTATCATAACATTAAACCGCATAAAAGGCTAATTAAGCTGCTCAGTGGAATTCCACGCTGACAGCTGCCTACCTGTTTGTATGAGAGATACCCAAGTTCTTAAGAAATTGCTAATTTGCTGAAACATCTTCCTTTAAACATCTTTTTTAATTATATATATATATATATATATAATGCTGTGGTCATAAATAGAGCTGAATTAGCTTGAAAGAAAGCAACTGCTGAGCAAATTAGCTTTTATAAAATATAAAGGCCATAGAGTGTTTCACCTATAGATCAGTGGTTTAGATTCAGCTCAAACTAGTAGTAACTTAAATCTGTCAGCATCTGAGAGGTCTTTCGGTCTTCTATTTAAAATGAGTTCTGGTTGTGACTGGGTTTAAGTCAGAATCTTGCGTCTGAAAGAGCATTTAGCTTTATTAAATCACTTCTCTTCACTTTATTAAATCACTTCTCTTCATATTTTCCTTAAATTCTTCAGTCTACAGTTGTACCAATCTGCTCAGGAAGAATACTATATTATACTATATAAAAATATAGGGGGGTTAGAAGGGACATGAGCCCTTGCATTTTGGATTTTAAGGCAACCTCTAAATATTTGGGACTAAAGAGTAGAAGTGGATGGGAATTTTTGACAAGATCTTTTTCATCAAAGAGAAAGTGTGCAGGAGAAAAATGAGATGAAATTTTTCATGAAAATACAATTGATTCGGAGCAAGGATTTGAAACCAGGTCTCCTGCAGATGGGTGCTCTAAACCCTGTGCTATCGGCTATTCTGGGCTGGATGTTATCATGTTTTCATGAAAATGTTCAAAATTTCTTATTAGCCTTCCAGTGTGGAACAAAACCAAATGTGGAGACATTTTTCACAATATGGAATTCTTATTTGCTGCCGAGCCCTATTAAGGAGGAAAACTCTCTCTTTGGACTGCTTATCCTACTACTACTTACTGTGGGGTTCTAACACCTTCCTCTGAATTATCTGGTACTGGTCACTCTCAGAAATGGGATACTGAGATGGGTCACTGATCTGTTCTGGTATAACACCTCACATATTCTTAAGAACATTCTCTATTTCTTTAGAGTAAGAATGAGGAAAAACTCCATTTGCTTCCTAAGAATTTCTTCTTTGTTGGACAGAAGTGCACCTGCATTCTCCCATCAGTGGCAGCAACTGTGAGGCGTTAGGAAAAGGAACTGGAAAATGATGACTACTGTGGGAACTACAGAGAACAGTTTCCCACCTCAACCACATACTGGCCCCATCCATCTCCCACTGAAGACTTTCCATTGACTTCAGTGCAAATTGGATCAGAACTTTATTGGCTGCTATACAAAAGTTAAAATCTATGCATGAAATGTTCCCTGATAACACATCCGATTAAGTCCCCTCCTCATTAGCCAGGGCTACCAAATATTTTCAATAGTGTGACTGCTGGGCCCATTTTCAAACTTTGATTCATAAAGTTAGGGGATTATAGGGAAAATTTTAAAAAGCCCCTAAGCCCCTTAGGTGTCCCAGTGATTTTCAGGAACTCAGGTACCTAAATACAAATTGGGACAACTACCTTTAAGCACATGTACTTGACAGATGAGCTCCTGGATGATGTACATTTGATAGAAAGGATTCCAGCTGATCTCACATAGTTTTTCCCATGGGATTTAATAATTATGGTAAACAGTTAGTAATATATCTCTATTGCATTTTCTTCTCAATTGAGTCTAAAAGACAGCTTGCTAAGGCACAAATCTTTTTTTTTTTAATTAAAAAGTTATACCAGTGTCCCATCTTGTTATATCCATCCGTCTAAATGGATGTATGTTCCAGAACTTAATCCCAGATCTTCAAAGGTATGTAGGTGCCTAACTCCCACTTGTTTCAATGGGAGTTAGGTGCTAAATATCTTTGAGGATAAGGGGCCTTCACAACTTTCATCTCAAAATAACTGAGCATATAGAAACAAGAGTGGACATAATTCAGCAGCAAGTGCCCTAGACCAGTGGTTCTCAAACTAGGGCCGCCGCTTGTTCAGGGAAAGCCCCTGGCGGGCCGGGCCGGTTTGTTTACCTGCTGCGTCCGCAGGTTCGGCCGATCGCAGCTCCCACTGGCTGCGGTTTGCTACTCCAGGCCAATGGGGGCTGCGGGAAGCGGCAGCCAGCACATCCCTCGGCCCGCGCTGCTTCCTGCAGCCCCCATTGGCCTGGAGCGGCGAACCGTGGCCAGTGGGAGCCGCGATCACCCGAACCTGCGGACGCAGCAGGTAAACAACCCGTCCCGTCCCGTCAGGGCTTTCCCTGAACAAGCAGTGGCCCTAGTTTGAGAACCACTGCCCTAGACCAGTCTCATAGCACAGTTTATCTAACACAAAGGATATCTACCACTATTTCAATAGCTACTAGAACACCTACTAATTGTCGTGTTTAGCTCGTTATCCTCTGCTCAATGGATATCTTAAAATCACAGGGATAACTACACCAGACAGACCAATGGCCCATCTAATCTGAGGTCTTCTCTTCTGCAGTAGATTCTTCAGAGGATGATCAAAAGTCCTTATAGTGCATCTGGCTATTTGCTTACAAATGTAACAGAGGGAACAATTTTTTGATCCCCCTGGTGCACAGTGTATGCCTTGATGAATGTGGGTTGATGGTCCTGATATATATTGTCCTACATAGTGTAACTACACATCATGGGTAGTCTCTTTAGTGTTAGTGCCACAGAAAAAATCCTACTCCTATATGCAAATCTGGAGTTGCACACAGGACACACAAAGACCTGGAGGTAGGTTGGACAGCCTAACAACTACTACTACAGAAAGAAGCAGCCGCCATGAGCTCACTTCTCTACCATTCAAGGTTTTGGGCCAGTGGATCCATCCATACTGTACACACGGCTGCAGTGTGCAGTGCAGACCAAACCGGTATTTAGAAGCCCACTGCACAAGTTCTTGGATTTTTCTCACTCCTGTGTGACATAGCTATGGTGATCTCAATTTTAAGTGTAGACCAGGCAGGAATGAAGGGCCAGGTCCATTCTTATGTTTTCTGAACTGCTTAATTCATGCAGAATCTGTTTAATTTTCTTCTACTTCCTAGTGCTACTGCCCACTGTTATTGATTAAGCTGCTGTGTTTTGCTGCCACTTTATTATTGTTATTACATTTTGGTCAAGAGATGCTACAAATGCAAGGGATACAGGGTCCTCTAGTTTTGTGGAGTGCAATCCTCACACTTCCAAAACTGCTGATCATACAAAATTTCACCAAGAATCTGAAGTCTGCAGAGTCTCTCGTGACAACCATTAAAAAATAACTTGTTTCTTGAGTAGCAGAGGTGGGGGGGGGAAACTTAAAATATTTTTTTTTCAGTCTGATTGAAAACAGGCTTTAAAATTCTCCAGGGATCCACCTTTATATGCAATCATATAGGTTGAGCTTTAAAAAGAAAGGGAAGGGGGGAAATAGCCGTTTCCTTTCTTATGGAGTAAGTTCCTGACTTCTCTGTACGTTTTGACAGGCAACCATCTCTATTCGATGGGGCTTGTCATCACTGAACTTCTAATATACAACCCCACCCCCCTCTAAATTAGCTTGAAACACATCTCTCTGTTTTGACTGCAGGCAGATTGATTCCCCTACGCTTGAAAAGGCTGCGTTTTACTTCCTGGCACCACCAGACAGGTTGCAAATCATAACCACAGTAATTAGCAACCACGTTTCTGGATTTTAAGCATGCCAGGGGAAGGAGGGGTCAAGCATGGAGGGGGGGAAGGGTAAAGAGGGAGGGAGGAATGCGAGCAGCGCTGCCATACACTGCTGAATGAATATTAGACTTAAGGCCACGGCCCTGTACCAGACTGTTTACTGCACTGCAACAAAGCAGGGCTTTGATTTTAATTCTTTCAGGAAGTTGGAAATGCAACAGGTTTTTGAGGGCCCTGAACTGAATCCTCTCCAGCGTGGCTGTCTCCCTCAGTAAAGTCCATTTAGATTGGATCCATTCCATAAATGAACTGAGGAAAATACTTCTTTGTTTCCACTGGGCTTTCGGCATGATGGGCACACAAACTGCCTAGCTCAGTTTCTGTGACAAGGAGAAGGAACTCATCATCCATCTTGGAGTGTTTTGTGTTATTGATATTAGGGGTTCAGATTGTACTGGAAGAGGCTAGCTTGTCTGTGGTAATTAATATGCTCAGACAATGCTTGCCATCCTCCACAGAATAAAGAGTGCTTTGTTCAAGAGAGTTCCCCCCACCCGCTCTCTACCCCGTCTGTCACACAGGCCCAAGGAAGCTTCTTTATGTCTTATTGTCATTTACCTTTCTGCTCTGAGCCCGAGATTTGTGTAGACTTCCCTCCAATCTGCCCATGCAGCGAATGCTACAGGCATTCTCCTGTACAGTGATTTTAGTAGAACCACGATGGCAAATTTACACTGGCTTTTTTTTTTTTTTTTTTAATTTCCCTGGTCTCCAATTCCTGTTTTAATGAAATAATCGTAAATGCATTGGAAGCCGAAAGCGTAGAAGAAAAATGCTTTTTTTGGAGTGTGAAGGTAGTCGATAATTAGAAGGAGCTTTGAGCGGGTGGATGAGAAAGTATTGTTCTCTGGAACAAAGCACTCTTTATTTTAAAGGGAGGAGTGCGGAAAGTTTACTGAGGGACTCTAAGAGCAATCAGTGTCTATTTACACTTGAGACCTGCATCAAGCCTGCAGAGCTTGTGAGCTGAACCATAGACCAGAGCTCACTTATGTAAATTCCCCTCCCAGCTGTTCACAGAGAATATCAATGACTAATAAAAGAACCATTTCCCCTCACCCTCCCCTCTAAAAAATTCTGGGCCTCTTTTCAGGAGGATTTTTCACCCCTCCTCAAGGTAGTGCCTTGTCTGCTAGGGAAGACAGAAAGCAGACTCTTAAAGGCCCACTTGCATGTTTATAGAGTCGCTTCAGATATCCCTGAAAGATCGTTATTGCCATATTTCACTGTGTTTCATATCTCAGTGACCTAGAAACTTAGATATTCACCTCTGACCCAGGCATGATCATAGGCATGGACAGCATTCCTGTGCTAGTGAGGCTGGAAGAATTATGAGGGCGTGCAGGGAGCAGAAGGGGGGGGGGGTGGCCCCACCAAGATTTAGGCTTTGTAAGCTCCTTATGATGAGAAGAATTCACAATGAAAGATGCTTTATTATTGGGATTTAAATCTTCTTGACATCCCAGCCAGTGCAGCGGTAGAACAGGCTTCCTCAAGGGAGTAGATATAGCAGGATGTGTCCCCTTGAGAGCAAAGTGGTGGCATGGAAAATCAATGTTAACACTAGATCACTTAATTTACACTCCAGTCAAGGGAATGGGGCTGAATCAGGAGGACTGGTCTAAAGGCAGAATTGCACCAGTTTAACTAAATTGGTGCCTGGGGCAGGGCTCTGCAGGGGAAGCCCTAGTCAGCTCCTGCCACTCCAGCCCCAAGCAGGGGAAATGGATTGGGGCTGGGCCACTAGCTAGGAAACTGGTCACACCTGCCAGCCTCGCTAACAAGGGCTGAAAGCTTGGGAGGACGTGAGCCCAAGGGGTGTGGAGACCAGGAGGGGAAAGCAGGCTCAGAAGACGCTAGGAGCCTGCCACCCTGTTGCCACTGAGGCCTGGGCTAGGCCAAACCTGTCAATAATCTGTAAATAGTTGGAGTTTGGTGGTGGGGACCGGACACAGGAATAAAGAGCACGGGTGTTGCGCCAGCTTGAAGTGGTCCTGACTTATTGGGGAGTGGGGCCAAGAGGCTGAACCCAGTGGGGTGCGGGGAGCACCCCGTTACATGGCCACATCAAACCTTTTTAATGAAACTGGTGTGGTATAGACCAGATCTAAAGGTGTGAGATGTAGCCTGTTCCAAAAGACACTGGACAGGCTGGTGTAAACTGAAATAAGAGTTACTTCCGTTTAGATTAACCCTGATTGTTACCAATTTAAGTTAAACCAAAATAAGTTTGGTTTGAGCTGAAATGCGCGTGTCCACACAGCGGCTTAACTAAACCACTGCACGTTTGTATGTCGACAACCCCTAAAACACAAACAATGATGCGTGGACAGAGTGATGCTTTACAGTGATTTGAATGCTGCTCTCTTCCCACCTCAAGCCCCTTCAAATCAACTGAACAACCAAAAAGCCTGGGGAGGACTATTAAAAAGCATTTCCCTCTGACAGATGCCTTAGAGAGGGAGTAGAATGAAAACTGTCCCTCGAACTCAAATAGACAGAGACAGAACAGGCAGGAGAATAACAAAGTCTCTCCTTTTCTTAGAATGGAGAAGCATGTGGTGTTATGGGTCTAAACTATTAAATACATTGTTACAAATTACAGAAATCGTCCTACTTTCATAATTAACCAGAGTGAATTCTTAAGTTTTCATTTTCAGTTACTTTGTGAACATGAGCTAAATAGACTTTGTAGTATTTCAGTGATGTATGTAACCCCTCTAAGGGTACGTCTATACTTACCTCCGGGTTCGGCGGTAAGCAATCGATCTTCTGGGATCGATTTATCGCGTCTTGTCTAGACGCGATAAATCGATCCCGGAAGTGCTCGCCGTCAACGCCGGTACTCCTGCTCCGCGAGAGGAGTACGCGGAGTCGACGGGGGAGCCTGCCTGCCGCGTGTGGACCCGCGGTAAGTACTTTGTAGTTTGAACTAAGGTACTTCGACTTCAGCTACGTTATTCACGTAGCTGAAGTTGCGTATCTTAGTTCGAACTGGGGGGGTTAGTGTGGACCAGCCCTTAGAGTGTAAGGTAAAGAATGGTTTCATTGTAAAAATGCAGGAATGGGATTCAGGAGATCTGTCTTACCTTGGGCAAGTCACTTCTCTGTGCTTCGATTTCCCAACCTATTGAATGAGGATAATATTTTTAGGCATGGTGTTATGAGACTTACCTCATTTATCAAGAGTCAGTATAGTTTAGTGGTTAGCTCGGTGGACCAGGAAACTTGGGTTCTCTTCCCAGCTCTGCCAATAACCTGCTGTGTGACTTTGGGCAAGTCACTTCACTTCTGTTTCCCCTTCAACCCCTATCTATTTGGATAGTTGCTGCCTGAAGAGCTTGTCATCTCTCATGTATGTGCAGTGCCTACATAATAGGCCCCAAAATCTCATAGATTCCAAGGCCAGAAGGGACCATTGTGATCATCTAGTCTGATTTCCTGCATAACACAGGTCATAGACCATCCCCAAAATAATTGCTAGAGCAGGTCTTTCTGAAAAACGTCCAATCTTGATTTTAAAATGGTCAGTGATGGAGAATCCACCACAACCCTTAGTAGATTTTTCCAATGTTTAATTACCCTCACTGTTAAAAATTGACACCTTATCCTTAATTTGCTTGGGGCCTGTAGGTATTACACTAATACAAATTATAATGATTAATGTTGGTATTTTGAATTCCTTGCATTTAAGGCTCTATGTAAGTACAGCACATTATATTTTATTATTATCCAGTTTTATGGGGAAACTGAAGTCATAACTGTTCTAATTCTTTATTATTACTGAAGGGTAAATCTGTTCTGGTGCTGCCCTGTGCTGATTGGCTGCTTTCTCCAACCCTTTCCCTCCCCCTCCTTCACAGTCTCTTAACCTCAGCTTCATTCTACATTGACCCTTCTTACTCTTGTCTTCCCTGCCCTGTCCCCCTCAACCCCCTTCCCTTCCCGTTTAGCTGACACCCCCCCAAGTATCCCCCTCAAAAAAACAAAATACAAATTACAACATTAAGATGATGTTTGTTATCACTGTATTGTTCCTTCTGCTTGTGTGTTTTACAGCTGTGTCTGTCTTGTTTATTTAGACTGTAAACTCTTTGGGCAAGGTCCATCTGTTACTCTGTGTTTGTGCAGTGCCTAGCACAATGGGACCCTATCCTTGGTTGGCCCTGAGGCACTACTGTAATAAACATGATTAATAATAAGATGTATATTACAATGGAAATGAGCCAGATGTTGCTAGACCAGTGGTTTTCAAACTTTTGTGCTGGTGACCCCTTTCACATAGCAAGCCTCTGAGTGCGACCCCCCTTATAAATTAAAAACATTTTTTTATATATTTAACACCATTATAAATGCTGGAGGCAAAGCGGGGTTTGCGGTGGAGGCTGATAGCTCGCGACCCCCCATGTAATAACCTCACGACCCCATGAGGGGTCCTGACCTCCAGTCTGAGAACCTCTGTGCTAGACCATATTCCAGTGTGTTTATCTGGAGTAAATTCCTTACTGTTGGTCAGAAGTTCCTAGACTAATCTGTTGCTCTCTGCTAAATATAGTATATGATGCTGGGTGGCAGAGATGGCTGTTAGTTCCAGTTTAGATAAGTGGACAAAACGCAATAGTTTATGATTGATTAGGACTGAAGTTAGTCCAATAGTGTCAGCGAAATATGTTTGATACATTTTCCATTTAAATTAAAGGCGTTCTCAAATTTGTACAGAATTTCATCTACATTTTGAAAATTTGAGAAATTTCAGCCAGCTCTAATTTTAGTTGAATATACTGAACAAGGCACTTTACTCCAGCTATTTGTTTGTCCATACACTAACGTGTTAAGAGGAAAATGTCAACCTATGGGTTATATACATTGCACATCATTCTGTAAAATGTATTTTCAGGTAGACTTATACTGTCCTGATAGATTGACAAGGAATTCTTGGTGGCATGCCATATACGTTTTCACTGTGCTCAGTGGTCCTTATCCCAAGCCTATTGTAATCAATGGGATTCTTTTTATTGACTTCAATGGGTTTTGGCTCAGGTCCTAAAAGAAATAAATACATTTAAAGGGTGATAGCTATTAACTGGATAGAAGGAGGCAACTCTATGTGTGAGATGGTTGGGGTATAAATGCATAAGTAGAATAGAATATGAAAATATGAGTGTGTGTCTTAAGTTGTACAATAATAAGAAAATAGCAACTGAGAGCAGGTTCTTTTGAACTGGTTTCAAAAGTTGCCACAATCTGAAGAAGTGACACACTAGCTATAAATGGACCAAATCCTGAGAGGTGTTTAGCACTTACAACTACTTTTATTGAACTCAGTTTCTTTACCAACTTTTTTTTATAAGCCTTGTGATCACTATAACACCACTGAAACCTGATGGCATGATATATGGAATCACACCCTCTTTAAACATGATACATATATTAAAGACAAACAGTCTTCTGCCCAGCTTGAGCTCCAGTTTTGTCTCTCTTGTTTACCAGGGACTGCATTCTGTCTGGGACTCTAGACAGGTCGCAGAGTCTAGTGGCTGGATAACATACTGAAAGTCAATATATAATTACGCCCAGCACTTCACTGTCTTCTTCCTGGACATCTGTGACAAGCTCCTGGTGGGTGATCTGGCAGCAAAAGGATCTCTGGCACCACATAAGGCACCTGCCTCCTTCCTGCCACCTCCTTTGAGAAGGGTCTGCCTGAAAGACATCATTACTTTCTGTTCATGCAAGCTGCTTGGCTGAGCAGGGCAGCTACAATAAGAGGAACAGCCTCTAGCAACCTGGGAGCCTCTACTATCAGGAATGACAAAGGGAGGTGGGATTCAAATTGAAGGAGGGGCTGATTCAGAGTGTACAAAGTCTGGCTTTCTCAAATTGGCTGAGTGAGGACAGATGGTGGTTGAAGAGTAAGAGAGGATGGGGGATCAGGAGCCGGGGGTGAACAATAGAAGTGGAGACCTGAATAATGAAAGCAGATTGAGAGAATAGTGCTGGTGGGAGCCAAGGGGGCAGTTTGCCCTGAAAGAGGCTTTTAATGACTGAGGGGTTGAAGGACTGCCATGGAATGTTGTAGCTCTTACTTGTTTAATGCCTACCATTAGAATTTAAACTCTTCAAGCAGGGGGTGTGTTTATTAATATGTCCGGAGACTGCTATATACAGAATAATAATCATAAATATATTTTTTTTTAAAGTATATTTACTAGAGCTGGTTGGAAACCAAAATTTGTTTGCTGTTGGAAATCCTAACATTTTAGGGGGAAAAAACACCTCCTAATTGAAACAGTAGCTAAGATTTCTAAACTTCCTACAAAACAAAAATCCCCAAAAGTGTCTATTTGGGACCACCAAATTGTTTAGTTTCAAATAAGATAAAAATGTGTCACTTTGACTTCAGAATACTATTAAAATATTAAATACAATAAATATCAATATGAAAAATAAAGTCAAAATTAAATTAATCTAAATGACGAAGTGAAAACAAATGTTTTACCGGATTGAAAGGAATCGTTTTGACATTATTGAAACAAAGTCGATATGATTTATTTTGACTTTTTCCCATCTAGAGTTTTGTCAAAATTGACAGGTTCCTGTGAAATGTTCAGAGTTCCACAAAACTGCATTTCCGGATGGAAAACGGTCTCCCCAACATTTTTCTACCAGTTCTATTATTTATTGAGGTTTAAAGAAACACATGGCAGATACATGTTCACAATAAAGTGAGAAGTGCTGAGCATCTGCAGCTCCCCTAGACCAAATCCCGAGGACTTAACTCACTGCCCTACTTCACAGAGGTATTATGAGGCTAACTCCATTTTAAAAATGGGGAGGTGATCGGACACTGGTGGTGGTGCTTGAATACTGTGGTAATGAGAGTCAGATAAATCCCTAAGCTAGAATACATTCTGGGTTTGGTACATAAGCTTGGCTTTTTCTTTTTAAAGTGAGCACGCACAGTCATACACCCAGGTTAGTACATCCCCCCTCTCCCACCCCATGCAAACCTGAATGGATTATTGTGCAATTTGGGGCCTATATACAATCATAACTGTGGGTTTGATCTATCTCTCACTGTGAGCCTGTATACAATCATAACTGTGGGTTTCATCCATCTCTCACTGTGAGCCTGTATACAATCATAACTGTGGGTTTCATCCATCTCTCACTGTGAGCCTTTCCGTCGACTTCAGTGGGAGTTGGATCAAGCCTTTGGTGCACTCACAAATCAGAGAGTCCTGTGGCACCTTTAAGACTAACAGATGTATTGGAGCATAAGCTTTCGTGGGTGAATACCCACTTTGTCAGACGTCTGATGAAGTGGGTATTCACCCACGAAAGCTTATGCTCCAATACATCTGTTAGTCTTAAAGGTGCCACAGGACTCTCTCTTGCTTTTTACAGATCCAGACTAACACAGCTACCCCTCTGATACTTCACAAATCAGAGTTGTATGCATCCTAATTTCTATATATGTATAAGACAGAAGCATGAGAAAGTGTGTGTATACATTCTTACACATCAGGACCCAGGCTCCTAAAGCTGAATAAATACATTTTTATTAATCAGTTATTTAATTAACATACATTAACTGTCGTTTTAATCAAAAGAATTAGATTTGATACAGTTAGTGGCTGCTGTTTAAATGATAATTGGGTCATAAAACTATAATTCAAACTAATTGAAAGGTCTTAATTAGTTATTTGCTACAATTTTCTACTAAATCTCTGGAAATCCTGTTTTAAAGTGAATTTAATGTTATTATAAAAGTGGGCCTGAGCCACAAAGTTTAGATCTAGCATCAGATCTCAATCCCAACCTCCCTGAAGTTTGAGAGTCTTCACAGTTTGTGTTCTGAATCAACCCATTATAGAGTTGTAAAATTTATATATGGTATCAACAGTATTTTAGTCACTGCCACTTAATATTATGGCCTCAATAAAAAAATAAGTAACTTGATTGTCCAAGCAGTTGATAAAAGAAAAGAATCAAAAGTCACTGGAATAGAGGCTTATTGTCACAAGAATTTACCTGGGGGAATGGAATGAGGTTATTTGGGTCAGGCTCCATTTTTGATTTTGAGATTGTCATTCCAAGATTCAGTATTATATTAATTTATTAAAACAACTTATCACTATTGACCAAGGTGCTTATAGATGCTCTTCATCAATTCAAACATTAAATTAAAAAGGAAAAAAATGTCTTACTTGGGTCTCTATGCACTGCAGATATGTGAGGCCTTGCAGATCACATCCCAGCGAAGGAGAGTCTGGGACAATTCCAAGTGTAACCTATTTTATTACACCTGTAGACAAGTCTAGTAGCAGAGATGTCAGGCAATCCCTTCTTCCAGGAATCTTAGTCCAAGACCAAGGCCCAATTCACAGAGAGCAACTCTGCTTCAAGAATTGACTCATTGGATGCCAGTGAGGAAATATCGTTTCACTGCTAATAAATCAATGGGTTTTTGGTTCAGGTTTGCTTTGGGGAAGGTCATATTATATTAAAGGAGCAGTAACTTCTTCTTAGCATATGCACAATGTGCCTTAGGTGCCACATGACCAGGATTCATCACTGAATTTGGTCTGCTGGTTGGATCATTAGCTTCCTCCACCTGGGCTGGGTACAGATGGGGAGTGCGACATGAATGCTGATCCATGCCCCTGGAGCCATAACTAAGAGTATCTAATAAATAGGTCTGATATGTCTCATTGGTTGACTTGACAGCTGGGGAAACCCAGAGACGGTGCAACAGGAGGTTATAAGGCCCCCATCCTGCCAATACTTAACCAGAGGTGTAACTTTACTCAGATGAGTATTTTACTCATGGGCATAAATGCTTGTAGGCTCAGCCCTGAATATGGCACACCCTCTTTCAAATCACAGTTAGGCCCCAGTCTTACAAAGGGACCTTTGTGGAAGAATCTTGCCTCCCGTACGGATCAGAGCATTCACCAGTAGCATACTACTTTTCAGGCAATACTTTTATCCCCTCCTTTTGGTATATTTTTTAATCCACTGCTATTTTAAAGCTATTTAATAATCATTTGAAAACTTGGCTCTATCAGATCAAGATCAAATGGAAATGCCATGCAAAACTTGGAGGGCCCTGATCCTGAAATCATTTAAACACACGCATAATTTTACTCAAAGGAGTAGACCCGTTCACTTTGATAGCACTACTCCCATGAGTAACGTTACACACTTGCCTAAGTCTCTGCAAAACTGGACCAATGTATAAATCAGCTATGCTTAGGTAAACAGGTCTACAGATATGTGTGCTGTGCAAGGAGCTACTGAGTAATTTAATATGTATAAGGCTAGATCAATGGCTTCCTCTCTGACTATGAACCACATCTGTGGGGAGAAGTAGTTGGAAAGCCATCAGAACCTCTTAGCTGGGGGTTCCATGAAATTGCCATTGCTATAGTCCCTGGGGCAAAGAGAATGCATGGCAATGGAGATCTCATGGCTTCTCTACACGCCATGTTACTGCACCGCAAGCCAGGGTGTCTACAGTGCACCAGCTTGCCATAGAGCAGGGGTCTCAAACACAGGGCTCTTGTGTGTGGCCCGCCAAGCTCCCCGCGTCCCCCCCCGCCCCTCTGTCTACCCGTGGGATTGCCGCCTGATGCTGCAAGCGCCGCGCGGCTCTCTGAAGCAGCCGGCAGCACGCCCCTTCGGGCCAGGGGGAGGGGGAAGGAGGCAGAGGGCTCTGGCATTGCCTCCTGCCAGGCACCGCCCCCCACTGCTCCCATTGGCCAGAAACAGGGAACCGCGGCCAATGGGAGCTTCGTGGGAGGTACCTAGATGAGCGGCAAGAGCCGCACAAGCAGGGAAGCCTGAGCCCCTCCCTCTCCCCCTCCCCCAGGGGCTGCAGGGACACGGTTCTAGCTGCTTCCTGGAACAGAGCAGCACGGAGCCGGGGCCAAGGCAGGCAGGCAGGGAGCCTGCCCTGGCCCCAGTGAGCGCCGCTGCAACCCCGGAGCCGCTCTAGGTAAGCGGCACCAGGCTGGAGCTCACACCCTGAACCCCTCCTGGACCCCCAACTCCCTGCCCTGAGCCCCCGCCACATCCCACACCCCAACTCCCTGCCACATCCTGCACCCCCAACACCCTGCCCTGAGCCCCCTGCCACATCCCACACCCCAACTCCCTGCCACATCCTGCACCCCAACACCCTGCCCTGAGCCCCCTGCCACATCCCACACCCCAACTCCCTGCCACATCCTGCACCCCCAACACCCTGCCCTGAGCCCCCTGCCACATCCCACCCCCCAACTCCCTGCCCTGAGCCCCCTGCCACATCCCACACCCCTCCTGCACCCCCAACACCCTGCCCTGAGCCCCCTGCCACATCCCACACCCCAACTCCCTGCCACATCCTGCACCCCCAACACCCTGCCCTGAGCCCCTTGCCACATCCCACCCCCCAACTCCCTGCCCTGAGCCCCCTGCCACATCCCACACCCCTCCTGCACCCCCAACTCCCTGCCCTGAGCCCCCTGCCGCATCCTGCACCCCTCCTGCACTCCCTGCCCTGAGCCACCTGCTGCACCCTGCACCCCGACCCCCTGCCGCACCCCTCTTGTACCTCACACACCAACTCCCTGCCCTGAGTACCCTGCACACCTCCTGCACCTCAACTCCCTGCCCTCAGCCCCCGCTGCACCCTGCACCCTTTCTGCACCCCCTGGGGGCAGCGTTGGGGTGGGGTCTTCAGGGAAGGGATTGGAATGGGGCAGGGAAGGGGTGCGAAGAGGTGGGGCAGGGGCGGGGCCTAATTGGAAGGGGTGGAGTGGGGCCAGAGGCAGCGCGGGGGGGGGGGGTTCAGTGATGCAGCCCTCGGGCCAATGCACTAGTCCTCATGCGGCCCTCGGGGTCATCTGAGTTTGAGACCCCCTGCCATAGAGTATTGTCCCTGCTATAGAACAGTGAAAGTCCCAGAGTGCAGGGTGATGTAGTACTGCTTGAAAGTGTATGCTACACTATGCCACTGGACTTTCACCACGCTGCAGTAGTGTCTACACAGGACGTTATTACACAGCAAGCTGATGCGCTTTAGATTCACCCTGGCTTGCCATGTAGCAACCTGCCATGGCAATAATTGTGCAGTTACTTTTTACAGGTCGTGATCCAAAGTCCAGGGAAGTAATTGGAAGAAAGCCCATGGATTTCACTTGCCTATAGATCAAGCCCTTAAGCGGCCCTAATGCTATGTGAAAAGAGGATACAAATAATATAGCTACAGTGGGCACCATTAAGCATTTGCCGTTCCTGAAATGCCTGAAAACCTCACCAAAGTGTATTGAACTCATTGTGAATCTTCCCATTGATTTCAATGAGCTTTAGATCAGGGCCTGATTATGGTGCCACCTCTCTCCTATTCTAAGTAGAGGAAAACACTACCAGTTGAGCGTAATCCTGAAAGGCATGCAGTATCCACTACCAATACTAAACTGACAGGCGATTAAGGTGATCGTCCCTGCTAAAGGTCAAGTCCTTTCTGCAGCTTCCTGGAACAATGGGACTATTGTGTTTTTTAGGGCTAAATCCTCAACTGGAGTAACTCAATGTAATTCTGTTGACTTCAATGGAATGTTGCCAATTTACAACGATTAAGATCTGGCCTTTAATATCTCCCACTGCATTAGCTCCCACTCCAGGAAACCTAGAGTGTATGTTGAAAACAGATCCTTGTGCCCATGTATATGTTTCCATAGGCCATAACTTCCATTTTCCAAACAGATATGCACTTGGTGTAAGTTATAATATTTTCCCCATGATGTGCATAGAAAATATGAAGCTCAGGTGTTAATAAACCTCCCTCACCACCACCACCAATACCAATAATTATGGAACTAGTTCCACATGATTGCAGCAATAACTGGTTTTGAAACCCTTTGAGTGTAATAGTCTTGTTTGTTTTAAGAGTTTGCACACAGTGCTAGTCTTAAAAACCAGAAATGTTCTTTTCAGCTCAGCTTTCATAGCGGAGGGGGAAAAAATTACATCTTTAATTAAGATTTATGGTCCTCAATAGAACTCAGCAAGGCTAGAAAAACTGCTTAGGAGTGTGAAAAATAACAGTTAAAAATGGGGAAATATGATTAAGTGCCTTTAATTCCTACTGCCTCTTTTACGGGGTTTCCGATAGCCTCAGGCAGAAATAGGCACTTATTGTCTTTAAAACGGCATTATTCTTGGCATAAAATGTTTATAGATCAAGATGAAACTCGTTCTGAGAAATAATAACACTGGCATGAGTTGAAAGGACCTTGCCTTTGGAGGAGAAAAAAAAAATTCAACAAATACTTAGTTTAATGGAAAAATTTATTTAAAGGGAAATACTTTAAAAAAAACACCACTCCACGTTGGAAAATATGGTTTAGACATATACTACTTATGAGCCTAAAATGATTTGCATCTCAATAATGTGAAGTTAAATTTAAAACTCAGTTCAGCCTTAAAATAGAGATAACAGCCTTAAAAGGAAAATAATACTTTGCAAGCAAGACGGCACCGTTAACTATTTCAGGGCAGTTGTGTTGCCTAGGATGTGTAAGTGCTGGATAAAGAGAAGCAGCATACTAGTAAAGCCTTTTAAGGGCTGATGTTCATAAGTGCTAGCACCCAGAGCTGAAAGTGAAGTCCATGGGAAAAGTGGTCGGTCAGCACCACCCTGGTCTGGCTGTTTGTGGTCACAGATGAAATGGCACTGACATATGCAGCTTGAAATGGGCCCTAACCAGAGTACTGGGTGTGACACAACCAAGCTTTGGTAAACTCTAGATATGCAAACAAACTGTCGTAGGTTGGCCTTAACTCTATGAGGGACTCACACTGGAATCCTGAATCTAAACACCTTCAAACTTTGAGAAAGCTTGGAGCTGGATCAGACTTTACAGATCAGGCCCTCAAACCAACTTGCTCTCTTATGGAGGGAAGAGGAATCAAGGTCTAGACTCTTCCACTAGGAACCTGAGCCTGCAACCTTTACACCCATGAAAAATCATAGTAACTAAAAGTAACTATTCATGTAACACACACTGTAGGCTTTGGACCCAACTTCCTGACTACTCTACAACTAACCTGAGACAGGGAATCTGGTTTCAAGGTGATTAAAAGTTGTAGTGCTTATGGGACCTAACAAGGTTGAAACCTTGGATTGCCCATGGTGTTAACAAGCTCTCTGGAGCTTATACTGGTTTGGGGAACTTGGTTAGATTGTATCAATACTACCACTTTTAACCATGTCATAACTGGGACAGATGAAAACCATATTTGAACTGTGTCCCCAGATTCAGTTATGGTTGTAGCGTAGATGGACCCTCAAAGAAATAAAGAAGAATAAAGCACAGCCAGCAGCATATTCCAGGTCTGGCAAAAGCGTGTTCCATTAAAAAGTGCTTCATGCAAATAGTTAAGATCTAACTGCATTGAAATGACACCATAAAGTGCTAAGGAATAGACTACATTCTTTTATCACCTCGTTTCCTGAACAGTAAAGGTGAAATACAGTGGACGCTCAATAACTTCACCAGGGAAGAGGAGGAAGCCTGAAACTACTTTATATCCTGCTTCACTCTAAGTGTCTTTTGCGGATTTTTGCAAAGGTCATGTGCATTGTAGGGTGTTTCCTGGGGTAATAGCTGGTCAGCAGGGAAATGCATTAAATGAAAAGCTGGGGCAAATGACCTCAAATATTATCAGAACTAGAAGCGGAGCTTTTTTAAGATTAGAAAATGTTTGCCTAACTTCCCTCCCTTCCCAATTTTTGATCCCCTTCTGCAGGAGAAAGTGCCAAAATACCAGGAGATGGCCTATATTCTAACCCGACTAGAATAAAGAAACACCATCAGCAAAGCTGTTCTGCCGAAAATCGCTAGCTCAAACCAAAGTAATTTGGATACATTCAGTAAACAGCTAAATATATTATATGTAGTCCAAACTGCAGACTCAACATGCCTAGTGGAGGATCTGTACCATGATACATGTAGCTGTGTGAGGGCCAACTGTTGTATTACAGACTGGCCTTCTATTAGAATCAGGAGAACCCCAGGGATGCATATTCTCACCTATGTTATTTAATGTTTGAATAGACTATCTGATGAGGAAACTGATTGAGGTCAAAGTAGGAGGTGTGATATGTAAATGTTTCTCTTCAGAAGATTTTGAATATGCAGATGACATTGGCTTATTGGAGAGACTACTGATCAACTGCAGTTCATGCTGGAAGAGCAGCAGAAAGCTGCAGAATCTAGGGGACTTTAAATCAGTGGTGATAAAATCAAAGCTATGCATGCCTCTTATTAAATGAAAACTAATGTTCTGCCAGTGCTGCATATAGATAGCATTGACACTGAATGGGTGAATAGTTTTATCTATCTGGGTAGTCAGTTAAAAACAGGAGGTTCTATATCCAAAGAAATCACACATCAGATTGGTCTTGCGTCAACGATATTATAGTGTCTTCAAAGGCCTCTGGGCAGCAAGATTTTTGTGTGACAACTAAGATACAAGTGTTCAATGCGGTAGTGATGACCACTCTTTTATTTGGAGCACAAACATGGCCACTAAAGCCAGCGGAGGAAAGAAAACTAGATGGTTTTTGTCTCAAAAGTTATGGGGTATTCTTAACATCCATTGGCTTGATTTTGTCACAAATGAGCAGATACTTGGTTGATCCCATCAAGAATTTTATACCAGTTGAGAACAAGACAATTGCAATGGTGGTGTTGTGTCCAGCATGCAAAAGAAGGTACACCTTTACAGAAGGTTCTTATACAGCTGAGGTCAAAGGAGGTAGAGCACAAGGCCAACCATGAATGACCTTGGAAAATGGAATTGTGAGGGATTTAAGAAGCCTAAACTCTCCCATATTAACTCTTGCCGAAAGAAGACTTGCAAGGGACCATTCAAGATGGAAGTCCATTTTACATGCCAACATGGCTACATCATAGCCATCTGAATCTTTCTGTTGCTGCTGCCATTTTGATACTCCAAAACATTCATCTTGAGGTTTGCTCGTCATAAATAGATGCACAGGAGACATAGAGGTTAAAAGAATTTTCTTAACAATATCACAAATGGCAAACAATGGAAGTGGAGGTCTGTGATCATTCCCTCATCCTGTTTCCTACTTTTGATAGCAAGACACTATATTTAAGTTGTCTGGTAAATCTATGAGCCATCAATAGCATCTCTTATAATAACTCTGTGTGCTGGAGAGGTACAAAATCAAAACCACTCCAAACACTGAAATGCAAATTAACCGATTTCCTAATAAACTGGACATGAAGAATGATCAAAATGTACTATGGGTTCTTTAATGACCCAGGAGATTAGGGCCTCAGTTATGTATCTCATCTGAAAGATTCATAGATTCATAGACTCTAGGACTGGAAGGGACCTCGAGAGGTCATCGAGTCCAGTCCCCTGCCCTCATGGCAGGACCAAATACTGTCTAGATCATCCCTGATAGACATTTATCTAACCTACTCCAGAGATGGAGATTCCACAACCTCCCTAGGCAGTTTATTCCAATGTTTAACCACCCTGACAGTTAGGAACTTTTTCCTAATGTCCAACCTAAACCTCCCTTGCTGCAGTTTAAGCCCATTGCTTCTTGTTCTATCCTTAGAGGCTAAGATGAACAAGTTTTCTCACACTTCCTTATGACATCCTTTTAGATACCTGAAAACTGCTATCATGTCCCCTCTCAGTCTTCTCTTTTCCAAACTAAACAAACCCAATTCTTTCAGCCTTCCTTCATAGGTCATGTTCTCAAGACCTTTAATCATTCTTGTTGCTCTTCTCTGGACCCTCTCCAATTTCTCCACATCTTTCTTGAAATGTGGTGCCCAGAACTGGACACAATATTCCACCTGAGGCCTAACCAGCACAGAGTAGAGCGGAAGAATGACTTCTCGTGTCTTGCTCACAACACACCTGTTAATGCATCCCAGAATCATGTTTGCTTTTTTTGCAACAGCATCACACTGTTGACTCATATTTAGCTTGTGGTCCACTATAACCCCTAGATCCCTTTCTGCCATACTCCTTCCTAGACAGTCTCTTCCCATTCTGTATGTGTGAAACTGATTGTTCCTTCCTAAGTGGAGCACTTTGCATTTGTCTTTATTAAACTTCATCCTGTTTACCTCAGACCATTTCTCCAATTTGTCCAGATCATTTTGAATTTTGACCCTATCCTCCAAAGCAGTTGCAATCCCTCCCAGTTTGGTATCATCTGCAAACTTAATAAGCGTACTTTCTATGCCAATATCTATAGATGACAACCCCAACAGAAGTACAATGCCTGCAACACCATGCTGGGATTTTGTTTTATTACTGACTCAAAGGAAAGAGAACCACTTCCTGAATCAGCAAGTTTGCTTCTAACAGTACCTTTAGCTTTCCTTGCGGGACTCCAATCCAAGTACTGATTAGCCCTTACGTTGCTTAGCTTCTAAAGTCCAGTCTGATCACAGCTGCCTATTCTGTAGTTAGTCACACGCTATTTTTTGTTTTGTTTTTTAACCTCAATGTAATCACCTTTTATGAACTTTCCTCCTGCTAGGTCATTGATGTGTAAAGCAAGTGTAGCATTACCCATTGTACGACCACTCTGAGTGGAAATAGATTCCAAGATTCTAATGGAACTTAATTTCCACCTCTCAATGGCACAGCAAGCGAGGTAGCTTCAGAACGAGATCAGAATGCTGTGCGGTGTTAGGCGCTGCAAGAGAAAGGTTAAAAGAGAGATGATGTTTCATATCTTTGCCTCCGCATTGTATCCCATTTCATTCGCTCATATGGTGGTTTATTTCTTCCTCTCTCTCTGATTCTGACTTACAAATGTTTAGAGGTGAGCCTTTAATACTTTCTCTTTTTAGTATATCCAGCATACTCAATAGACCCTTCAAAAAAACCAGAAGCACGCAACAGAGGCTCATTGCTACCAGCAAAAAATACAAGGGGCTGCAGCACAGCCCTGCGTATGGGCTTCTGTGATCACACATCTGAGGAGGGTCATTAGCATTTTAAGGAGTGGGTGACGCTCACAGCCTCTCAGTGGAAGCATTGTAGTATTAACTGACAGCTTGCGGGAATCAATGCATTTTCCTTACACATGTAAAAATGAAAGTCATGGAATAGTAACAAGGTCTTCCCTCCGGGGAGGTGGGTTCCATTATCACAGGATAATCATGTTGCTGAGAAGAGAGGCCTTATTTTGCTTTGGGTTTTGCCATGAAACCTCCCAGTGGCTTCTGTCAGGATGGAATGGCACAATGAGGAATTGAATTGGGTGGCAATCTGTTAACCAGAGCAAAACACAGAGAGATACAGGAAGTAAGCTTTGGTCTCTAATACCCTGGGCACTTAGACATGCCTAGAGTTCCATCCCTGACCTGCTTCTGATAGGGAGGAAGGATGTGGATTACATTCCATAAGAGCGTCAAGAACAATAAAGTCAGGATGTGGGGATTGATCGTATATTTATGCTAAGTTCATGTGATACTATATTACAGAAGCTTGTTAGCACCCCCATATGTTAAATATATTATTGGAGGTTAGATTCAATATGCACTTAAAGCAGGGATTCAGCTTCATTTGTTCTAGTATGAATAATCCAGTGTATCGTCCCCAAATTTACAGCACGTAATCTATGACTCAAGAGTGAATTGTGGGGTTGGGGATATTCAATTAAATCTGTTAGTTTATTCATAGGTTAACATTAATGTAAAACAATGGAACCTTTAAGAAATGTCCAATCTCTAGGCTTATTTTGGACCCCTTTTGCTAACAAACAGCTGATTAATTATCCTTCAACCTTTTCATATCGTTTGAACTCATTATCATCTTCCTTTACATGTACATTTGAAGAAATTAGGTTATTATTAAGCAAAGGCATTACTTATTTTTTCTCTCTAATCTTTCCCTCTGTGGTCACAATTTTTCCTTACTCAAAATGGCCACCCCTTTCCTCAACTTACAATGGGACTGAGACTACCCAATGGAATGAAATTGCTCATTTCTTTAGTAAAGATGCCCACTACTTCATAGTGTGAGGCACAATAAGAAGAGCACCTAGTAAAGATGGTCAGTGTTTCCCATTCTTTTTCAAAGGGACTGAAGCCACAAACTGCCCTCATCACACTGCCATAATTTCACTAAAGCCCAGATCCTCAAAAGTATTTAGGCACCTAACTCCCATTGAAATCAATTGGAGTTTTGATGCCTACATACTTTTGAGGATCTGGGCCTAAAGTCTTAACTATCAGACTACTCTACCTTCAAACTTACCAACATGTGACAAATGACCAAAAATGTAGAACATATGTGTTTTGTTGCATGTCTTCCCCTAACTGACAGATTATCATGAGGTTTTTATAGATAGATTAGATATAGATATATACAGAGAGAACCTGTTTTAAAGGATATTTCTTTATTGTGTTATTTAAATGATATTTGTTTAAAAACCCAGACGGATTTCATCATATGCATCTCTACTGATCCTTCACCCCAGTTCTTAGTTAGATTTGAACCCTGTGTTTTCAAATTCCTAGCCTAGCCCTCAATCCTTTGAGCTACTGATCTCCTTCTAAGCCCAACCCAACTACACATACAGATAGCTGATTCATAGGCACATCCTTTACTGTCAAGCATGAGTTACAGTGCTGCTAACTTTGGAAATGTGGCTAACCTATAACTATGGTATGGGCAATGTAGAAAAAAAAAGTTTTCCTAGGATCAACCTGTTAGTCCCTGTTAATTCTCTACTCCCACAGGATCTCTCCTCTATAGGATTTTTCCCAGCATGCCTTTCAGAGCTAACCCATTAAATTTGGCAAAGCAAAGCAGCTGCAACCTTAAAGAGGCCATTTTGAAACCCTCTGCTGCTTGCTGCAACTCCCTTTCTTCCTGCTTGTAAGTATAATCTTGCATGTTTTCCTTTTCTTATTCCTGAAGAGGAAAGTGCATTCTCACAGTGGCCCAACATGTGGTAGGACAAAAAGATTAAAATGTGCAAAAGCTGACATGCTACTTAAGGCTCAGTTTCTGTTCCCTGGTGACTCCAATGAGCGTTTTGCTTTCATATTTCAGGGCAGAATTTAGCCCTTCATGCATTAGACATAGCTCAGCCATGAAAATACATTGATCACTACATATGATGGGAAGAGGTATTCATCTCTTAGAATCCTCAGACAAGAGAGGGGGAAATGGGTTCTTACTGAAACATCACTGCAGTAGTAACCGGTTATTAGTGACAGCAGAAGCTGGAAGAGTATGCTGGATGCAATAGTATTGTATGTTCCCAGGCTCCAAAGGCGGAAAAGAGAATGTAAACAGTATTTAACACTCACCTGGCTATCATCCTGTAGGAATTAAAGAGCACTCCTAATAAATTCAGGAGAGGAGGGAGAAGATACTTTGCTAGATGGAAATCAAGAAGTATTGAGTAGAACAGGGGTCGGCAACCTCTGGCATGCAGCTCGCCAGGGTAAGCACTCTGGCAGGCCAGGCCAGTTTGTTTACCTGCCGCGTCAGCAGGTTCGGCCAATCGCGGCTCCCACTGGCCGCGGTTCGCCGTCCCCACTGGCCGCGGTTCGCCGTCCCAGGCCAATGAGGGTGGCAGGAAGCGGCGCGGGCGAGGAATGTGCTGGATGTGGCTTCCCACCGCCCCCATTGGCCTGGGACAGCGAACCGCGGCAGTAAACAAACTGGCCCGGCCCGCCAGGGTACTTACCCTGGCGAGCCGCGTGCCAGAGGTTGCCGGCCCCTGGAGTAGAAGATAAAGGAGAAGAAACACAGGGATAATACGTAGGAAAGCCCATCCCTCTGCTTCCTACGTTTTGTTGCCTTCCATTATTACAGTGGTGCCCAACCTTATTACACAGGAGGGCCACATAAACCTAAGCACAACCTTGTGTGGGCCAAACAGATTCTGGTTCATGTGTATTTAGATGTATTTATGTATGTATTTGCTTCTATATGCAGTATTGTCTATTTAAAATCAAAGAAAACAGTGCATAAAATGTGTATCAGAATTATAGAAAACAGGAAAAAATGGTAAAGACAATATAACTAAACTAAAATGATGTAAACATGATGATAAAATGCTAAGGAATTGGACGTTAGTATATTGTGTTGAAGAAGGCCACGGGCTTTATGAAATACTCTGGTGGGCCATGTACAGCCCGTGGGCTGTAGGCTGGGCACCCCTGCATTCCCCAAAACCTCAAAAGACATTCTGATCGGATATTACAAACTCCGTAGTTGCACACTCACTGCCCAGGGGGAATGCAGGCCTAGCCGAGTGCAGAAAGCAATGGAAAAAATGGGAAACCAAAGGGAAAATGGGACACCAAGTGGGGCTAGCCCGAGCCTTCCCTCCACCCCCACCCCACAGGGCTGGCCCAGCCACTCACCCGAGCTATGCCCCCCCTCCCCACATGGGGCTGGCATTGCTGCTTACGCAAGCCCTGCCTCCCCACTGCACGGGCTGGCATCACCGCTCACACCCCCCGCACATTCCTCCGCACCCCATTTTTTTGACAAAAGTGGGCATTTGTCCCGTTTGCTGTTGCCACGGGACAAATGCCCTTTTTCTCAAAAAAGTTGGGATGGCTGGGACAGGGCTTAAAAAAGGAACTGTCCTGGCCAAAACAGGACGTATGATCACCCTACATCTGAATGAACTGTGATTATTGTTTAAGTACTGGGGGCCTGCTTTGTGTTGCACAGGCCACAACATGAAGATGGTCCCTGCCTTGCTTTTGTGTCCCCTTTCCATGAACCTTTGATCAGTTGAATGCTCATGAAAGCAAATCTAAAGCTCAGAGGCACAAATACTCATTGAAGGTAAAATCTTCCAATGCAAGATCCAAAGAGGATGGATCAGACTGTTCTCAGTGGTAGCAGATGACAGAACAAGGAGTAATGGTCTCAAGTTGCAGTGGGGGAGGTTTAGGTTGGATATTAGGAAAAACTTTTTCACTAGGAGGGTGGTGAAGCACTGGAATGGGTTACCTAGGGAGGTGGTGGAATCTCTATCCTTAGAGGTTTTTAAGGCCCGACTTGACAAAGCCCTGGCTGGGATGATTTAGTTGGTGTTGATCCTGCTTTGAGCAGGGGGTTGGACTAGATGACCTCCTGAGATCCCTTCCAACCCTGATATTCTATGATTCTAAGAACAGACCCGTGGCCTGTGCTCCACCTATCTCCTTTCCCACAATCAAGTTGCTTATTTAGGCCTAAATTCAAGCCCTCTGAACCAGGATTGATACAAGTGAGAGCAATTTTCAACTTGCATGTCCAGTTGCAATATTCAAAATTCACACACTGTTGGTTAACTAATTAAGGCACCCACTCAGGAAACAGAGAAGCTGTCAGCTGACTTGTATAAGTAATAGCTGACGTGTGTATTTTGAAGTCTGAGCAGTGAATATTCTCCCGGAGCCCTGTGGAAGTTATTCATCATGTCACAGGTTATTTTTAGGGCTGTCGATTAATTGCCGGTAACTCATGCAATTAACTCAAAAAAAATTTAATTGTGATTAAAAAAATTAATCGTGATTAATCACAGTTTTAATTGCACTGTTAAACAATAGAATACAAATTGAAATTTATTAAATTTTCTACTTTTTCATATATATTGTATTCTGTGTTGTAATTGAAATCAAAGAGTATATTATTTTTATTACAAATATTTGCACTGTAAAATGATAAAACAAATAGTATTTTTCAATTCACCTCATACAAGTACTGTAGTGCAATCTCTGTGTCATTAAAGTGCAATTTACAGATGTTGATTTTTTTTTGTTACATTGTTTTGTTTTTGAGTGCAGTTATGTAAAACTTCAGAGCCCACAAGTCCACTCAGTCCTACTTCTTGTTCGGCCAATCGCTCAGACAAACAAGTTTGTTTACATTTACAGGAGATACTGCTGCCCACTTCTTATTTACAATGTCACCAGAAAGTGAGAACAGGCATTGGCATGGCACTTTTGTAGCCGGCACTGCAAGATTTATGTGCCAGATATGCTAAACATATATATGCCTCTTCATGCTTTGGCCACCATTCCAGAGGACAGGCTTCCCTGCTGATGACACTCATTAAAAAAATAATGTGTTAATTACATTTTTGACTGAGCTCCTTGGGAGAGAATTGTATGCCCAATGCTCTGTTTTACCCGCATTCTGCCACATATTTCATGTTATAGCAGTCTCAGATGATGTCCCAGCACATGCTGTTCATTTTAGAAACACCTTCACCGCAGATTTGACAAAACGCAAAGAAGGTACCAATGTGAGATTTCTAAAGATCGCTACAGCACTCGACCCAAGGTTTAAGAAGCTGAACTGCCTTCCAAAATCTGAAAGGGACAAGGTGTGGCGCATGCTTTCAGAAGTCTTAAAAGAGCAACACTCTGATGCAGAAACTACAGAACCCGAACCACCAGAAAAGAAAATCAGCCATCTGCTGGTGGCATCTGATTCAGATAATGAAAATGAACATGCGTTGGTCCACACTGCTTTGGATCATTATTGAGCAGAATCCATCATCAGCATGGATGCATGTCCCCTGGAATGGTGGAGGAAGCATGAAGGGACATATGAATCTTTAGCACAGCTGGCACGTAAATATCTTGCAACGCCGGCTACAACAGTGCCATGAGAACACCTGTTCTCACTTTCAGGTGACACTGTAAACAAGAAGCGGGCAGCAGTATCTCCTGCAAATGTAAACAAACTTGTTTGTCTGAGCGATTGGCTGAACAAGGAGTAGGACTGAGTGGACTTGTAGGCTCTGAAGTTTTACATTGTTTTGTTTTTGCATGCAGGGTTTTTTTTACATAATTCTACATCTGTAAGTTCAACTCTCATGATAAAGAGATTGTATTACAGTACTTGTATAAGGTGAATTGAAAAATACAATTTCTTTTTTTTTTACAGTGCAAATACTTGTAATCAAAAATAAATATAAAGTGAGCACTGTACACAGTGTACTCAGTGTGGCACTGTGTCCCCCTCTAGTGGTGGTTAGGCTAAATAGCAGTTGTTGAGCCTACTATAGTCTTGATTAAGGAGGGGGTGCGGGTTCTTTTAACTCAGGCAGTAGATGCTCCCATATTAAGATCCAGAGGTGCCAGGTTCAATCCCCACTTCTGATAACCCAGCCAGAGGGTCAGCATTACATTTATATAGCAATAGCACTTACTATTCACCGTCATATATAAAGGACCAACTGTGCTAGGCATTGTGCACCTTTAAGTAAAATTTTTACCCTTGTCCATGTGGCAAATTATATTTTTTTCACTGTGTTCTGAATAGAGGCAGAATTGAGTTCTCAGTGATATGTCCCAAAATGTGTGTAAGGTACAATAGCATCTTAGCGAACAGGGGACCGCAAACAGGGGAGTTTGAGGGGCGAGAAGGAGATCCCCCTGCTGAACGAACAAGGTGCAGGTACTAACCTTGGGGTGAGTGAGTTTGTTTGGCTGTTTGTGTGTTTCTTTCTCTTTCAGGTTATTTCAGTTATTGTCAGTTATTTCAGTTACTGGGTCAGTTGGGATTGTGTATCTGGAGACTGTTTGAGACTTTGTTCCCTGGATCATCCCTGATCATCTTTGATCAGCCTCAATCAGACTTGTGATCACCCACCCGCCCCCCTGTGTGATTAACGAGGGGGTAAGGCTGACCTAGGAGAGAAGGCCTTAAAAGCCAGAGGCTAAGCGACCAAGCGGAGCTAGCGAACAGGGGAGTTTGAGAGGGAGTTTGTCAGAGGGAAACATAATATAGTTGCTATGGTTAGGAAGGGTCACATCGCCAGTGCCAACACTGCTCCTGTCTCCTCCACCTGCGCCTGTATCCAGACAGAGAACCTAACCATGGATGCCTCTACCTAGATCCTGGTGTGGATTTGCAGCGACTGTGACCTGCATTTCCCACTCTCAGAGAGCCAGGCTGGGGGGACCATCCAGTGTGAAAGGTGCCTGCTGGTGGAATCTCCCAGGAAGCAGGTGGGAGAGCTACAGGAGGAGGTGGCTAGGCTGAGGAGCTTCCGTGCCCATGAGGAATTCCTCGAGAGTATTCATATGGATACATCCAAGGCTGAGGACGCTATCCAGCTAGAGAGGACTGCTGTCACACCACCAGGGGAGGAGGATATGGCTCTGTCACACGGAGGACACTGGCTGCTGGTTACTACTCCCCACCCACCCACCCACCCACCATGGTGATGGAAAAACGATATGTTGCCCTGGCAATGAGGCAAATATAGTGCCAATCTATTAAAAGGGAAATAAGGACAACCCGGAGAAATACAGACCAGTCAGCTTAACTTCTGTAGCCGGAAAGATAATGGAGCAAATAATTAAGCAATCAATTTGCAAACATCTAGAAGATAATAAGCTGATAAATAACAGTTAGCATGGATTTGTCAAGAACAAATCATGTCAAACCAACCTGATAGCTTTCTTTGACAGGGTAACAAGCCCTGTGGAAGGGGGGAAGTGGTAGATGTGGTATATCTTGACTTTAGTAAGATAGTCACGTGACCTTCTCTTAAACAAACTAGGGAAATGCAACCTAGATGGAGCTACTATAAGGTGGGTGCAAAACTGGTTGGAAAACCGTTCCCAGAAAGTAGTTATCAGTGGTTCACAGTCATGCTGGAAGGGCATAACAAGTGGGGTCCTGCAGGGATCAGTTCTGGGTCCAGTTCTGTTCAATATCTTCATCAATGATTTAGATAATGGCACAGAGAGTACACTTATAAAGTTTGCGGATGATACCAAGCTGGGAGGGGTTGCAAGTGCTTTGGAGGATAGGATTAAAATTCAAAATGATCTGGACAAACTGGAGAAACAGTCTGAAGTAAACAGGATGAAATTCAATAAGGACATACAAAATACTGCGGAAAGGGATCTGGGGGTCATAGTGAACCACAAGCTAAATATAAGTCAACAGTGTAACACTGTTGCAAAAAAAAAAGCAAACATCATTCTGGGATGTATTAGCAGGAGTGTTGTAAGCAAGAAACGAGAAGTAATTCTTCCGCTCTACTCTGCGCTGATTAGGCCTCAACTGGAGTATTGTGTCCAGTTCTGGGTGCCACATTTCAGGAAAGATGTGGACAAATTGGAGAAAGTCAAGAGAAGAGCAACAAAAATGACTAAAGGTCTAGAAAACATGACCTATGAGGGAAAATTGAAAAAATTGGGTTTGTTTAGTCTGGAAAAGAGAAAACTGAGAGGGAACATAACAGTCTTCACGTACATAAAAGGTTGTTACAAGGAGACGGGAGAAGAATTGTTCTTCTTAACCTCTGAGGATAGGACAAGAAACAATGGGCTTAAATTTAAGCAAGGGCAGTTTAGGCTGGACATTAGGAAAAACTTCCTAACTGTGAGACTGGTTAAGCACTGGAATAAAGTGTCTGGGGAGGTTGTGGAATCTCCATCATTGGGGATTTTTAAGAGCAGGTTAGACAAACACCTGTCAGGGATGGTCTAGATCAGGGGTCTCAAACTCAAATGACCACGAGGGCCACATGAGGACTAGTACATTGGCCCGAGGGCCGCATTTACTGACACCTCCCCCGCCCCCCGCGCTGACCTCGGCCCCGCCCCCAGTCCACCCCTTCCATGAGGCCCCGCCTCTTCCCACCCCTTCCCTGCCCCCATTCCAACCCCTTCCCTGAAATCCCCACCCCAACTCCGCCCCCTCCCTGCCCCCAGGGGGTGCAGGAGGAGTGTGGGGTGTGGCGGGGGCTCAGGGCAGGGAGTTGGGGTGTGGAGTGCAGGAGGGGTGAGGGGTGCAGCAGGGGGTCAGGGTGCAGGGTGTGACGGGGCTCAGGGCAGGGAGTTGGGGTGCAGGAGGGGTGCGGGGTGTGGCAGGGGGTTCAGGGCAGGGGGTCGGGGTGCAGAGTGCAGCAGGGGGCTCAGGGCAGGGGGTTGGGGTGCAGCAGGGGGTTGAGGGCAGTGGATTGGGGTGCAGGAGGGGTGCGGGGTATGGCAGGGGGCTCAGGACAGGGGGTTCAGCTGCAGGACGGGTTCGGGGGGCGGGCTCCGGACCGACGTGCACCAGGGGCAGGGCAGGCTCCTTGCCTGCCTGCCTGCCCTGCCCCCACGCCGCTCCGGGAAGCCGCCGGAACCTGGGGAAGGAGGGGCGCGGGGAGGGTGTGGCTGTTGCTTCAGGCACCGCCCCAGCAGCTCCCATTGGCTGGGAATGGGGAATCGTGGCCAATGGGAGCTGCTGGGGGCGGTGCCTGAAGCAACAGCCACACACACCCCTGCGCCCCTTTTTCCACAGGTTCTGGCCGCTTTTCGGAGCGGTGTGGGGGCAGGGCCGGCAGGCAGGGAGCCTGCCCTGCCCCCGGTGCACGTCGGGCCGGAGCCGCTCTAGGTAAATGCTGGGGAAGGGCGGGGGGGGGGGGCCGCGAGGAGCTCACAGGCTGCAGAAAATAACCCCGCGGTCCGCGTGTTTGAGACCCCTGGTCTAGACAATACTTAGTCCTGCAGTGAGTGCAGGAGACTGGACTAGATGACCTCTTGAGGTCCCTTCCAGTCCTATGGTTCTATATTGTGTCGATGCATCTTTCCGAGTGCACTATAGTTATCAATAATTGATACCAGTGCTGCTCTTCAAATGCATCTGTTGGTTAACTGCAGCAATAAAGCATGAGTGTTTGAATGCCATACATGTCATCAGTGTGAAGAGCTGCACACAAGAAGCCATTTGCAGTGCACAACAAGGAGTTTGATAGGTCCTTCAAAACCTGGAAACTATGTTGCATATACTTGAGTGCCATCTCTGGGCACCTTTTCTATTAACTATCTATGTGTATACAGACATCTGTTTTGATAGTGTGTGTCTGCAACAGCCAGCAGTCCTTTAACAGAAGGATTACCCAAAGATCATCTTGAGAAGTCCTGAAGCATGGCTTGATGTCACCTTCCTCTTGTTTTACAGTAGGATAAGGACACAGCCTGATCATCTTCAGGGGATCCTAAGGAGAAGTGATCATACAGGAAGGGAGGGCAGCAGGAGGCTCCGGGAAGTTGTAGGAAGAGAAGGTTTTGTGTGGTTTGGAAGAAGGAGGAGAGAAGAACTGGACATGAAGGAGATGAAAGTGAGAAAGGGGAGGTACTGAGAGGGCAAGTTTCTGATCTCCTTAACTCCCACTGAATCATAGGCGCTAACTTACCAAATTGCTGGGGGGTGCTTGACCCCTGCTCTGTCCCAGACCCCACCCCCACTCTACCCCTTCCCCCAAGAGGTGGGTGCCCTGCTCCCACCTCTTTCGCCCCCTCCCCTACCTCTTCCTGACCCCGCTCCTCCCCCTCCCACCGCAGCGCCTCCTGCACACAGCGGAACAGCTGATCTACGGCGGGCAGGAGGCACTGGGAGGGAGGAGGAGGAGATGATCAGCGGGGCCGCTGGCGGGTGGCAGGCATGGGGAAGAGGGGGAGGCGCTGACCCTTGGGGCTGCCAGTGGGTGCTGAGCACCAACTATTTTTTTTCTGTGCGTGCTCCTGCCCGGAGTCAACGCCTATGTCCCTCACTCCAAAGATGCTACCACTGAAGTGCATGGAACTACTTGTGGAGCATGAGGTGCTACTAGATGGGAGTTGGGATGTCTGTCACACCTGGTCCAAAGTTTGTATACATTTAGATAAGATTCAAATAACCATCGGGCCCCAGATTCTCCCACTCTGACTCACCTCGAGTAGCAGTTTACTCCGTGCGGCCCTGGCACTCTCCCAGGCATTTCTTAGAGTCATAGAGTTTAAGGCCAAAAGGGCCCATCCCAGATCACCTAATTTGACCTCCTGGACATCACAGGCCACTAAACCCCACTCAGTCATCCCTATATTGATCCCAATAATCTGGAGTAGTCTAAAGTCTTTCAGTTTTTCTCTCTTTGTTCTTTTCCTTCGCCTAAACTAAAAGATTGAAAGTATGGGTTGTCTCTTTGCATATGGGAAAATCACAGCACCAGGACACTGAGATTTAGAGATTCACTCTTAACTAATCTGTACAATAGTCACAGTACCAGGTGGGAAAATGTAGTTGGTGGTTCTTCCTAGCATTTTGTTCTTGTATGGAACATTTTTTTTTATTTTCATCCACTGTAACACCTGAAGAATAATTAGGGGCATGTACAAGTAAACTGCTCCTTCTGGTATTCAACTAATTGCTGTGTATTTGACTGCCATTTCTGCCCTCTCAGACATTCTCCTTGCTAAGGCACAATTACTCAGCTGTGGATTGTAGTGATATTTAATGCAAATTTCTTTCTGGAAAAAACAATAAGACCAAGGTATCATCTGCAAAGGGCAAAAGCACCTTAGTAAGGTAGGACAGATGCCACTGTAAGCTTCTTTACGCTGTACCCTATTTACCCTTGGATGCTGTCACTTAATAACTTTGACAGAGGAACCGTTAACAGAGGCAAGTGATTAATTAGTGTGTCAAGGGCCATCTTCACTTTGCTCCCTTTCTGTACTTGAGACAAGGTCAAATCAAGTAAGGGCCACTTTAAGGAGATTTTCAATGGAAACAGCTAATCAGTGTGCTTAGTCCTCTCAAACCAAGTCAAAATGAGTGGCTGAGTGTATCACTGCAGGTGAAACAGGGGTCACAGCCGAGAATTCCTGTGAGCATTTACTCTTCAAATGGGGGAGGCCTTTTGGTCTCTGTTCCATGGCTGTGGCAAAGCAAATGGTACAGATGTGACCGACACAGAGTGTGTGATGTTTAACAGAAAAGAGGGATGGTCTGGGAGTTCAGGCACTGGACTGGGGCTCAGGAGATTTGGATTCAGTTCTCATCTCTGCAACAGACTGCCTGTGTGACCTTGGGATAGTCATTTAACCTATCTGTAAAATGGAGTGGCAGAATACTTCTTTTTTTATGTCTTGTCTACATAGACTGTAAGGCTCTTTGGCTCAAAGGTTTTCTATCAACTCACAGCACAATGGGGGCTTCCAGGCCCTGCTGCAATGCTAAGGATAATGTTTCTGTTAGAGATGGGCATGGAGAAAACCTTGGATTCAAAACCACTCTTGAATGATGGGAAGCCTTGTCTTCATGGGTCACTTCATGGGTGACTTAATCTACACAACAGGCCAAATGGAAACCGTGGATCCAAATATTCCAGGGAAGTTGGGGGGTTGATCAGAAGCCAAACCTTGTGGCTTGGGAGCACTGAGGTTCACAAGGCTCGGGTGCTGCAAGAACCTGTAACCACAGTTCATATTAGAGACATGTGAAGCTTTCGGAATGATAACAGAAACCAGATGATTTGGGATTATCCTGCAAATCCAACCCTGTAGGCCAACTCCACCAAGGAGCTTGTCATGACCTAAAACTGGGCCAATGGGCAGTTCTGCATGAGTCACCATGCAGGCAACTGGAACTCCGCCACTTTGGCTGAGTTTTGTTTTGAGATTTGTGTGTTGGGTTGGGGAGGTGAGGGGGGTTTAACCTAAAACTGAAAGCAAAGCCTACGGCACAAATCAAACTTTAAAAATAGGGCTGCGTGAGCAATTCCCCTACAAATGAACCTCTAAAGTTTTTGCTCAGCTGTAGTAAAAACTGTGCAGAACTGTACAAACTGTAGCGTAGACATAGCTTTACATTGTGCCTTTCATCCCAAGATCCCAAAGCACTTCCCATGTATTGATGAACTGAATCTCACAACACCTTTTTGAGGTCGGTATTATCACCATTTTACAGATTGGGAAACTGAGGCATGGGGCGTTTAAGTGATTTGCTCACACAGACAACAAAGTAGCAGAGTTGCCGATATCAACCAAGAGTTCTCAATCCCTGCTTTTTCTCTTGACTTATTCCTGGTTCCACTTCCAGGTCAGTATTCACCATAATCATCATTGCGGGCGGACAAGTAAGGCAATATAGACAGCTGCTGTTTGGACAGAGAGCACGACTGAAGAGCATCTTCTTATGGAATATTGACCCATTCCTAGCAGTTATATGCTCCATGTCTCTGTTTTGTATGTGAAAAGTTGACTGGAGAATGAATGAGCTCCTGCTTTATATTATAGATGCCATTTTTTCCCTGCAGTGATGGTAGGACAGCACGGACAGTGCAAATCCAACCTCTCTCTCTAGACACCCAAGACTCTCTGAATTGTATATTCTTTCTGCATCTGTAGCACTGCCTTGGAACACAGAAGCTCCAACTCCAAGTGATCACAGCTGGTGCAGCTCTTTGAGATGAATTGCTGAAACAGAGTAAATGACAGGTTACTTCAATGGAGCCCTTAGCAAGAACTTACAGAGATTATTATGAAGTAGTTGGAAAGACATCACTGGAATATGCTTGCAGAGCTGACAACTGAACGATAGCTTTCTTGCATAACTTTTAATCACTGTGTTTTCTTCTTATGCAAATTGCAATAATACCCTTGATGCGCTGGATTTCTATAGTATTCAGGCTTGTTGCAGTTACATGGTGATTCAGAGCAGAATGCTTGTTTCCTGCTAACTTCTTTGTGCATTGACGATATATTGTATTTGGTGGCAACATATGTTAACTCAGATGTGTGGTCAGGGAGTACACTCTTTTAAAGTACCTAAATGACTTAGAAGCCTAGGTCATTCAGAAATTACTTAGAAGCTTAAGGGCATGTCTACATAGCCCGGCAGTTCAGACTACGGGGGTGTGAATAGCAGTTAGGGTTACCATATTTCAACAATCAAAAAAGAGGACGGGAGGAGCCCCGCCCTAGCCTCGCCCCCGTCCTGCCCTAGCCCCGCCCCTGCCCCTTCCACTCCCTCCCACTTCTCGCCCCCCTCAGAACCCCAGCCCTCCCCCCCACTCCTTGTCCCCTGACTGCCCCCTCCTGGGACCCCTGCCCCTATCTGCCCCCCAGGACTCCACCCCCTACCTAAGCCTCCCTGCTCCTTGTCCCTTGACTGCCCCCTCCTGAGACCTTCCCCCCATCCTAACTGGCCCCCTAGGACCCTACCCCCTACCTGTCCCCTGATTGCCCCAACCCTTATCCATACCCCCACCCCCACCCCCAGACAGACACCAGGGACTCCCACGCCCCATCCAACCACTCCCCACCCCCTGACAGCCCCCCCCCAGAACTCCCGACCCATCTAAACCCCTCTGCTCCCTGTCCCCTGACTGCCCCCTCCTGGGACCCCTGCTCCTAACTGCCCTCCAGAACCCCACCCCCTACCTAAGCCTCCCTGTTCCTTGTCCCCTAACTGCCCCCTCCTGAGACCCCCCCCACCCTAACTGCCCCCCTAGGACCCTACCCCCTACCTGTACCCTGACTACCCAAAACCTTACACCCCCAACCCCCAGACAGCCCCCCCCCGAACTCCTGACCCATCCAACCCTCCCCCTGCTCCCTGTCTCTTGACTGCCCCCACCAGAACCTCCCTGCCCCTTCTCCGACCCCCTGGCCCCCTTACCGTGCCGCTCAGAACAGAGTGCTGCAGAGCAGCGCGCTCGGCAGCAGGGGAGGGGGGAGCAGGGGGAGGAGCTCCAGACTGCCGGAGGCCCGAGGCGAACGACCGGCCGGCGATCTGTAAATGCAGGGAGGGAGAGAGAGGAGGGGAGTGGTCTCAAGTTGCAGGGGAGAGGAGGGGGAAGTGGAGGAGGGGCTCTGGCTGTCAGAGCCCCGTGCGAGTGGCACGATCCGGCTGGCTGCCCTGTAAGCCGCTCGTGCTCTGCATGGGGGGGAAATCCGGACATTTACAAATTCCCCCCGGATGCTATTTTTAACTCAAAAAAGCCGGACATGTCCGGCAGAATCCGGACGAATGGTAACCCTAATAGTAGTGCACACCAAAGTGCTATGCTGTAACTCCCCCATGTGGGCACCGCAGTGCAAACTAAAAGGTTCCTAGTTTGCATTAGTGTAGTCCTGTGGAAGTCAATGTGATTTAGGCCCCTAAGTTACTTTTGAAAATGTGATTTAGGCTCCTGTAATGGAATGCTCATCTGTATTCTACTGCTCAGCCACTATGGGGCCCTGTGTGTAAAATACCTTATTTAAATGAACCTCAGCTGTGCCTGGACAGCACGCTAAAGGAATCTATAGTGAACAAATCTGGTGTGTATAAGCAATCTCTGTAGCCAGTCCATATCTGGTACAGGAACATGACACGGTGTCAGAAGTAAACTAACAACAGAGACAGAAAGAAAACAGCAACAAAGGTTGCAGATAGAAGGAAAACAACAACAAAGGTTGCAGGATCTCATTAACATGCCACTCTTTCATGCCCCAGAGCAGCAGTGGTTCTCAACCAGGGGTACATGTACTCCTCTGGATATTTAGAGGTCTTCCAGTGGGTACATCAACTCATCTAGATATTTGCCTAGCTTTACCATGGGCTACATAAAAAGCTCCAGCAAAGTCAGTACAAACTAAAATTTCATACCGGCAGTGACTTGTTTATACTGCTCTATATACCATACACTGAAATATAAGTACAATATTTATATTCCAGTTGATTTATTTTATAATTATATGTAAAAATGAGAAAGGAAGCAATTTTTCAGGAATAGTGTGCTGTGACATCTTTGTATTTTTATGTCTGATTTTGTAAGCAAGTAGTTTTTAAGTGAGGTGAAACTTGGGGGTACACAAGACAAGTCAGACTCCTGAAATGGGTACTGTACTCTTGAAAGGTTGAGAACCACTGCTCCAGAGAACTTCAGCTTTGACAAACCTTCAGAATGGACAGATGGAATCAAGATTTTGCATTGCTACCAAGTTCCATAAGGAAACTGATGATGATCAAGTATCTTCATTCATTTATGCTATGGGAAAGGAAGCTAAACATATCTTTACATTCTTTGACTTTACTGAAGATAGTCACAAAGATGACTATGAAAGGGTTCTGGCTATGTTTGATGCCTACTTCATACCTCAGAGAAATGTGGTTTATGAAAGAGCATGGTTCCACCAGAGAATTCAAGAACCAGGGGGGAATGTTGAAAGTTTTATAAGCGCTCTGCATATATTGGCTGAAAACTGGTTTTGAGAATGCAAAACATGAAAATATCAGAGACAGGCTGGTTACTGGTTAACAGATAAAGCCTTTCACAGCTGCTACAGCTGAAGAGAGATTTAACACTAGCCACAGCTCTACAGAGAGCAAAGCAGTCTGAGCTGGTGAGACAGCAAAACCTAGAACAACTTGACAAACTTGAAAAACCTAAAACTATCTTAGAAACTGTAAACAGACACTTGAGTGTTAAGTCATTATCATAAAACTCCAGAGGCAAGAAGAGAGAATTCCTAGGCTAAGATGGACAATTCCAGCTTACATGCACAAGGTGTGGGAAAAGTCTTATCCCAAGAGATGACACATGTCCAGCCAGAGGCACACAGTGTAATAAATGCATGAAATATGGACATTTTGCAGCTGTTTGTTGCACCAAAGCAGTCAGGGAGTTCACTCATATTACAGACAATCAAGAGTCATTATGTCTGGGATCTATCACTTATGATGATATAGAGTTTGCCTGGAGAGTGAAACTGGCAAGACTGCGGGCTTTAAAAATGACTCAAGAGCTGATGCCACATTCATCTTATAAGGGATTTATAATCACCTTCAACCTATCCAAAGCTGAAGTCACTTGACACAGCTTTGATTAGTCCTGGGGGTATTCTGAGCTGCATGGGCCAGTTCACCACAGAAACAACTTTCAAAAACAAAAAGTATGCATTTAGAGTGTATGTGATCAAAGGACCACACACCAACAGTCTCCTCAACCACAGCATGGTAGCCATGATGAGCCTAATGAGAAAGGTGGAAGAATTTGATGGACTATTTGGTGATACTGGACTTTTGAAAAGATATCCAGTACAAATAACCTTAAGAGACAATGCTGAACCATACATGCACCTCACAGGACTCATATCCCATTACTTCATAAAGTGGAAACTGAGTTAGAGAGAATGGAGCGCACTGGCATAATTGAAAAAATCTCTGAGCCAACAGCATGGTGTGCCCTGGTGATACTGATTATAAAGAAAAATGGAAAAATATGAATCTGTGTGGATCTTAAAAGACTTAATGAAGCAGTTGTGAGAGACAAATATATCCTCCCAACACTGTATGACTTCCTCCGCAAAGTGAAAAGAGCTACAGTATTGTACAAGCTGGATGCCTCTAGTGGATTCTGGCACTTTCCTTTAGCCAAAGAAAGTGCTAACCTGAGTATTTTTATCACATCCTTTAGGAGATTTTGCTTTCAAAGATTAACTTTTGTGATTACCAGAGCACTGTACATTTTCCAAAGAAAGACAGCAGAATTATTAACGAACACAACTGGAATTGTAGTTGTCATGGTATTCTGATATATGGATCTTCAATGGAAGAACGCAACAAAGCCCTCAGTGAAGTCCTAAGCCTAATCAGTCAGTCTGGACTGAAGCTAAATGAGTAAAAATGTATTTTCCACCTACCGTAAATTGAGTTTTTGGGACAGACAATAAACAAATATTAGAATTAGTCCTAACCCCGAGAAAATAAAAGCAATTTGAGAATTGAAAGCACCAACTAATGTACCAGAGCTGGACGTATGCTGGGGATGGTAACTTGGTCAATACCTACAGGACCTTTCTACAGTGACAAAACTACTAAATGAACTATTAATGTTCAACACATCTTGGCTATGGGGGCCAACTCAAAAAAGTAAAGAAATAGTCTCAACAGCTCCAGTTCTCAAGTCCTAGGATGTGAGCAAACCCACAATGGTCAGTGTGGATACAAGCAGCTATGGCCTAGGTGTTGTAGTGTTGCAACAACACAGCTCTAAATGGAAGCCAGTTGTGTTTTGCTCTCGAACACTTACAGAAGCAGAAAATCGATATGCACATACTTAAAAGGGGTGCCTGGCAAGCGTATGAGCATGTGAGAACTTTTACAGATATCTGTGTGGACTGGATTTGTTTACACTGATAACAGACTATAAACCGCTTTATAACCTTTATCAGTGGAAAAGACCTAGATCCAGCACCGCTATGATGCCAAGGTCTATTGCTAAGGTTAATGTGATTTAACCCAATTGCTAAATATGATCCTGGGAGAAATCTAGTAATAGCAGATACTCTGTCATGGAGCATAGCATTGCACTCAACTACCCATGAGCCCAAAGATGACATAAAGACATATATAGATGCTGTGGATACATTCAGACCAGAGTCAGGAAAAAGACTACTCCAGCTACAAAAGGCATTCTCAACAGACACACAGCTTCAGGACGTTCTAAGCTATATTGGGGCGGCTAGCCGAAGTATCTAACAGACACTAAGGAAGTTGCAAGACACTACTTTGTGGTGCGTGAACAATGAGTCGGATGGACTCATGGTTAAAGGCAATTGCATTATAATTTCAAACAAAATGAGAGAAGAAATCCTAAACCTCTTCCATGAAGGACTTCAGGGATTAACTAAACACCATGAATGGACCAACCAGTCAGTGAGGTGGCCGAGTATCATAGACAGCAAAGACATAAAGAATAAAGTATCTGCATGTGAACACTGCAGAATTAACAGACCAACACAACACAAAGAACCTTTAATAACAACAACTTTACCAGACAGACCTTGGAAAAGACCAGCTACAGATTTATGTGAATTCAGAGGACATCATTACCTGGTCGTTGTGGACTATTTTTCTAGGTATATACTAGTAATGTACTTGAAAAACAAAACATGTCATACTGTTATCAAGAAACTGAAATGCACTTTACTTGCTTTGGTATTCTAGAACAACTAACGATCGACAACGGATCACAATTCACTGCAGCGTGATTTAAGTCATTCTGAACAAAATATGATTTTGATCCCATAAATAGCAGCCAACGTTACTCACAAGCAAATGGAGTGGCTGATAGAGCTGTACAGAAGCCGAGTAAATCCTACTGCAGGATGATCCATTCCTTGCTCTTCAGAGTTACAGATCAACACCAATAGTGGTTACTGGCTATAGTCAGCACAACTCCTGATGGGACGATAACTCAGAAGCACTGTGCCAACTTTGGAAAAGTATCCATCTTCAAAGTAAACAGACATGAAGAGAGTAGCCAAATCAGATAAAAAGGCTAAAAGAGATTACAAACACTTTTACAACAGATGAACTGCCACATCTAGAACCTGGTGACCACGATCCTGTCAAATTGGATGGAGAAAAAGGATCCACAACTCCAGCTGTCATGAAGCAAAAAAATTCAGTACCCAGATCATGTGTGATTGAGACCAACAGTGCAGAGTTAAACAGCAACTGTCGACATCTACAGTTTGTTCCTCAGAAAGAACAATCAACAGAGCAAACTCTACAGATGGCAGATGCAGAATAAGAAGACTCAAGGATACCAAACTGACCACAGCCAATTGTTGCAACTAATGGACAGCCCAATGACCAAGTTGTTATGCATTCAGGTTGTGAAAAGCAGTACGGTTCAGAGACACTTAATAGTAGGGTTATCATACTTCCGGATTTTCCCGGACATGTCCGGCTTTTTGGTCCTCAAATCCCCGTCCGGGTGGAATTTCCAAAAAGCCAAACGTGTCCGGGAAAATAGGGAGGCATGGTAAGGGGACCCAGAGTACGAGTGGCTGCAGCAAAACTTACAACTCCCACGATCTGCCGGGGCACAGAGGCGGCGGGCAGCATCCGAGCACGCAGCTGCCTCCTCCCCGGGCTCCAACTTTCCCAGCTCCCACCGCTCTCCACCGCGGCGGGGGCCAAAGCAACTTCCCCAGCGCAGCAGCAGCCGGAGCCCAGGAGAGAGGAGGGGGAATGCAGGGTGCTCAGGGGAGGGGGCGGAGTTGGGGCAGGGACTTTGGGGAAGAGGTTGGAATGGGGAAGGGGAAGGGGAAGGGGCGGAGTTGGGGCGGGGAAGGGGCGGAGTTGGGGCAGGGCTGGGGCCCTCATGGAGTGTCCTCTTTTTTCAGTGTTGAAATATGATAACCCTACTTAATAGTGAAACTCAAAGACAGTGTGATAGTGTAAATATTGTAGGTGGAAGGAAGGAATGTAGAACTTAAATGAGGCGATGTAACAGGATACTAATCTGTAGTATATTGTTCAGCAACTAGGTAGCACTGTATGTAAAATACCTCATTTGAATGAACTTCAGGTATACCTGGAAGAGCATTAAAGGATCTTATGATGAACACATCTGGTGTGTGTAAGCAAGCTGTGTAGCTAGTCCGTACCTGGTACAGGAACATGACAGCCGCTAAGTCACTTAGGCGCTTTTGAAGATTTTGCCCAGGATCTTGCAACAATCTAGGACTGATTGGGTGTAACAGTCCAGTGCAATGCCATCTTGGAAATTACCCATCTTTTGTATCCCCCAACTGCCGACACAGGATTAGCCCCAATTGTATGTTTCAAAGTGATTTTTCCTGTTCGGTTTTAAATGTCTTCTGGGATCAGACTGCCACCACTTTCTTTGGGAGACGATTTGACAATCCAGTAGCTGTATTGCTGTCAGTAACTATATAGTTAAATCAATTGCATTGTCAGTAATTGAGACCTAATGCATCTTGCTGTCTCAGAGAATGCCCTGTGAGTAATTTTATCTTGATAGTCAGTCTAAACTTTCCTTTGCACTGTTCCATCTCATTTCCCCAGCTGCTTTCTCCTCTTGGTCCACCCTCCCTGTTTTCACTTGTGATATCCATGTAGAAGGTTATCATATTCCACCCTCCACTCCTCTGGTTGTCATTGGGCCAAGGTGTAAAGTGAGCTGGGTCACCCAGGGTCACAGATTTGGCTATGGGGAGGGGAGGGAAAGGACTGGGAAGGGCACTGAGAAAAGTCAGAAGAGATTTGAACACTGACAGAGGTGGTGATGTTTTATGAGCCTGAACATGATTAAAGAGGGAGTCCCGCACCAGTTACTGTCAGGGTATTTTTTTATATGTGTGCTCTTCTCTGCCTACAAGCAATGGTGCCATAATGTATATACATGGCATGTCCATGGGGAATGGATTTTGCAAGTAGTTGGGAATAAATCTGATAGGTCGATGTGGGTTTGTCTGCTCTGACATTTGAGTTCTTGGTGCTGGCAGTACCATCGGGGGGGCGTGATGTCACATGGATTGGTCTAGGATTATGGCTATGGCTCTGAGTTCAATTCATAGCTCTGCCACAGACTTCCCATGTGCCCTTGGGCAAGTCACTTCATTTCTCTGTGCCTCAGTCCCCCACTTGTAAACTGCTTTCCTTTTCCTATTCTTTGCCTGTCTTGTGCATTCAGATTGAAAACTCTTTGTTGCTGGAATTCTCTCTTACTGTGTGTTTGTACAGCACCTAGCACCGTGGAGCCACAATGCTGGTTGAGGCCTGTAGACACAATGGTAATGAAAATAATAATGATCATAAAATAGAGACTCTTGGGCCATCCCCAGCTAGCCTCTAATGACAGAATTTTCAAAAGAGCTCAGCATGCACATTTGGAGCTAGATTTTCAAAGGAGTCCAGCTCTCATTAAGTTCTCCTCACCCAGCAGTTCCAACTGTGATGTGAATGGCCAGATTTTTAAAGGTGTTTTGCACACAACATTCTGAGCTGTTTTGAAAATCAGGCCTCACACTTTGGTACCTAAAAGTGAGCCTGAGTGCTCTTGAAATTCTGGCCCTACATGGGCAGATGAAGTTGCATTGCCCTCCTGAAATGGCAATACCATCCATTCCCTTATACAATTATTTATTATTTGTATTGCAGTAGTGCCTTGGTGGTTCCCTTCAGGATCGGGAGCCCATTGTTCTGGCTGCTGTACTCACAAACAAGAAGAGACAGTCCCTATCCTAAAGTGCTTCCAATCTAAACGTTAGAGCTAGTCAAAAAAATGTGATGGTAAAGTTTTCTGTTGGAAAATGCAGCATCAGCAAAATTGAAACGTTTCATGGGAAGTGTTAATTTTGAGAAAACGTTCACCAGTAAAATGTCAAACAAATTGGTTCAATAAGGAAGATTAAGTGTTTCAAATTTTATCATTTTGATTATCAGAGGGGTAGCCGTGTTAGTCTGAAACTGTAAAAAGCAACAGAGGGTCCTGTGGCACCTTTAAGACTAACAGAAGTATTGGGAGCATAAGCTTTCGTGGGTAAGAACCTCACTTGCATCTGAAGAAGTGAGGTTCTTACCCACGAAAGCTTATGCTCCCAATACTTCTGTTAGTCTTAAAGGTGCCACAGGACCCTCTGTTGCTTTTATCATTTTGATGAATTTCATTTTGACTTTTATTTTAGAATATGAATTTTAATATTACATATATATATATTATATTTACTATTTTACATCACAATGTTTCAACAGTATCAAAACTCAATGTTTGATATTTTCCAAATCAACCTATTTCAGAGTTTCTGTTCTGCAAGCAATTTTGTCTTTTTGTTCTGATTCAGAATTAAAACATATTTTGAAATGTCAGATTTTGCCACGGAGCAGAAAATCCATTTTTCAACCAGCTCTGCTAAATATGGAGCAAGTGATAGGCATGGGAAGCAGGTTCCCTCAGACGATAGCAGCAATTCGGGTTCCAGTGGACAAATATCACACTAGTTGGAAGTGTTTTTCTGTGTGTTTTTAATACGTTACAGCAGCTAGGGTGATGTGAGAGGGAAAGGAGGACTGAGTTGTAGGAGCAAGAGAACTGAAATAGGAAGAAAGGGATGAGGAAAGATGGGAGGGGATATAGATTTCAGAAACATGTAGGATGGGATGAAGGGTTGGGTGAAGAACTATGAAGGAGAGTCGGGGGTTGAGGGAAAAGGGTGGAAAGACATTGGGGCAAACAACCAGTCATCAGAGAGGAAAGACTGTCCAGAATTCAAGGACTGTCCAAGGGGTTGTGAAGGTCACTCCTTTGTATACACCTAATGTGGGCCCTTCTGTGCACTGCTGGAGCCTCAACCCTGCTTGAACCTGGGGTGAGCATTGCCAGTGCAAGTAGCAGATTTGCCGTCTACATTAGGGGATGGACTGGTGCAGCTGCGCAGATGGCTGGCTACTGATGGCTGCAATCTGTACAAAATACTCTGCTATGTAACACACAGTCAACACTTCCCAGGCCCCTCCAAGAACCCATAGCATGATCAATGTTTTGAAAGAAGATGTCCAAAACACCAACACTCTCTCATCCCTACCTCTCAGGAGTGTTGTAAGGATAAATATATTAAGGACTTTGAGGCTCTCAGATACTATGGTAATGAGGACAATATTAAGTATGATAAATCGATCGATAAACTAGCACCGTTAAATTGTTGGGCATAACAGATTCAGCAGTGTTGTTCCCAGATGACTTTAAGCCCAATAGCTAAGCAGATGTGGATCAGCGTGTGTGCATGTGTTCACAGACATATAGTAACAAATCCATAGTGGCTGCCCCACTCCAGGAGAGCAGGGGTTAAAAGCCCTTGGAGAGGGCTGTGACTGGGACCCAATTAGAAAAGGGATTAAGAGCAGCCACAGTTGTGACCACACCCAATCAGGCCACAGCTGGCCCTGATATAAGGGCTAAGGGAGGAGCTGGGTCAGTCTCACTCCAGCCTTGGAGTGGGAAGGACCTAGCTGCCTGAAGGAGCACAGGGTACCTGAAGCAGAGCAATCCTGGGGAACGGTAGGCAGACCTGGGGAGCTCTGGCCTGGTGAGTCCCCAGGCTGAGGCCTTGCTGAAGGCCAAAGGAGGTATTGGGGCTGCAGGGAGACAGCTGGGCCAAGAAAGGCAGCAGGTCCAACGCCCTTGCCAATGAGGAGTGGCCAGTGATGAGTGGCCATTACAGACTGCAGTCTGTCCCAGAGAAAGGGGGCTAGATGATGACTGGCAGTAGCCACTGAGGCAGGGTGGGCATAGAGGGTGGGGGTTCCTCTGGGAGGGAAGACCCAGAGTGTGGGGGCCTGGCTGTGGGGCAGCACCCCAAGGTAAGGGCACCAGAGTCCGGGAGGAACACGGGGGCCTGAGGCAGGAGAGACACTGGCCAGCAAGAGGCGCTCTGAGTGCTGGAAAGAGCTAATTCCTGGACGACCGGCAGGAGGCGCCGTGGCGGTGAGTGCTCGATCTGCTACACCACCTTATCATACTTGCTGCTCTCCTATGCATGCTAACCAGCTAGAACTTAGCTGCTCCTGCTTCAAATTCTCCTTTAGCTCTTACAATAAGGCCCATGCCATGTTGTTGAGCAGTTCTGATTCTAGCCAGCAGAAGGCAGACACAAAACATATATACCAGCCAATTCATATTCATGGATATATCATACAACAATACGGTAAGAGAACATCAAGGTTATCCAATTAAACAAGTCAGGAAATGCCCATGCAACCTTAATTCTTCCCCTTTGTGTGTATGGTGACAATACGAGGTCTGTGATTATATGAACACACACTTTCTTCACAGAACACAATTTAATATCATACAGTTATTTTTTTGTTACCACTGTCATAAGCATATGCGCAGTGTGTCCAGCCATTTTATAGTATCGTCAGCAGATGGGGAACATAAGAACATAAGAACATAAGAAAGGCCGTACTGGGTCAGACCAAAGGTCCATCTAGCCCAGTATCTGTCTACCGACAGTGGCCAATGCCAGGTGCCCCAGAGGGAGTGAACCTAACAGGCAATGATCAAGTGATCTCTCTCCTGCCATCCATCTCCATCCTCTGACAAACAGAGGCTAGGGACACCATTCTTACCCATCCTGGCTAATAGCCATTTATGGACTTAGCCACCATGAATTTATCCAGTCCCCTTTTAAACATTGTTATAGTCCTAGCCTTCACAACCTCCTCAGGTAAGGAGTTCCACAAGTTGACTGTGCGCTGCGTGAAGAAGAACTTCCTTTTATTTGTTTTAAACCTGCTGCCTATTAATTTCTTTTGGTGACCCCTAGTTCTTGTATTATGGGAATAAGTAAATAACTTTTCCTTATCCACTTTCTCAACATCACTCATGATTTTATACACCTCTATCATGTCCCCCCTTAGTCTTCTCTTTTCTAAACTGAAGAGTCCTAGCCTCTTTAATCTTTCCTCATATGGGACCCTCTCTAAACCCTTAATCATTTTAGTTGCTCTTTTCTGAACCTTTTCTAGTGCTAGAATATCTTTTTTGAGGTGAGGAGACCACATCTGTACACAGTATTCGAGATGTGGGCGAACCATGGATTTATATAAGGGCAATAATATATTCTCAGTCTTATTCTCTATCCCCTTTTTAATGATTCCTAACATCCTGTTTGCTTTTTTGACTGCCTCTGCACACTGCATGGACATCTTTAGAGAACTATCCACGATGACGCCAAGATCTTTTTCCTGACTCGTTGTAGCTAAATTAGCCCCCATCATGTTGTATGTATAGTTGGGGTTATTTTTTCCAATGTGCATTACTTTACATTTATCCACATTAAATTTCATTTGCCATTTTGTTGCCCAATCACTTAGTTTTGTGAGATCTTTTTGAAGTTCTTCGCAATCTGCTTTGGTCTTAACTATCTTGAGTAGTTTAGTATCATCTGCAAACTTTGCCACCTCACTGTTTACCCCTTTCTCCAGATCATTTATGAATAAATTGAATAGGATAGGTCCTAGGACTGACCCTTGGGGAACACCACTAGTTACCCCTCTCCATTCTGAGAATTTACCATTAATTCCTACCCTTTGTTCCCTGTCCTTTAACCAGTTCTCAATCCATGAAAGGACCTTCCCTTTTATCCCATGACAGCTTAATTTACGTAAGAGCCTTTGGTGAGGGACCTTGTCAAAGGCTTTCTGGAAATCTAAGTACACTATGTCCACCGGATCCCCCTTGTCCACATGTTTGTTGACCCCTTCAAAGAACTCTAATAGATTAGTAAGACACGATTTCCCTTTACAGAAACCATGTTGACTATTGCTCAAGAGTTTATGTTTTTCTATGTGTCTGACAATTTTGTTCTTTACTATTGTTTCAACTAATTTGCCCGGTACCGACGTTAGACTTACCGGTCTGTAATTGCCGGGATCACCCCTAGAGCCCTTTTTAAATATTGGCGTTACATTAGCTAACTTCCAGTCATTGGGTACCGAAGCCGATTTAAAGGACAGGTTACAAACCTTAGTTAATAGTTCCGCAACTTCACATTTGAGTTCTTTCAGAACTCTTGGGTGAATGCCATCTGGTCCCGGTGACTTGTTAATGTTGAGTTTATCAATTAATTCCAAAACCTCCTCTAGTGATACTTCAATCTGTGACAGTTCCTCAGATTTGTCACCTACAAAAGCCAGCTCAGGTTTGGGAATCTCCCTAACATCCTCAGCCGTGAAGACTGAAGCAAAGAATCCATTTAGTTTCTCCGCAATGACTTTATCATCTTTAAGCGCTCCTTTTGTATTTTCATCGTCAAGGGGCCCCACTGGTTGTTTAGCAGGCTTCCTGCTTCTGATGTACTTAAAAAACATTTTGTTATTACCTTTGGAGTTTTTGGCTAGCCGTTCTTCAAACTCCTCTTTGGCTTTTCTTATTACACTCTTGCACTTAAGTTGGCAGTGTTTGTGCTCCTTTCTATTTGCCTCACTAGGATTTGACTTCCACTTTTTAAAGGAAGTCTTTTTATCTCTCACTGCTTCTTTTACATGGTTGTTAAGCCACGGTGGCTCTTTTTTAGTTCTTTTACTGTTTTTCTTAATTTGGGGTATACATTGAAGTTGAGCCTCTATTATGGTGTCTTTAAAAAGGGCCCACGCAACTTGCAGGGATTTCACTTTAGTCACTGAACCTTTTAACTTTTGTCTAACTAACCCCCTCATTTTTGTATAGTTCCCCCTTTTGAAATTAAAGGCCACAGTGTTGGGCAGTTGAGGTGTTCTTCCCACCACAGGCATGTTGAATGTTATTGTATTATGGTCACTATTTCCAAGCGGTCCCGCTATAGTTACCTCTTGAACCAGCTCCTGCGCTCCACTCAGGATTAAATCTAGAGTCACCTCTCCCCTTGTGGGTTCCTGTACCAGCTGCTCCATGAAGCAGTCATTTAAAGTATCGAGAAATTTTATCTCTGCATTTCGTCCTGAAGTGAAATGTTCCCAGTCAATATGGGGATAATTGAAATCCCCCACTATTATTGGGTTCTTAATTTTGATAGCCTCTCTAATTTCCCTTAGCATTTCATCATCACTATTACTGTCCTGGTCAGGTGGTCGATAATAGATCCCTAATGTTATATTTTTACTAGAGCATGAAATTTCTATCCATAGAGACTCTATGGAACCTGTGGATTCGCTTAAGATTTTTACTTCATTTGAATCTACACTTTCTTTAACATATAGTGCCACTCCTCCCCCTGCACGGCCTGTTCTGTCCTTCCGATATATTTTGTACCCCGGAATGATTGTGTCCCATTGATTGCTCTCAGTCCACCAGGTTTCTGTGATGCCTATTATATCTATATCCTCCTTTATCACAAGGCACTCTAGTTCACCCATCTTATTATTTAGACTTCTGGCATTTGTGTACAAGCACTTTAAAAACTTGTCCCTGTTTATTAGCCTGTCTTTTTCTGATGTGCCAGATTCTTTTTTATGTGGCTGTTTATCATCTGATCCGGCCCTTACATTATACTTTTCAGTCCTCTGCTCCTGACTATAACCTGGAGATTCTCTATCATCAGACTCTCCCCTAAGGGAAGTCTGTGTCCGATCCACACGCTCCTCTGCAGCAGTCGGCTTTCCCCCATCTCCTAGTTTAAAAACTGCTCTACAACCTTTTTAATGTTTAGTGCCAGCAGTCTGGTTCCACTTTGGTTTAGGTGGAGCCCATCTCTCCTGTATAGGCTCCTCCCATCCCAGAAGTTTCCCCAGTTCCTAATGAACGTGAACCCCTCCTCTCTACACCATCGTCTCATCCACGCATTGAGACTCTGAAGCTCTGCCTGCCTACCTGGCCCTGCGCGTGGAACTGGGAGCATTTCTGAAAATGCCACCATAGAGGTCCTGGATTTCAGTCTCTTCCCTAGCAGCCTAAATTTGGCTTCCAGGACATCTCTCCTACCCTTCCCTATGTCATTGGTACCTACATGTACCACGACCACCGGCTCCTCCCCAGCACTACACATAAGTCTATCTAGATGCCTCGAGAGATCCGCAACCTTCGCACCAGGCAGGCAAGTCACCATACGGTTCTCCCGGTCATCACAGACCCAGCTATCTACATTTCTAATAATCGAATCTCCCATTACTAACACCTGCCTTTTCCTAGAAACTGGAGTTCCCTCCCCCGGAGAGGCAACCTCAGTGCGAGAGGCAACCCCAGAACCATCTGGAAGGAGGGTCCCAACTATGGGAAAGTTTCCCTCTGCTTCCATTGACTGCTCTACTTCCCTGGGCCCTTCTTCCTCCTTAACAGCACAGGTGCTGTCTAAGCGGAGGTGGGACAATTCTACAGTGTCCCGGAAAGCCTCATCAACATACCTCTCTGCCTCTCTCAGCTCCTCCAGTTCCGCCACCCTGGCCTCCAAAGTCCGTACATGGTCTCTGAGGGCCAGGAGCTCCTTGCACCGACTGCACACATACGCCACCCGCCCACAGGGCAGGTAATCATACATGCAACAGTCGGTGCAATAAACTGGATAGCCCCCACTCTGCTGCTGGGCTTCTGCCTGCATTTTATCCTAGTTAGTGAAAGGGTGGTTTACAGAAGGAAGTTTTGGAATGTGGTTTGGTTTATAGGTTTTAGGGGGGGGCCACGGGGATGGGGTTACGGCTGGCGAGGGACTCCCACTCCCTTCCCACTCCCCTTCTAAACTCCCTTGCGAAACTCCCTGTTAGCAGCCCCTGTTCGCAAAGCTCCCTGGTCGCTTGTGCGCGGCTTTATAAAGCCCTGGCCTGAGTGAATGCCCCGCCCACTGAGTAAGGCTCAACCAATTACCAGAGGCTTCGAGCTTTCAAACCTGCCTCCAACTGCCAGCCAGAGCACACGGTCCCTCAAACAACCAACCAAACAAACACAAGCTCAGCACACAGCAAGTAACCCCCAAACTCAAACAAACACACACTACAGACAGTCACTTACCCCACAGATGCTGTATTAGCTCCTCCTTCACCTGGAGAACTCCCTTGCGAAACTCCCTGTTAGCAGCCCCTGTTCGCAAAGCGGTTGCCCGCCATCGAAGTAGGTCAGCGGGCACTTGTCAAGAATATGCAACATAATCTGAAGTTGACTGCATCTACATCATGGGTTGTTAGAGAAACCCAATTTGAAAAGATTGGCCACACAATTGCCCTGTCCTGTTTGAAACTGGTTCAGGGATGGCCACAGGTGTCTTGGCAAGTCAAAACCTGGTGAGCAGATGGTTGGGTCGGTGACGAGAGTGATTAATGCCTGTCATTGCTGACCACTCGTTATGCCACGGAGATTCCACCATCATCAGTGACCATAAACGACATCTAGAAGATAGGCTTGTGACGGGTTCGGTCACAGAGACCCCCCTGGGACTGTCACCTGATGTGCTGAGACTACCTCTGAGTCTGTTTTCTCTGCCAGTTTGGGCCTCCAGAACCCTGCCTTGTTGAGCCAGACACGCCAGACTGCTCCAACACAGCCCCAGGGTCTGACCCATACGCCCCAAAGCTGCAGACTTAACTGAAAACAGCTTAAGAAGTGCTCCTGTCTCTAGCACTCAGACACCCAGCTCCCAATGGGATCCAAACCCCAAATAAATCTGTTTTACTCTGTATAAAGCTTATACAAAGTAAACTCATAAATTGTCTGCCCTCTATAACACTGATAGAGAGATATGCGCAGCTGTTTGCTCCCCCAGGTATTAATTACTTACTCTGGGTTAATTAATAAGCAAAAAATGATTTTATTAAGTATAAAAAGAAGGATTTAAGTGGTTCCAAGCAATAACAGACAGAACAAAGTAAGTTACCAAGCAAAATAAAATAAAACACGCACGTCTAAGCCTAATACAGTAGGAAACTGATTACAGATGAAATCTCACCTCCAGAGATGCTCTTTCACAGACTGGACTCCTAGGCTGGATCCAGCAATCACTCACACCCCCATAGTTACTGTCCTTTGTTCCAATTTCTTTCAGGCATCTCTTGGGGGTGGAGAGGCCATCTCTTGAGCCAGCTGAAGACAAAATGGATGGGCTTCCAGGGCCTTTTATATTCTCTCTCTTGTAGGTGGAAACCCTTTTGTTCTTCTGTGCAAAATCACAGCAACAAGATGGAGTTTGTAGCCACCTGGGCAAGTCACGTGTCCATGAATGATTCAGCTTTTTGCAGGCCAATGCCATTGTTTACATGTTAGTTTGAACATTCCTAGGAAAGCTCAGATGTGGATTGGCATCTTCCAAAATCCATTGTCAGTTAAGTGTTTCTTGATTGGGCACTTACTGAGAATAGTCCTTTCTCAAGAAGCTGACCAAATGCTTCACTGAGGCTACTTAGAATCAAACACATTGAGATACAAGTACATAGCCAATATTCATAACTTCAAATACAAAAATGATACACACATACAGACAGCATAATCATAACCAGCAAATTACAACCTTTCTATAGACACCTTTCTTGACCTCCTTTGTACAAGATTTGGTACAACTATAGGACCTTGGTTGCAACAATGATCTATACGGTCACAGTCCATGTCATTAACGTCACAAGGCTCTCCTCTGGGACAATGCAGTTCATAAAGTGCATGAGAGGAGACAAAGGAGAGTCAGGCAAGGGGATATTGAATGAACTTCCAGAGGGTACCAGGCAACTCAGAGTCTGCCCATATTTAGGAAATGTTGCAAAACCTTCAAGCCTTTCCATCATAAGACTGACACTCACAACATTGACACCCCCTTTGAAACTAAAACCTCCCTCAAACAAACAAATCAACCAAGCGACCTAGAGACCCAAGCAAGCAAAACAAGCACAGTTTATATCCCAAAATGGGAGAGGAGCCAGACTCCATGACGTTCACTGGGGACTTCATTATTGCTATCAATTTTATGTGGAAGGCTCCCAGATATTATGGTGATGGGTAGAAGTATAAAACCCGAAGACAGATTAATAGAATCAGGCCCTGTCTCACAGCTGTGAAATACCTCTTAGGGCTGGTCTACACTGGGGGGTGGGGATGATGTAAGATACGCAACTTCAGCTACGGGAATAGCGTAGCTGAAGTCGACGTATCTTATTTTGACTTACCTCGGGTCCTCACGGCGCAGGATCGACAGCCACGGCTCCCCCATCGACTCCGCTACTGCTGCTCGCCCTGGTGGAATTCTGGAGTCGACAGGAGCGCGTTCGGTGATCGATATATCGCGTCTAGAAGAAACCCGTTATATCAATCCCCGATAGATTGATTACTACCCGCCGATTCGGCGGGTAGTCTGGACGTACCCTTATTCCCTCTTATGAGGGAAATGGGCATCATGAATTCAGGAATCTATTTGGGCCACTCCACCTTGAATGGTCCCTTAGAATATGTGCTAACTACCTATGCTAAATAATCTGTCCCACTTTGTATTTAGCTGTGACACAGAGTACTTTTCCCAGACCTGAAGAAGAGCTCTGTATAGCTCAAAAGCTTGCCTCTCTCACTAACAGAAGTTGGTCGAATACAAGATATTGCCTCACCCACCTTGTCTCTCTGATATCCTGGGTCCAACACGGACATGGCTACAACAGTGCATTAAAACCATTCTCATGACTTATACGCTGCCCTGCAGCAGCGAAGGAGTTACACACACACCTGATTAAATAAACAGAACAAGGTGAAGAATTTCAGGAGTGGCAACATTCTTTGTTTAACAGGCAGGCACCCACTGAATATGCAAACTGTCTTCAGGCATATAAGCATTTGGGTGATTTCATTATTATATAAGACCTTGCTTCCAAGTTCATATCTGTTTTGAATGTATATCTGAAAGAACCCATGGCATTTACTGCAAGAACAAGGTTTGTCCTAGAGTCCTTTGCCAAAATCCAATAGCCCTCTAGATATGGCTCCATGTCAGTGGTGGTGTATTATATACTGGACAGTATATACTGCCAGCTTCCACCACCTTTGCTAACACTGGGTAGTAGCTTGCTCTAGGAGTATTGCCATTAAAGCTCCATAAAGTTATCCTAGGTTAAGTTACTACTCACTGTGAGCAAGGATGGCCCCTAATTTGTATGGTTTGTTGGGATGAAAAATGTTGTGCACATGTACATTTGTTTCTATGTTGTTGTTATTCCGGACCATCATTGATCGTGAGTAATTTGTTCTGTGGCAGAGTTCTAAGGCAAAAGCCACCTCCTAGAACACAGGGAAAGTGACCTTAGACATGTACCCTGACAACAAAGCCACATGACCGGCTCTGCCCTAACAGTCACACCTCTCATTATTCTTGATAGCAATAATGCTGTAAGATTAACGCCTCCTGGGAACAAGCTCTCCACCCTCACTGACCCATTTGACAATCAGATGATTCCAAAGTTCCTCGCAGTAGGACCTGTCCAGACAAAGGCCGACTTGCCACATGACAGACATGACAGATTCAAGAAAAAGACTCTTTGTGCCATAAGTCAGGGGTGCAATTCATACAAATCTGTAACAAATGCATACATACAACATGCATGTAACACACACAGCCCGACTCACAGATAGGTGCGCACACAAAAGTATTTTATTACATACATGAAAAGCTATCACATAAAGTGCTACATTTCTCCAACCAGCTTTATACATTGCAAACCACTCTATATAGGAAACTGGCTTTACATTGCATTAAGCTCCACCCCTATGAATGATGTCATCATTTCCATGGTAACTAAATTACTACAAATGGGAAATAACAGATGGGGACTGAAAACAAATTTCAGGACAAAAAATGAACATATGTAGTGCAAGAAAAAAAATATGAAGCTGCAGGGTGCTATAAAGGTTTATTGTCAGTTGTTAGAGGAGACCTCCATAAACTCAGCCCTGGTTCTGTCATTCAGGAGTGATGTGATCATCTCAAACCTGTGGCAATGCAAATTTTACAGCCGTTCATACCAATTCACATTCATTCTCTCCCTTTCTCATCCACAAAGACCAACAATTATTGTGCTTTCTGTCTCAATTATTTATTTTGGTTTAAGAAAAACAGTAACCAAAAAGCACAAAAATAATATCTTTATGAGAGAGCACTGTGTGTGCGTCTCCTCACTACAGGCTACAGCAGCCAGGAGAACAAAATGGCTCCACTTGCTATCTCTGCACACAGGCACAAGTCCTCTCAATATAGAGGTGCAGTGGACAGAAAATGAAGGTGTCAGCACTAGAGCTGGCCGAATAACAGATTTTTCAGTTTGCTGGCAATTCCAAAAAGGAAAAATAAAAATAAAAATTCCCGACTTCAGGTTGAACAGAAAGTGATTTTTTTTCGGCAAATCAAAAAGTGTGTTTTTTTTTTTAAGCTAATTTTGGCACAAACAGAATGTTTTGTTCTGACAACAACAAAATGTTTCTATTTGATTCTGACTTTATTAAAATATTTTTGATAATTTTTAATAAAATTAAAGGAAATTTTCACGCACAACATCATTTCAAACTGAAAAATCAAAACATTTCATTTTGAAAATGTCAAAACAAAATGGTTAAATATTTTTCAGACTTAATTATTTATTTATTTTTAAACCAAAACCATTTGGTGAAACTGACACAAATTCGAAAAATGTTTGTGTCACCAAATCTGCATTTTTTTTTTACAAAATATAGTTCTGTTTTAAAATTTCACCCAACTTAAATCACAGTTACACACCATATTTAGGTATTATTTCTTTGTATACTATTATGGAGACATATAGGTAGATCTATAAAATACCCAAACACAACTCAACAGCAATTTAAACTTATCAAAGTCGGGTTACTGGTTATGACATAATCTTTGCTTGTCTTCCTTTGGAATTAGCCCATCTTTGTGGACTGCTGTCATTCAGCAAGAAAACTTGTAATTTACATAGGACAATTTGTTCTATGCCAGCTTTCTAGTGTTTGATGTAAGGCAAGTATAATTTGGGAACAGGAGATTTGATAGAAAAAAAATTCCCTGTATTTTTAGCTTATCTCTCAGTAAAAGTTTTCTGCTGTGTTTATATTATATAATGCAGCTGAGATGCATATCTTCTTAAAACTAAAGAAAAAGAAAGTTAAAAATGTATCTTTCTTACTTCAAGTTTCTGCAGTTTAAAATATATGCGGTGTGTCTTGTATTCCAGATATGTACATTATCAAGAGGATAGATCGTCCAGTGGTTAGTGCAGTAGTCTAGACCTTGGGAAACATAGGTTCAACTCCTTGCTCTACCACAGACTCCCTATGTGACATTGGGCAATTCACTTAGGCCCCACTCCTTTGTGCCTCACTTTCCCCATCTGAAAAATGGGGATAACAGCACTTCCCTATCTCTCGGGGGTATTGCAAGAACAAATACATTAAAATTGTGTGAGGCCATCAGATACTTTGGTGCTGGAGACCATGTAAGTTCTTTAGATAGATTCATTCCGAAACTCCTGTCCCTTGTCAAATACTTTTTCCCATTGGTGTTGTTTGATTTACATTTTGCATTTCACTCAGCTTGGACAATGAAACTAGATGGTCCGTTTCACTTCCTGGTGCTCATTTATTAGCATAGTGTTGTAGCTCTTGATCTATAAACTCTGTATGGAGTAACATTTTAAATCTTAAACAAAAATCCTTTTGGGGAGAGAGGGTTGTTAGTGTTTAAATTACATGAAAACAACTCTTTTGTCGTTCGGTTTTGAATAACCCTCTTTGTCTTTTTTCAAAACTGAAATGTTGAGCCTAACTTCATGACAGCAACTCTTTAAGGCTTTAATCCTCTTTATAGGCCAGTTACTAGAGGATTATGTGGATGGAGACATGTGGTCTGCAACCTATCCAGTTGGGGGCAGCGGATCATATACATTAAGCCACAGTGTACTACAAGAGAAAAATTACAGGTGTGGAGGAGACGGGGGAAAGATGGGGTGAGAAAGGAGGAGAGAGGCATGTTATACTAACTCAGAGAGATCTAGGCACATTCAAAAGTAGTATTAGACATGGCTAGCTAATGTGAAATACTAAAGATGCTGTCTGCGCACCCTCTTTATCCAAAGGTCTTGGGGGGATACATTTGGGTTTAAACAGGGTTTCAGGTCATGGGGAAGCCAACTGGAAGGCACTGAACAGACTACCCTTTGAGTTCTGAAAGCCAGAGTGCTGATGAAGCTTTGTCTACCCAGCCCCGGACAAGAGAGTCGCTGGTCAAAAAGCTGCTCTCCAGATCTCCAACCCCAGAGTTTAGTGAACAAATCACAGTCAGCTTTGCTGGCCAAATGGCATTCTCATTCCCAGGGCAGGAGCACGTTTAGCCCTGGCTGAAGTTTGGTGCAGCTGATACTGACTTCAATAGCTGTTGCACCTTCATATGCCAGGGCTCAATTTGGCAAGGGATGCATAACCAGCCTATGGTTAACAGACAGCTGAGGTTATGCAGAATTTGTTAACCTTAGAGTGTACTGCATCCAGACACTGATCAGTCTAGACTGTGTTAGGCTGACATTGGGCATTCTATTGCCAAATGAAAGATGTTTCTAATGCCTATTCTCTCTAGATTGTACCTAGACACACCTGGAAGGCACTGTGCCTTAGAGACGCAATTGTCTTTCTCTTTCCCCCTTGCTCTGGGTTGTATTAATTTGTTCCTGGTCTCTACCAGCAGCAAATTGCTCTGCTATCATGCCAGCTCAGCTGTGCTGGCTAGTGTTTTAAAGATCTGGAACCAAGCTTTTGCCAATTCCCTACCCGTCCCTAGCCACCTGCTCTGGGGTGGGGAGCGTGAGCAGGTGTACAAAATGGCAATGCAGAATCAGTAGAGCAGTAGATGAAGGGGGCTGATTCCTGCCATCCTCTGGGCTGCATTATTAGGGAAATATTCACAACCCTGAGAATTCTTAATCTATCCAGTCCTATGTATTCAACATCTATCTGCCTGCTTGAGTGCCTCTCTAATATCAAACTATAGGGACTAGGAGTAATTCTCACCCCTGTATTCTGTAGCTATACCACCTTGTCAACACTCGTAAATTAAACAGCACTGGGCCTGCTCAGTTCCTGAATGGCAAACCCAGATGTTCCAGGAAATGATGGTGACAATTCAGTAGGTGGCACTCTTCTCTTTGAATCAATACTCATCCATTGTCCCTGCATAGTTGTCCAGGGGTGCTGCTAATGATGCCATCTCTCAGGTGAGACTTAAAACAGGAGCTGGTGGAGTAATAAAGTGATTCTTGGATAATTATTGAGTAGGCACCTCTGTAAAATGTGTGAGAGCTCATATTAGTAGTTGTTCATGAGTGTTTGGGCTACTACGAATCTATTCGTGAAAATCCAAAAGGTTCACACATTTTAGCAATGGTTAGTCACCTGGAAATTCATCCTGAGGTGTACTGTTCGCTACTTGGCGTGATTATATTCTGAAACTTTCACTCATCTACTCTAGAGAGGTGAATATTTATTATTAATTACTATAATTTGGCTAGCACACAGAGTAATTGTGGGGAAATAAATGGTTGAGATGACCTTGGTTAAAGGTAGAGACAGAGTCAAATTATTCAGTGCAAATAATATTCATTGCCAAATTTATCATTTTCTATGTTACGGTTTTGTAATATTGCACATCGGTGTAGTATATGAGCACCATTTCTTCCTTTGGTAAATCATTCAGGAGCCAAACCTAAAAATTGTTGTTCCAAAGTAGTTTTCCCAAGTAATGTATGTAACCAAACTTCAGTCTCTGGTTTGCCAGTGAACCATTGACTTTGACTATTGGCTATTCATTTTTCATAGTGTGTGATTGGTTCAACTAAGACACACGGTATTCTTCCTGCTATAATGGATGACTAAAAATTTTAAATAGAAATGTTTCAAATCTGATCAGTAATTATTGCATGGCATTTTTCACAAGCTTAGGTGTATTAATCTTATAGTCTCAGTCAAATTTCTACATAGGCATTTGACCTAGTACCATATGATATCTTATGTGATATTGCCTAAATTTCTACTACAGATTTATAGATTCATGTTAATAGATTTTTAGGCCAGAAAGGACCCTTAAACAGATATTTCTTGAGAGGTGAAGGGCAAATTCCGGTCTCCTGGCAGAACCCATGTTTTGGTCTCCACTTGTCCCCCTACCTCCTCCCACAGGGACTCCAGGTCTCGCTTGGCTGCGGAGTTTCCCCTCTCTCTCTCTCATACACACACACAGTGCATGAGCCAGTGCCACCAGGAGTGGAGTTCTCGGCAGACTCCCCTGCGTTCTGCCATACAAGAACAGACTCCCAGGTTGCAACACCATTTGCACCGTGTGCCAGATCACACCACCATATTCCCAGCCCCTCCTCCATCTGGACAGAGGGGTGGCAGGTCCAAATTCAATGCGGTTGCGTCCCTCTGATCATATCATTATGCCACTCACTGAAATTTGGCCTGGGTGCCCCTCTGTGTCTATGGAGTGGCAGCTGGTTCAAATTTCAGTGGCATTGCGACCGTAAAGCGGGAGTGAAGTTCCGGACTGTGTGGCAGCAGCTGTACTGACTTAGTACAGGACTGCTGCTTAAAACTGGTTGGCCCATGGCCCCCCTGGTTCTGCGGCTTATGGAACTTTGAGCGAGTGCTAAAAACTTGGGTAGGGGAGTGCGTTCGCCCTGCACAGCTTCCCCTAACTGGTGTCACTGCCGTTAAATCATCAGTCTGACCTCCTGTACATCTTGGGGGTAGGTTGCAAAGGAGGTTAAAAATACAATTAATGCCAATCAACATGGTTTCATGGAAAATAGGTCCTGCCAAACCTGGTTTTTTGCTTTGTTTTGGTTTTTTGGACAAGATTATAGGTTTGGTTGCTAAAGGCAACGGTGTGGATATAGTATACTTGATTTCTCCAAGGCATTTGACCTAGTACCATATGATATCTTGACTGAAAAAACTTGCATTATAAATTAACAGAGCACACATTAGATGGATAAAAACTCACCAACATATCTCAAAATATAGTTGTTCATGGGGAGACATCAGTGAGAAAAGCCATTAATAAAGACAAGTGCAAAGTACTTCACTCAGGAAGGAACAATCAAATCCACAGTTACAAAATGGGGACTAATTGTCTAGTGGCATTACTGCTGAAAATGATCTGGAGGTTATAGTGAATCATAAAGTGAATATGAGTCAATAATAAGATGCAGTTGCAAAAAAGGCTAATATCAATCTGGGGTGTATTAACTGGAGTGTCGTATGTAAGATGCAGGAGGCAATTGTTCCACTCTACTGGGCACCGGTCAGGCTTCAGCAGGAACACTGTGTCCAATTCTGGACACCACCGTTTAGGAAAGATGTGGCCAAATTGGAGAGAGTTCAGAGGAGAGCAACAAAATGATAAAAGGTTTAGAAAACCTGAACAATGAGGAAAAGTTAAAAAGGGGGAGGGGGCATGTTTAGTCTTGGAAAAAAGAAGACTCGGGGGAAATCTGATAACAGTCTTTAAATATGTTAAGGATTGTTGTAAAGAGGATGGTGATCGATTGCTCTCCATGTCCACCGAAGGCAGGACCAGAAGTAACAGGCTTAATCTGCAGCAAAGGAGATTTAGGTTAAATATTAGGGGAAACTTTCTAACTGTAAGGGTAGTGAAGCTCTGGCATAGGCTTCCAAGGGAGATTTTAGAATCCCCATCATTTGAGGACAAACCGCTGTCAGGGAAAATTTAAGTTTACTTGGTCCTGTCACAGCACAGGGGGCTGGACTTGGTGACTTCTCGTGGTCCCTTCCAGAACTACATTTCTATGATTAATGACAGGGTCCCACAGAGATCAGTTCTTGGTCCAATGTGATTCAATTTTTTTTTTAATCAACTCTCTAGATGATCATATAAAATCTTTGCTGGCTAAGTCTGCAGATGACAAAGAGTGGTGGGGCGATGTATAAGAAGGATAACTGGTTATTGTTACAGAGTGGGGTCTGAATCACCTGGCTAAATGGTCACAAGCCAACACTATTGGGTTTCAGTACAGACAAAGGCAAGGTAATACATACGGGAACAAAAAGCATAGGCTATATCTACAAGATGGGAAACTCTGCCTTGAAAAGCTCTCAATGCAATGCTATAGCTAATAATAGGGCTACTGTGATCCTTGGATGTATAAAAAGGGGAATATCAAGAAGGGACATAGGTCTGGAATGAACCTCCTGGGTCATTGAGTCCAGTCCCCTGCCATCACAAGCAGCCCCATCATATAATCCTGTGTATAAAGTTATCAAGCTCCATCTTCAAACTAGTTAGGTTGTTTGTCCCCATTACTCCTATCAGGAGGCTCTTCCAGAACTTTACTTCTCTGATGATTAGAAACCTTCTTCTAATATCCAGCCTAAACTTATTCATAAGAACACAAGAACAGCCACACTGGGTCAGACCAAGGGATCAGCTAGCCCAGTAACCTTTTGACAGCGGCCAATATCAGATGCTTCAGAGGGAAAGAACAGAACAGCCAATCATCAGATGATCCATCCCCTGTCATCCACTCCCAGCTTCTAGCAATCAGAGGCCAGGGAAACTCCGAGCATGGGGTTTGCATCCCTGACCATCTTGGCTAATAGCCATTGATGGACCTATCCTCCATGAACTTATCTAGTTCTTTTTTGTACACCATTATAGTTTTGGCCTTCAAAACATCCACTGGCACCCATAGCTGTTACCACTCATGAAAGAGATCTTGGAGTCATTGTGGATAGTTCTCAGAAAACATCCACTCAGTGTGCAGCGACAGTCAAAAAAGCAAACAGAATGTTGGGAATCATTAAGAAAGGGATAGATAAGACAGAAAATATCATATTGCCGCTATATAAATCCATGGTACACCCACAACTTGAATACGGCATGCAGATGTGGTTCCCCATCTCAAAAAAGATATATTGGAATTGGAAAAGGTTCAGAAACGGGCAACAAAAAATGATTAGGGGTATGGAATGGCTGCCATATGAGGAAAGATTAATAAGACTGGGACTTTTCAACTTGGAAAAGAGACGACTAAGGGGGGATATGATAGAGGTCTAAAATCATGACTGGGCAACAAAATGGCAAATGAAATTCAATGTTGGTAAATGCAAAGTAATGCACATTGGAAAACATAATCCCAACTATACATATAAAATGATGGGGTCTAAATTAGCTGTTACCACTCAAGAAAGAGATCTTGGAGTCAGTGTGGATAGTTCTCTGAAAACATTCACTCCATGTGCAGCAGCAGTCAAAAAAGCAAAGAGAATGTTGGGAGTCATTAAGAAAGGGATAGATAATAAGACAGAAAATATCATGTTGCCTCTATATAAATCCATGGTACGCCCACATCTTGAATACTGCATGCATATGTGGTCGCCCCATTTCAAAAAACATATATTGGAATTGCAAAAGGTTCAGAAAAGGGCGAGAAAAAGGATTAGGGGTATGGAACGGCTGCCATATGAGGAGAGATTAATAAGACTAGGATTTTTCAGTTTGGAAAAGAGATGACTAAGGGGGGATATGATAGAGGTCTATAAAATCATGACTGGTGTTATTTACTCCTTCTCATAACACAAGAAGTAGGGGCCACCAAATGAAATTAATAGACAACAGGTTTAAAACAAACAAAAGGAAGTATTTTTTTCACACAATGCACAGTCAAGCTGTGGAACTCCTTGCCAGAGGATGTTGTGAAGGCCAAGACTATAACAAGGTTCAGAAAAGAACTAGATAAATTCATGGAGGATAGCTCCATCAATGGCTATTAGCCAGGATGGGCAGGGATGGTGTCCATAGCCTCTGTTTGCCAGAAGCTGGAAATGGGCTTCAGGGGATGGATCACTTGATGATTATCTGTTCTGTTCATTCCCTCTGGGGCACCTGGCATCGGCCACTGTCGGAAGACAAGTATCAGAGGGGTAGCCGTGTTAGTCTGAATCTGTAAAAAGCAACAGAGGGTCCTGTGGCACCTTTAAGACTAACAGAAGTATTGGAGCATAAGCTTTTGTGGGTGAATGCCCACTTCATCAGACGCAAGACAAAGGATACTGGGCTAGATGGACCTTTGGTCTGACCTAGTATGGCCATTCTTGTGTTCTTATGGCAACAAGGTATAGGTATAGATATAGCCTTCATGTCTAATTTATACCCATTTGTTCTTGTGCCAACATTGTTCTTTAGCTTAAATAGCTCTCCTCCCTCCCTGGTGTCCGGTGTCCTCCCCTCCCCCATGTATTTATAAAGAGAAATATGATCCCCTCTCAGCCTTCGTTTTGGTAGGTGAAACAAGCCAAGCTCTTTGAGTTTCCTTGGGTAAGTTAGGCCCTCATTCCCCTGATCATCCTAGTGGCCCTTCTCTGCACCTGCTCTAGCATCTAGTTTTCCCCCTTCGAGCTGTTATATGGTCGCTGCCCGCGGGGGCTTCTGGACCTAATGCGGGAGACATGGGAGCAAGCCCTGTCGCTAACCCAGGGCCTCTTGAAATACATACTCCAGCTCCAGGAACACCTCACTCAGGCCTGGGCCCTGGCTCGGTAAAATTTGAAGGCCGCCCAAAAGCTCAGGCCCAGACCTACAACTGGGACGCGCGGGCCCGTGACTTCCAACCCGGTGATCAGGTTTTACTCCTCCTGCCCTCAAGTGAGTCAAAGCTACTGGCCTGCTGGCAAGGGCCTTATGAGGTGGTCCGAAAAATTGGGCCCATCACGTATGAGCTCAACCAGCCCGACCGGCGCAAGAAAACTCAATGGTACCACGTCAACCTCCTCAAACCCTGGCGGGAGCGAGAGGGACTCTTAATTAACCCTTACCCACCAGAGCCCGAGCTGAGCCCCCACGTAACACATATGGAGGACCTCGCAGGACCCCAGCTCAGGGAGACACTGACCGAGGAGAAACTTAAGCAGACCCAGTGCTTTCTACAGGCGTTCACGCAAACTTTCACAGCCCAACCGGGATACACAACCCTCGTCCATCATACTATTCAGACGGAGCCTGGGGTGGTGATCCGGGGGGCGACCAGGCCCTTGCCACATCACATGTGGCAGGTCGTTGAAGAAGTACAGGCCATGCTGGACCTGGGAGTTATCGAACCATCACAGAGTGAATGGCGCAGCCCGGTAGTACTGGTACCTAAGCCCGATGGCATGCAATGGTTCTGCATCGACTTCCGATGCGTCAATGCTATATCAAAGTTCGATGCGTATCCGATGCCCCAGGTAGATGAACTGCTGGGCCGGTTAGGAGAGGCCCGCTTCATCACCACCCTTGATCTGAGCAAGGGATACTGGCAGATCCCCCTCGATCCTGCCTCCAAGGACAAGACCACTTTTGCCACCCCCACGGGCCTGTATCAGTTTACTCGGATGCCCTTTGGCCTCCATGGGGCCCCGGCAACATTTCAACGGCTGATGGACCGCCTCCTTCAACCCCACCGAGACTACGTGGCCGCCTACCTTGATGATGTGGTTGTTTACAGCCGCCATTGGGAGGACCACCTAGAGCGGGTAGCGGTGGTCCTGAGATCCCTGCGGGCAGCAAGGTTAACGGCCAATCCAAAGAAATGCCGCATTGGCTGGCAAGAGACTACCTATCTGGGGCATACCATCGGGAAAGGACAAGTGAAGCCCCTCGTAGGAAAGGTTCAGGCCATCGCAACCTGCCCACCGCCCACCACGAAGCGCCAGATGTGCCAGTTCCTGGGACTTGCCAGCTACTATCGGCGGTTTATTCCCCAATTCGCTTTGATCGCAGCCCCCTTGACCGGGCTTTTGACCAAGGACAGTCCCCGGCGGGTAGTTCGGACCCGAGAGTGCGACGACACATTCCAGACACTCAAAGAAAGTCTCTGCCGTGAACTGGTCCTATATAGCCCCGATTTCGACCGGGAGTTCATCCTCCAGACGGACACCTCGGAGGTAGGACTTGGGGCCATTCTGTCCCAAGAAGTGGATGGGGAAGAACACCCGGTCTTATACATTAGCCAGAAGTTGTTTCCCCGGGAGAAGAACTACGTGGTGGTGGAGAAGGAGGCCCTTGCGGTAAAGTGGGCTTGTGACACCTTGCGTTACTATGTCCTCGGAGTCCCGTTCACGTTGATCACGCACCACGCTGCACTCCAGTGGCTGGCCTGAATGAAGGATAATAATATGAGAATACAGCGTTGGTACCTGGCGCTATAGCCCTATGCCTTTACGGTTCGCCATAGGGCAGGCAAGGACCACGCTAATGCTGACTTCCTGTCCCGCCTGGGAGGTATGGAAGAGTCTGGCCCTAACGAGCGGGAGACAGACTTAAGCGGGGGAGAGGGTGTAGTGAGGCGGTCTGGTTCCCCGCTGCCCCGGAGAGGGATTAACCCGGCCGAACCCTTCTACAGTGCCTTACAGGACAAGTAGAACCTCACCATCCAGCTGGATCTCTCAGAAGGAGGGACTTCTAGGGAACCCCCCGAGCTTCTACACTCTGAAGGAGGTGTAAAGCATGCACACACCCTTGTGTCCGATGGGGATGGATCACCCCATTTCAGGTAGCTAGCCTCAGGTAGTCCTGGCACTCAGGTGACTGTAGGGGTTGTCCTTGTGGCTGGCGCCTGCATGCTGGTTTAAAGGGGAGAAGTTCCTTGTATCATTGCTATCTTTATACACCCTGGTCCTTTGCAGGTGGGCTATAGCCTAGCTCTTAATACAAGTGGCAGGATGGGGTAGCCCATACAATTCCATAAAATAAGAAAACCCTATTGTGGAGGAACCTAAGATATTTTAGGCTAACTCTCTTCCCCCCCCCCCCCCGCGGGGGGTTGCATATGAAATTCCATGGGCATGCACATTTCTGAGTAAAGGTGCCACCCTGCAAACCTTTACTCACCTGTTTAGTCCTCACTCATCCTTATTGTTTTCAATAGGATTACTCAGGCGAGTAACAATTGACGCCTGTGTGAAAGGCCTGGACCCTCAAGACTGTAACAATCCCCTCCTCACCAGAAAGCAGTGTATAAGCAATCATAGATCACAGGAGCATGGTACACACATGCCATTATTTAAAATAAACCTCTGGGGCTGAAATGTGAAATCGCTCTGTCTGTGTGGTGGTGGGGTAGACAGAACCAATCTGATTTTCTCTCCCCCTCCCCTCTATTTCTTTTCTCTGGCTTTTCTCCCCTGCCCCCAACACTGCTGCTGTTGTGTCAGGTAGTGGCAGTGTTGAGTACATTAACCCAGCGCTGAGCATTACAGCTCTTGTGTGTGTGTGTGTTTGATCCTTCCTTTAAAACAAAACCACCACCCACAGAAAAACCTACTACTGCTGCTGCCAGTCTCCGGGAGAGAGAAAACCAGCCCCGGCACGGAGCGAGGACTCCATCAGCTCAGCGATCGGCTTAAACAACTCATCACCGCCCCTACCTCCTTTAAGGGAAAAACAACAACAACAATGCAGCCCACCAGGGCGCAAAACGCAGCCCCCAGCCCCTAGCCCCGGCGTGGAGCCTCAGCCTGCCTCTCCGGGAGCGATCCGGCCGGGCAGCAGGAGCAGTGACCCCCCCCCATTAAAAATAATCTTGATCCCCCCCCTCCCCCTTTCCCCCTTACTCTACTCCGGGACTAGAGCAGCTGAAGGCACCCGGGGAGCGTAGGGGGAGCCATGGAGCAAGCCGCCAGCAGCAGCAGCAGCAATCACAGAGGCAGAGAGCTTCAGCCCTGATTAAACTGCCGTGATCAGCAAAACCTTTCCCCACTCTCCAGCAATCCCCCTCTGCGCGCACGGGGGAAAGGGCGGGAGGGGGGGGGGGGGGACCGCCACCAGGAGCCGCTTCGTCTCTCCCCACCGAGCAGCATCCCTTTAAAAAGCCAGGACGAGCGCGGGAGCAGCTCCATCCATTCCAGAGCCAGGATTTTATCCGGTGCATTGATTCTCCCCCCTCCCCTCCTCTCCTCTCCTTTTCCTCCTCCCCCCTCCTCTTGTCTTTCCCCCCCCCCTCTCCCCCTTTCTCCTTTTCATTTTTATTTCGGATCCTGCTAAAATGAGCCGGGACTGCGAATGTGATTGACTCCGGCTTGCCAGACGCCATTTTCCCCCCTGCTCGATCTATCCCTCTCTATTTATCTCTCTATCATCTCTCTCTCTATCTCCGTGCATTCCCCCTCTCTCACCCAACCCCCCCTCCTCCTCCTCCCGGCCCCGATCGCCCCCCCCCCCTCCGGCTCCTCTGCGTGTGCTCCCCTTATCTGACAGATGAGCACCGCCATGGCTTTGCCGCAGCACAAGCGAGAACACCTTTGGGGGCTCCGGCGAGGGATTGGAACCGGGATCTAAAAAGAGAAGAGACCCAGTGGGGGATCCGAGGGACGAAGCCGAGAAGCCCCGCTCCGGTTTGGGGGGCTATGGGTTAGTAAACACGCGCCGCCGTGGAAATCTCGCTCCGGATTGCACGGGCGGGTTTGTTTTCTTTGGGCTGCATGCGAAAGTTAATGTCGGTCGCCTGCCTTCCCCCCCGGGTGACTTTGCAATGGCGCGGGAAGGTCTTTATTTTTGTGCATTTATATTCCGGGTGTATGTGATTTTCCCCCCCTCGCCCCCCGCCTCCGGGGCCCCCCTTTCGGCTGGCTCGTGCTCCCGGGGTGGGTGCATTTTGGAGGAGTTTGTATCATGTATTTCATTCCCCCCTCCCCTGCACGCCCATCTCCCTTCCCTGGTCTGTCTGAGCCTTTCTGATGGTGGTGTGGGGTAGGTGGCAGGAGTGTGTGTGGCGGGGGAGTTGGCAGATTCCCCCCTCCCCTTTGTAAATTGCCGGTTAAGTGGAACTAGAGAGCAACACTGTAACCTTGCTGGGGATCCCCCCCCTCCCCTTTCTTAATGTATCTGATTTTTGTAATAGCTATAGACGGGATGGGGTGGGTGGGTGTGTTTAAATCCAATACAGTTCTCGTAAGGACTTAAAGCCCTTGTGTGTTCGTGTTCCCTTCACACCAGCCCATTGAATGGATCTGGGTTTATTTTGACATTGAAAAGGACACGCACTCCATAAAAGCGGCAATTTCCAGTAACAAACAAGTGTGTGTGTGACTTGGGGTGACCAGATGTCCCGTATTGATAGGGACAGTCCTGATTTTGGGGTCTTTTTCTTCTATAGGCTCCTATTGCCCCCCACCCCCTGTCCCGATTTTTCAACATTTGCTGTCTGGTCACCCGTGTTTGTGTGTGCAGGAAGCCCGGGGGTGGGTAATTAACAACGCAGGATTCCCCCCCCCCCCCCACACACACACCTCCTGTTTGTTTCAGAAGTAAACCGCGTTGTTAATAATACACCCCTGATTATTCCTCGCCACCTCCCTGAAATAAAACTAGGGCATAACTGGAGTTAAAGCTTCGAGGGGCTGGGACATGTAAAAAGCCAGATGATGGTGGGGCAGGAAAGGACGCTGGCTTGTAAAATCAGTCTGCAGGTTAGAGAAGCTATTGTCAAACCAAGGCATGGTGAAATTCACCCCTCCCCAAGCAGCGCCCTGGTTTGAACTGGAGATCGTGGACACGTTTCCTTGCCTGGCAGTGGGAGATAAGACTTATTGAGCCTGAAGCTGGGCTGATGCCCCCTCACGTTGTGATGATCCTGTGTGTGTGTGTATGTGTGTGTGATGTACGTGGACATGTGTGTGCGTAGCATGACACACACGGAATAAACAGGCCACGGCGGGACAGCCTGTTGTGTTGTCCTCAAGCGTCTCTCTCTGTGTGTGTATTTATGTCTAAAAAGGCAGTTGAGAGAAGGATTTCCGATTCGTTTCCGCTTCAAATAAACTGCACTGATAATCTCATGGTTGACGTCTAATGCTAAAAGGGCAATCTGCCGTAAGAAACTCTTTACCGAAGGAGCAGCTTCTCGACACAAGCAATTGCGCCCCCGCTGCCCCCAGCAGCCCCCCCCCCCCTAAAGTCCTCAGCGGCCAAACGTGGGATCCTGGCCATGTGCATCGAAAGTCAAACTGGATTTGTGGGCGGAGGGGGGGGAGGTGCTCGTGGCAATGATCGCCCTGAAAAGGACCCTGCAAAGGGAACTGACACCGCTTGTCAGTTTCAGTTCCCTCAGACAGCCTCCCCCACCCCCTGTATCGGGGACTTTGAGCTGCAGACATTTGATCTGTCCCCGTGACGGAACCCACCCATCCAGCCCCAAACTTCCCTTCCCCAGCTGGGCGGGAAGGTTTGATCCACTTTGCTGAAAATCGCGTCTCTGAAGCAGGGGCGAGGGAGCATCTAATTGATGCTGAGGGGGTGTAAAAAGGGGGTGAATGGGGTGTGTGTGTGTGTGTGTGTGGGGGGGTGATATGGCAGGGCGGGAGATGTGCTTGCAGGAAGAGAGAATTCAGATGCTGTCTTTGAAAAGGCTCCAGGTCAATTTCTCTGGTGGCGGCTGTGACAGTTCTGGGCACGATCGCCCAGACACGTTTATCTCTCTGCCCTGATGCCTCGAGGATCTATTGCGTCTGTGCCTGCGCGTGTTTTTATATGTGTTTTAAAATAGCTGCTGACCGGGCTGCTCGCTCCCAAGTCTGAGTGCTCGCAGGGGGGTGGAGGAAGGAGATGAGGCTGTGACACGCAGACCGGCGCGAGGGCTAGATTTGAGCGCTGGAAAAGTTCGCCTAAAAAAATCGATTCCGTTGTGTGTTGCTTCTAGTTAATGCACCTCTCCCTCTGGTCTGTAAGGTTTTGCGGGTATCAGAGGCACAGTTGTTGCCGTTAGTGGTAATACTGTAATCTGAGCTGAACACTGGGAGGAGTAGGTGGCAAACAAATGTACTAGGGGGACATACAAGGGGAAACAATATTTCTCTTTTGAATACTGAAAATGAAGGTGTTTCATTACCGGCTAGGAGTAAACAAGCCAGTAGACTGGGTCAGCTTGGGTAGCAGCGCTTCTGCAGTAGTCTATCCAGGCTGCGATATGCCACCGGGTAGGCAGTGTGTTGCCTTATATGTACATCTGTCAAATTAAAAGTATGTTCTAGGCAAGTAAAATGTTGGTCCTGCTGTCAGGGGAAGTCATTTGATTCCTTTCATATTGACACGAGGATTTCAGGGGTAAAGAATTGCGGGCAAATCCAATCCTGTGTTTAATATTATGGACCCAAATGGTAACAATTGATTAAACAGCCCCTGCAGACAGAAGACTGCAGACAGAAGACTAACTTGCTGCAGTCAACAGTAATGGTGCAATTGTCCTTCTAGCACTAGGCAATGATGCCACAAATCTAGGGAAATGAGTGTCTGTGACCTTATAGAAGAGAGAGGAAAGTTTTTATTTAAATGGAAACAAATATACAAGTGGATCTCCTTCTGTGTAATCACATTCTGTTACCTTAGCCCCCAGTTCTGTTAATGCCCCCAATCAGTAGCTATGTGGCAGTAGAGTGAGAAAGATGGTTAAAAACAAGTTCTGCAAACAATGTAGTTGTACTTTAATCTCTGCTCTGATTGGAATGGTTATGTAAAGAGAAAAAAAAACACCCAGGGATTGGAGATTTCTCTTCCAGCCTCTCTTTCCTTTGACTTTTTTTTTTTTTAAACTTCTCAGACCCAAAATTTTAATTGAAACCAGAAATCTATTGAGAAGTAAAGGAGCCAAGAAAACCTCTGTTTTCTCTGCAACTAGGGCTGGGGAATAAATAATGTTTTGCTGATGTTATTTCAAGTTGCTTGAGCTCTTTGGTTCCTGCCAAAAAACTCCAGCCTAGATTAACACATTATCATTTTAAGAGGATGAGCTATCTGAAGAGGAAGGGATAGCTCAGTGGGTTGAGCATTGGCCTGCTAAATCCAGGGTTGTGAGTTCAATCCTTGAGGGGGCCACTTAGGGAATCTAGGACAAAATCAGTACTTGGACCTGCTAGTGAAGGCAGGGGGCTGGACTTGATGACCTTTTAAGGTCCCTTCCAGTTCTAGGAGATAGGATATCTTTATTTATTTGAAATGGTGTGTTAGGTTTGTGCAAAGCCATAAAGTATATAGTAGGTGCTGGCAAACAAAAGAAATAAAGGCTTTGATTAGTAATAGTAATAGTTGAGCCATTTAGTTCTATAGGGTTTCTTTGTTAAGGTTTGTTATTTAGTATAATTTCAATTAAAATACTTAGAATGAACCCGATCCCAAATTAATCAAATTGGTATTTCCAATTAACTAAAAATAATACTGAGCATCTATCGACCATAAAATCTTTACAATGTAAAAACATCATTTTTGCCTTCATTTATTACTTAATCCCCTTTTATAGTTTATTTCCTCCCTCCCTCTTAGCTCCTTTTCCCCTCCCCTGCCCTCCAGCCTCTCCCCTCCCCCCTCCCCGCCTCTTCACACCTCTTAGGTATATATACCAGCCTACCAACAGGGCTTTTGTTTTTCATTACAAGATTTTGGCTAATCCCAATTCCAGTGACTTTTCTGCCCTCTCAGTAGGGCTCAATTGCTCATACTTAATCTTTCCCTTCTGTTTTCTTTCCCCTTTGGACAACACCCTCCAGGACTGAAAAACTATTGCCTTGTGCTTGGAGACTAGCAATTATGCTGCAGTTTTGACTCTTGACCCAACCAATAGCAAGAGATGCTATTGTCTAATGAACCACATAACACAGTTCTGGAGTCCAAAGGATTACTGTGGTGGAACTGATATCTCTCCCAATGAATTGATGAGTGATTATTATCAGTATACCCAGATGATCTCCCTCAGTTCCCCTTAGAATAACTACATGTCACCAGAGTTTAGCTGATCTTTGTAAGGAGAGGAATTTCAAAGACTTTTGCATCTGAGTTTGTTTTGAAGGCAAGGCAAAAAAGTGGCACAAAAGTGTGCTATAGTTTAAAATCAATGATGTGCACCAGGGTAAAATAATATTTATGGCCAGTTTTTTGCAGTGTGGCCTTTCTTTGTCTATACTGTATGCATGCACAATTATGGTGCATGCAAATCCAGCAGTTAGACACACACATGGAGGATAATGCAAATAGGTGCTCATGCAAAATCCCCACCCACACAGTTAAGGGCTAGGTGAAAGCCACCTGAAAATCTAGCCTGTAGTTTTACACATTGCTCACTAGGAACGTAGGGACTGTTAGTGTATCAGCATTCTCTGTCTGGAGACATGAGTTAAAATAAATCTCAAATTGGAGTCAATGGAATATCAGGTGTGTGTGGATTAATGCATAAGGAGAACTTTTGGGGGCAAGTACCCACAATGCCTTGCTGCTGGCTTTCTAGTTCTAGTCTGTCACTTTTTTCTCTCCACCTTAAAACGTCAACAGGTTGTTCTTCCCCTAAAATACCATGGAGGAAATACAATTACTCTTTTAGAAAGTTGCCATCTTATTTAGAGATGGTCCTGAGTCAGAGCTCTGGAACCAGGTCTCTTAGCTTTGAGATGCTCTCTGATCTGAAAGTGGATCCAGATTTTATGGGTTGGGCCCATTCCCCAGTTTTATTCAGACACATGACCAAATTGCAGCTGTGCATTGTTAACACAACTGTGCATAAGCCAGGCTCAAAGCTCGTCTTTTCTTTTTAAGAATAACCCTTTCTCTTGACATTGCTTAAAAAGTTTGTTGCATATTCTGACCTGCTTAGAAATCTACAGGATGCTGTGAAGAAGCAGAACTCCCCAACATGCTGTCTGGATTCCGCAATATCATTTAATTGGATGTGGAGAACAAAGCAAGCAACAACATTAGTTAAATTGGACAAAAGCCTGGGAACAATCCAGCATGTCTTCCACAAGTTGCGGAAGTATGGCAAGGAGTTGGGAGAAGTGGATTCTGTTTATCATCTAGAATGTGGGGAAAAAAGACCATTTCCCCTTTTGGATTGGCATTGGGTTTGTTTCGTATCCCAGGCCATCCAGCCAGCACAGGGGAGGATAGTGGTATAAACCACAAAAAAATAATTTGCCATTGCGGCAAGCTGTGGTAAAGTAATAGTTGGATGTTAAAACCAACCTGCTACTATTAATTTATTTATGATTTTGTTATCGTATATCTATATCAAATGGAGAGAGGCCTGAACTTCTGGGCCTCAATGAATTTAACAGACTTCTATAGAAATTAATCTGGAATCCTATTAATTTGCTAGAGAATGAAATCTTTTCTGTATATTTTTTCCTATAGAATTCTATAGCAGGAATATAACAATATTCAATACCAAGGGTATAATGTTCTATTAAATTCTTCAGTGCTTTTCCATAAGGGATCAGAGAAGTTGTGAGGCTTAATTAAGTACATTTGATAAGTGCTTTGAGGTCCTCAGATGAATAAGGCTGTTTATATGCAAAGTATTATTGTGGGCACCTATTAGTCTTAACTGGTTTCAGTTATCAACCCGTGTTTGCATATGTAACTTTCACATTTTGCATTGAACAATTTCAAGTGTTGTTTGGTTGATGGAGTTTTTTGGGGGCGTGGGAGGAGGGAACGGTTGAGCAAATTCCCTCCCGTTGTTAGTTGCCATGTAATTGATTCAGAAAAGGTGTGGGAGTAGGGGGAAATCACCTTTGCCTTTTGAATTATTTCTAACCACACACTTTTAGACTGGGCAACAGCCGGAATTTGAACAGATAAATTAGTAGGAATGTAGTGCTTGTTGCAAACTTCTGCCTTTGCCTGGTGTGAGAGAAAAAAGTTTTGAGTCACAAAAGTTATGACCATTTGAAAATTGCATACCAAGCATGCCCAATAGAAAACTCTGTGTGTTGATGTGCCCTTAGAGATGCACTGTGCAGAAGCGTTCAGATGGATAAGTGGTAGCCACTGAAAGCTTGCCTAATTTAAATATTCATAACTTTTAAGACTACTGCACTGATTTTCTTCCATGGCTAGCAGATCTCACTGGGTCCTAAAAATCAAGATAAGTTTGAAGAAAGTTGGTTTATTCTTAATCGGGGCCCTGCTAAAATATATATATATATAGAAATGCTGTACTACTGATTAACACAGACAGTCTCACTTAATACCTATGGATGTTTCAATCAGCAATCTCTGGAACTATCTTGGTCCATATACATTTAGGGTCTAATAAAACACTTATTGAGGTTAATGGGAGTCTTTCTGTTGATTTGGGATTAGATTAGGCCATTCTAAGGGTACATTCTAGCAACTTTGTACCGTATTTGTACTTGGGCTGCAGTATCAATGGACTATAGCCTGCCTCTGATTAACTAGCACCTTGTAAGTTTTAAAGTGTGGCCTTCATGATATTTGCAGGTTCTATTGTGCCTCAGCACATGGACAGTGTTAGTTACAGACCCGGGAATTCTTTTAAAGTAAAAAAACTCGGGAAATTATATGCAAGAAATGGCAGTGATGCAACTGAAAGCACACAAATGTCAGAATATCTGCATATTAAAGAGGAATGGATAATCTTAACTTTGCCCTTGTGCATGTATATATGGAGCCAAATTCTGCCTCCAGCTTCGTCTGTCAGACTTCACTGAAGACAGTAGGATTACAGGGGAGTAACTGAGGGCAGCATTTGGTCTTTAACTATGGTAACGCTGGTGCTGTCTCGGCCTTGCCTTCCTCCCCAATGGACACAGGTGTGGAGACGCAATTCAACAGGGAAATAGCTGCTTTGAGGAGTCGTGGTGCAGCGACTAGCTGAGTCCAAGCCCACCCAGCCCTTTAGGTCCGAGTTTGGGTGGCTAGTGCAAGCCACCGCTGGGCTGCAATGTCAACCTTGCTAGTTTTAGCGCACCAGCCTGAATCTATCTACTCACACTCAGAATCACACCTCCAAGCTGTGACCTCCCAGTTCCAATGCACCAGCTCCCCTCAACTCTAATCAATGTCAATCAAAGGCCCTCTCTGCTCCAGCTCTTTAGAAGAGGATAACGAAAAGAAGCAAAACTAAACTACCGCCATCTACGTTCCAAATTAACACTTTCCTCTTGGTGTCCCAGCATATCTCAGATGCTCCTTGACACTGTAGGCTCTTTGGTGCAAGGACAGTCCTTATATGTGTGTTGTACAGCGCCAACTACTTTGGTCCTCCAAGGTATCCAGGTGCCTAGCTCTTGTTGAAATCAATGGGCGCTAAGTGCGTAAAGATCTTTGAGAATCTGGGTCATTGTCAGGGCTTTAATAACAAAACTACATTGTGATAAGCTCCCCCCAAAATCCAACCTTCCATAGGCATGATCTTGTTTGAAATAAACAAAGTTTGGTCACATGAGACTCTTTGGACAGCATGTAGCCAAGGTGAAGGAGGGACACTGGATTGCAGTCTTCTTGTTGTGCATCCTTGTGCCGTCGTTTCGGGGTTGTGGCAAGGGTACCTAGCCCAGTCATTGTGCATCCCCTATCAAATGCACATTTTTTGCCCTGAAAGAGGGAGTGCTGGACTCCCTGGCATTTGCATCAGGGAAAAACAAAAAACAAAAACACACACAACCCCTTCTGCCCTCCCCCTCAAAAAAAAAAAAGTGTGGTAGCAGCTATAAATACAACCAAAGCCCTCGTTAATGATTTATGCAGAGGAATCATTTTCAGCAAGTTTCTGGGTGCAGCCGGAATGTTTGATCAGAGGGAGAGAAAGAGAGCGCTACCACGTCTGTGCTAGAATCAGGCTACCGTGCTGGATGGCAGACTTCCAAGAGCCAGGTCAGACTAGGGAAGTTTGGTAAGATGGAACTGATGGAATTGCGTGGAGTTTGTTCTCCATTGTTGGCCTCTACTTCTATATCCTTTTTCTAAATACTATACATTTTCCATTTGTAGTAGCTGTGAATACTTCCAGTACAGATTCCAAGGCCAGAAGAGACCATTGTGATCATCTAGGCTAAGCAGCTATCCAGAGTACCCTCCTCAGGTCAGGTTGCTGCTGGCCCCCAAATAGCTTGCTGCTCGTATTATAGAAATAGCTTGTTTCCTGTGGTGGGTCATACTACTATAGACCACACTGTGCTCTGCATTGGACCCTGGATCATGATGTCTATTGCTACGGTGCGTTATACTCTGTGCAGCGCGGTCCAGGGGAGAGGTCAGTGGCCTGGGAGTCAGGAGAGCTGCGTTCTGTTCCCAGCTCTGCTGCTGACTTGCTGTGTGATCTTGGGCAAATCATTCACCTCTTGACTTGTCTAGTGTGTAAGCCGCTTGGGGCAGGGATTATCTCCCGCTGTGTTTGTACTGTGCCTTGCTGTGATCTCCGTCTGGCCCTCCAGGTGCGATTGTAATACAAATCAGAGGATTGGGCAACACATGGCCTTCACTGGGGAGATGTGGGTCAAATTCTGCCCTTAGATGCACAGGTGTGAATCTAATGAAAGTTCATTTACACCAGTTTTAACAACAGCAGTTTTAACCAGCGCAACAAGCGTGTGCCTGGGGCGGCAAGCTGCGGGGGGCGGCGTGCCGGTCGCCGTGAGGGCAGCAGTCAGGCTGCCTTCGGCGGCATGCCTGCGGGAGGTCCGCCGGTCCTGTGGCTTCGGTGGCAATTCGGCGGCGGGTACGTGGAAGGCGCGGGACCGGAAGAGCACCCGCAGAAACGCCGCCGGATCTGTGTGACCAGCGGACCGCCCGCAGGCATGCCACCGAAGGCGGCCTGACTGCCGTGCTTGGGGCGGCAAAACACACAGAGCCGTCCCTGTCACAGAGTATAAGTCAGTGAAGAATTTGCCCCTTTGTGACAGGCACTTGGGGATGGGAGAGATGTTGCTTGATGGCTTGCTAGGGATGGTGAGGCACATCGCTCCGAGTTCGGTGGTGAGTGTGTGGGAGAAAGGAAGGAAGTGCAAATAATCACTAGGTTTCAATTGTGTGCATGAAAAAATATTCATGTAATTTTAAGTGCATCCCACTTAGGCCTGGTCCCCACTAAGCCCCCACTTCGGACTAAGGTACGCAAATTCAGCTACGTTAATAACGTAGCTGAATTCGAAGTACCTTAGTCCGAACTTACCGCGGGTCCAGACGCGGCAGGCAGGCTCCCCCGTCGATGCCGCGTACTCCTCTCGCCGAGCTGGAGTACCGGCGTCGACGGCGAGCACTTCCGGGATCGATCCGGGATCGATTTATCGCGTCTAAACCAGACGCGATAAATCGATCCCAGAACATCGATTGCCTGCCGCCGGACCCTCCGGTAAGTGTAGACGTACCCTTAGACACAACTAGTCTTCAACATGCATGTGCAAACGGGGAACTCCTGCAAGTCTGTTGCTGTGCAGGCTCAGAACCCCACCTTGGGTATGGGCATCAGGGGTTGTCCCCGGACATTCACTGCTCAACACTTGTCTGTGGTTTCTGCTGTTGCCGCAGCAGCACCGTGGGCAGTATGTCTTTTATGGGCATTGTGATTTATGGTGGAGTCAGTTGTTTGATCATTCAGTTGGCCCTCCCTTCAGCGCTCCTCTGATAGGTACTTACATAGAAAGGTACCAATCTGATCGAATTATGGAACCTCAAACCTAATTATGGAATCAAATATGATTCCATAATCTACCATTTAATGTCTCTATGTTGAAGAGACAGATACATATGTGTGTAGTACACCTACATGCCTGTATAATTATGGATGCGCATGGACCTTCATTTCTGTTTGTCTTTATCTGTGTGTGTGTGTGTGTGTACACAGCTATCTGCAGAATCACATGGTTGCAAGATACTTCTAGACAGCGGGTTACCTAGTCCATCCCCAGCCTTTCTGACATTTGGCTGTTGAACATCGCTTTATGGGACGTCCTGATTCCTACTTGCCTTGCACTTTATTGAGCACCAATAAAATGATGAAAGGTTTGGAACAGAGTTAGATTTTAGATTGTAGGAGTCCAGTGAAAACGAGTGAAGGTTACATTTATTGTTTGTTGACCAGATGCTTGGCACTAGTAAACCAACAGAGCCACTGGCTTCCCTGGAGCTGTGCCTTATTTATATCTCCTGCGGATTTGATTCTTCATCTGTGTTTGTTTAGATATACAAAATATTTAAAAGTGCCTCCACAGGCATGTAGGAACCTTTGTTCTATATTAAAACAACCAACCAACCAGATTAAGTGTCAAACTTTGAAGAGTTGTAGGAAAAGTACATCACCAAGACCTCTACGGTCCCTCATTTATTGATTCTGTGGGTTGGTTTAGCTTGAAAGGGACGTCTTCCTCCCCCTTGTTCCTGTGATGGAGGTGATAGGCCCAACACAGGTGAAGGGCAGAAGGATGTTTATTGTAGAACCCGTCGCAGAGATGGAAAAGAGCTGTCATGGTGCCTTTTCCAGTGCCCTGCCAATGCCGACTAGGTCTCTTTAGAGTTCTGTGGCCAGAGGCGATAACTCAGGGCATGTCTATAGGTGGATAAAAGCCCTGTGGCATGGTCACAGCTGGCCCAGCTCAGTTGACTCGGGCTGCTGGGCTAAAAATCACTGCGTAAATGTTCAGGCTCGGACTGGAGACTGAGCTCTGGGACTCTCCACCCTCGCAGAGTCCCAGAGCCTGGGCTTCAGCTCACGCCCAAACGTCTACACAGCAATTTTTCAGCCCCGGAGCCTGAGCCCTGGTCCACTGACCCAGGCCAGTCATAGGTTTTTATCCCTGTGTAGACATACCCTTAGTGGTCTGAACATCATGTATGAAATTCCTAGACATTTTGAAATTAGTGGAATTGGGAGAGACTTCTTTGTTTTCCCAAAGTAGATAAACTGAGGGCCATGCAGCTTCCTGTATGTCAGGCCTTGCCGACACTAGAAAGGGTTTGCTGGTATAGCTATACTGGCAAACTGACCCTGAGTCGATGCAATGTATAGAAGAATTCCTTTGGCAGCATAGCCTATCCCAGTTCCATATATGAGATAAGCTATACATGCGGACAGGACTGTTTTGTCAGTATCCCTGCATCTACACTACGGTTTTTGCTGTGGTTGGGGTGTGATTTTTTCCCCCCACTCCAACCACTATAACTATGCCAGCAAAACTTTTAAACTTTTTTTATGAGACTTTAAAACCCAAGCTCCTGCTGCCCCATGTGGATACTGCAGATTAATTGACACTTTTCAAGTGTCTTTGGCCAAAACTTTCCCCTGAGTGTACTGTATGTTGTCTGGTGGCCTCCACCCCAGAGGTAGCTGCATTTCAGTGGTGGTATATAATTGGTGAAGTAGCTTGGAATCATTTGGAATGAAAGGTGATACATGATTGTCAAATACTGTTGTGTATTCCCCAGTGCTTTGTGCAATTTTAAATGGATGAAGTGGAGAAGCTTCCTGGGTTTTTGTTGTTTTATCAGTGGTTAGGGATTTTGCTGTTAAATAGCAAGTGTATCTCACATGGGGAAAGAGTGGTCCAGTGGCTATGGCACCAGAGTGGGGTCAGATGGGGGCTTTAGTTTGACTCCACCGCTGACCTCGAGCAAGACATGTCCCCTGTCCGTGCCTCAGTTTCCCCATATGTAAATAGGGTTAATTGTATTTACTTTCTTTGTAAGGCACTTTGAGCTATATGAATGAAAAGAGAAGCTTTAGTAGCTGCAATAATGACTTCAATTTGTGTATTGTAGTGTTTAGGCTTAGAGGAATATCCCTTTAAATAGTTTGAGAGCCATCTAGAGGTGCTCGCTGTGTTTTAAAAGCTGCAAGAAATCAGCCAGAGTAGCAGTTTGTATGAGGCATGTTTGTGTATCTTTAGTAAAGACAAGTATTTGGGATGTGGCTGTTCCTGTCTGGTTTCTTTATATAGTTATTATTGTGTAAAGAGCAAAGAGAGCACAGAGTTGGCACCTCCTTACACGTAGAATCCAAAATTCTGTAGCACTTCTCCCCCACAAGCATCTAGTGCGTGGATGCTGTTTCAGTCATTAGCAAATGTTCTGCTTAATCAGTTCACCGTTCTGGCATTTCCACACTGGAGAGTTTGTGTAGCTGCTTGAAGCAACAGAAGGAAACAAACACATATCCTATTGTTGTAGAGGTCTAGGATGTCCAAGTTCCAGAACAAGCTTTTGAACTCACAACTCTTAGGGTCAAATCCTGCTCTTAGATATGTACATATGAATCCCATTGAAGTGGATATGAACATCCATAAACAGAATTTAGCACATAGAATTTGTTCCTTCATCTGCATTTATCAGCTGAACTATGGAAAAACTCCCTAATTAAGAACTAATGCTAAATTCTCTGAAACTCATCTCATTCACCTGTGAATTATCTTTCCTCAAAATCAAGGCTTGCTAGTGGTTACACTTTCTGCTGGGAATTTATTTCAGAGTATGAGATGCACCTGTAGTAGGTTATTGACCATCACCTAACACTGTAAATCTCAAAAGATCTGGAAGGTTAGTTTGGGTAAACATTTAAAAGACTGAATTAGCCCAGCCCTTTGGACCTGTAAAATAGGTAAATTAAACTTTCCCACTAGAATTCCAGCTCTCCACACAGCCAGTTGGGCCAGAAGAACCTTTCTTGCTTTATTCTGGCACTTTCACTTGCAGTCCCTGATGAAACCTGGAACAGCAGAGCCAGGTGACAATGCAAAATGACTAGAGTCAGTCCCCAGCCACGATATCTGAATCAGGGACGAAACTTTCCCAATATTCGGACCCAGGATTTGGTTTGGAGTTTGACTTTATAACTATGAAGAAAACAGAAGTTGTCTAAAGCTTTTCTTATTGATCACTAATTTCATTTTCTTCATCTCCAAAGATGCCCATAACCTCGTATCTTTGTGGGTGAGGCTTTAGGGATACACTAACAAAAGGGTATTGTCATGTTGGTAGAAATAACATTGCTCCTACTGAGTGACTTATTCCTGTGGTATCTGCCATTAGCATGTCTAGTGTTGTCTTCATGCCTAGTGCTTTAAAATGTGAAATAGTTCTCACAGCACTGGCATGCCTGAAGCTGGGGAAAAGAATAGAGGTGGGGAACTACCCAGGAGACTGCTTATTCAGGAGGTTGAACTGAGGTTTCCTAACTAGTCAAAGCATGTGTAGTCTGCCCAAACAAGAAAGACAAGTATAATGTCCCATTGCCCAAGTCATTTAACTATGAACCCTGATGCAGAATAATGAGCTACCTTAACCAATGACCCATTTAATTCCTGTACAGAGATATAGTGCATCATTGTTTGTTTATTGCTGCAGGTCTGTTGATATCATGGTTTGCAGATTCTAACACAAGATGACGCCAAGATTCTTAGGACCTAATCTGACCCAATTTACACCCATCTGGTGTGAATGCAGCACAGATGACTTTATTCAGCTACTCCTGATTTACGTTGATGTAACTTAGATCAGAGTCAGACACGTAGATGGGATCCAGATGCAAAGTTTGGGGTAGGAGCCTAGGTTTTGGTCAGTCCCTAGCCACGTAGAGAGAAATTCCAATCTCTATATGAACTTCCCAGAGTTCGGGTTCAGGGTTTTGTTCTGGGCCCTGTTTTGAAATGATGTTCAAATCTAGTTCACTTTTTGTTGATGGGTTGGATGCTGTAGCTGCTTCTCTGCAGACGGAAGCGGCCTCCATTGCTGCCCAGTGGAAGTGGCACATCCTGGTGCCCTTCTTGTCTCTGCAAGAAACTGCTTGCTCTTTCTACCAGCACGGGAAGGGGTTAATGTCCTGTGGGTGGAGGTCCGGTACAGAGTGCCCATTGCACTTGCATGCATACCAAAGCAGTAACTTGCAGGAATGCTGCACAGCAGAACGTTAACGTCTTATGTTTATTTCAGTACTCTGGTGGGAACGGTGTGTTCCTCTGTAAGGAAAGTAACAATGCAAAATGTCGGATAAATAAGGAGCGTTATTTGATTGGCATGGATGGAAATGGAAGATATCCCTGACCCTGATGCCATCATCTATTTGGGCACAAAACATGGCAAGGGGCCAGGTCAGTTAACTGGGTGGAGCAGTTACATTTGTACCCTTTCCTCCGAGGTAGGGCTCAAACCTCCTCCCTGGTGCTTGCTACCTGCAGGGGCTGCTCCCTTCTCTTTGCGGGGGTTGGGTCCTGGGTGCAATTGTTTTTGTGACACCTGGTGCCTCCACCCAAGGTGATTCCTCACTGTGCTCAAGTCACAATATTGCTACCACTGCTGGCAAGGAGTATAAAACGCAGCACGCTGGAAACAGTAAACCCAGCAACACAAACCCAGCAAAGAAATGACCCCCCCCAAAATAACAACATAACACAGAGGGACTTTATTGGGAGCAGGAAGATGGGATCCGGGGAAGAAAAGGGTTAGAGTTAACGAAGAAAACTAAACATCAACACATTTCCCACCTCCCAACACTCCCAGCTCTTCCCAACCCCCAGCTCCCTCCCTGGCACCTCTTCAAGCGGATGGTACCCAGAGGCTGAGTCCGGAGGTGAGTGCTGCAGTGCTGCAGATGTTGGCTGGCTGAAACAAAAATAAAAGGGGTCCTCTAACAGTGTCTTCGCCTGGGTGGGACAGGGTCCTCTCCTGGCTCCCTGGTCTTCAGTCCTGTGGGGGTCTCACCTGGCTCTTGGTAGCCAGTGCCGGCTTGGATCTCTGCCAGTCTGGTCGTCTCTGCGGAGTTGTCACTGCCTGGTCCGTGCGACTTTCCTGCTGCAGTTCAAAGACCCCTTTATGGCACTGGGGAGGGGGGAGTGAACCAGAGGCTCCCTGCGCTGTTTGGCTTCTCTCTCAGCTCCCAGACCCAACGCTGAAACTAAACCGAGAGTCTGTGTCTCTGAGTCAGGCTACATCCTTTCATTGAGGGCTGAGCAGCCCTGGCTCATCTTTTACCCATATTCCCCCCATGCAGCAGCCTATTGGCCTCAGCAGGAGTTTCTAATTCCCCTCTCCCTGCCCCTGTCTCCAAGCATGTTGGGAAATGGTGTCAGAGCACTCCGGTAGCCATTATTGTCAGGGTCCAGAGGGTAGGACCCCCTTAGTGGCTCAGTCCAGCATTCTAGGAGCTGGCAAACTCCAAGAGTGGGTTACACCTGCATAATCAAAACAGTCAGGCAGGTGTGATATGTCCCCTATTTAAACTAATAATTATATTAGCTAGTGTTAAGCGAAACCTCCCCATGTTCAAAGCAATGTACAGGCATTAACTACAGTATATACTCGTTCATTAGCCCGTTCATTTATAAGCCGACCCCCCAAGATGGTTAGGTAAAAATAGCAAAAACTGTATGACCATTTCATAAGCTGACCATATATTTCAGGGGTTGGCAAACTTTGGCTCCTGGCCCATCAGGGTAAGCCGCTGGCGGGTCGAGAAATTTTGTTTACTTGGAGTGTCTGCAGGCATGGAGCCCCTCAGCTTCCTGTGGTCATGGTTTGCCGTTCCCAGCCAATGGGAGCTGCGGGAAGTGGGAGCTGCGGGAAGTGGCACTTCCCGCAGCTCCCATTGGCTGGGAACGGCAAACCACGGCCACAGGGAGCTGAGGGGCTCCATGCCTGCAGACGCTCCAGGTAAACAAAATGACAATGTATTAGATATTCAATTCAATGATTCCACAGAGTTTAAAATCATCGAATGTTGGTGTAGACCCGTTTATAAGCTGACCCCCGCTCTTTGATGCGTCACATTTTTACCAAAAATATTCGACTTATGAACGAGTATATACGGTAATTAATCCTCCAAAAAACCCTTTGAGTGAGGGGTTGTTATTCCCTTTGCATAGGTGGGATACCTTTCAACTTAGTGCTTATGGGAAGGGTGGGCTCAATTGCTCCGGACATGATGGTCCCATCTTTATCCACAGAAGAGATGTAACTTGAGCACAAATGTCTCCATATGCTCTGCCAATGTACCTCTATCATGAGCCAGAGAAACCACTTCTAGAGCCAGCTGATAGCTCAGTCTCTGTGAGTTACACAGCTCTTAGTTCCTCTGCCAAAAAGGAAGCCAGCTAGTGTTATTGATGGTGCTTTCATGTGGATATCGGTCTACTAGGAACTGTACTCAAGTCACCACATCATTTAGCTGTAGGACGGTAAGGACTTTTCACCACTACCGTCACAGGCCAAGGTTAGATCAGTGACCTCTGGCGGTATTCCAATGGAAATCTGAGTAAAGGGTGCGTGCGCAGGATCGTTTCCCCTGGACTTTAAGGTCATCTGAAGAACTTTAAAAAGTGGAAAGTAGAGAGCCATGCAAACTGCAGTCCCCACAGGAGAGTGTGACGGGTTGGATCACAGAAACCCCCTTGGGAGCTGCCACCTAATGTGCAAAGACTACCCCTGCTGCATTATATTCACTTATTGTCAAATTTTTCTAAAACTATCCCAGTTACATTATATTGACTTATTATCAAGTTTTTATAAAACCATATAGACTGCACAACGTCACACCCTCCTCCTGAACTTACTGCCAGAGACTTGGACACTGACCATGGCGGAGGCAGTATACCTAAAATTCGTTTTTGGGCTCCCCTATGGGGCAGACACTCCTGTGTCCCCCAAAAGGGAAAGAGACCCTGATCCAGCTGTAGGCTCACAGCTACCAGCTATGAGGGACCTTTCGCTGGCCAGCAAAATCCCCCCCCTTTCACTCAGGTTGGGTTTGCTTCCAGCTAGAGTCCTTGGGGTTTGTTCCCACCGCAGCAGTCACCAGGACCCCAACTTCCAGCTCCAGGATACATGTCTCTGTGCACCTCTTCCACTCCATTACAGCCAGGTCATGCTTCTGGGTCTTAATTGCTTTGTCTCTTAAGTCCAGGTTGGTGGGCAGCCTTTTCTTTTTCCAGGCCAGTCTTTTCCCAGGCAAATTGTACATCAGTTTCCATTTGTCTTCCCTTGAGACCACCACTCGATGAGCTGGGATACCACAGAGAACACCCTCCTGCCAGAACAGGCACCCCTCCACTCCTGTCTTGCTAAGTTAGACACTTCAGTCAGCTTCAGCACAGACAGAGGTTGGGCCACACCCATCTGCAGTTCACTGAAACTGAGATGCACTCAGCTCAGGGGCTTCTTAGTTAACAGAGACATTCCCAGCGCCCATTGTTCAGTCTTTCTGGGCAATTTGCAACTTGTGTAGTTTTAGCTTCTTTTGATCTTCATTCTTACTTATTTTGCTTCCTTTTCTGTCCCTACTTCCCTTTCCCGAAATAAGCAAACAGAAAATAACAAACCAGTAACCACTTTGTCTGTTCTCCAGCCACCACACTTAAAACTCACTTAAAATCACTACCAGTATCTCAAAGCAATCAACTGTGCACAGATCCTGCTCGACTACGCCACTGTGACGGGTTGGATCACAGAAACCCCCTTGGGAGCTGCCACCTAATGTGCAAAGACTACCCCTGCTGCATTATATTCACTTATTGTCAAATTTTTCTAAAACTATCCCAGTTACATTATATTGACTTATTATCAAGTTTTTATAAAACCATATAGACTGCACAACGTCACAGAGAGCTTATCTGATTTCTTGTGCCGAGCTGTGTTCTAGAACGACATGGTGTTACAGAGCAATATACAAGGGGACATGTACTGATGACTGGCCAAACTACTATTTCCCAGGGTTGCCTCTACAGTTTGTTGCTTGGGTGGGTTGGGAAATCCTTATTTGCTTTAAGATTTTGTATGTAGGTGGTTCCCTAGAATATTGTTCACTGGATGTTTGGTGTTTGTCTTGGTTTTTATATAACTCTGCGTGAAACATGCCTATTTTTTTGCTTTATCTCAATTGAAACTCTATAGCTTCTCCTGTCCGTCCGGTCAAGATGTTCAAAAGGGATTAGATAATGGGTGCTTCCATTTCTGGGGTTTCCAACTTGAGGCACCTTAAAGGGGGCCTGATTTTCAAAGGTTGGGGGCTTTCTGAAAATCAGCACTCTCAGGTTGGGCATCCAAAAACGGAGGTATGTGAAGTGACAAGTCACTTTTGAAAATGTTGGCCTCCAGGTTTCCTCCAGGGCCCTAAGCAGTAGTGGAACTTCACCCTCGATGCAGTTCCAGCTTGATCTGGTGCAAATGAATCCCAAATCTAAGCAGCTTAAGTAGAGTGTAGATGTACGTATGTTTATCTGTGTGTGTGTATGTTTCATTATCCAGTCGATCTTATTGGGGTGCACATTGTCATTGTTTGTTGGTTGGTTGTCCCCTAGTATTTTAGGCCCAAGTTCTGGCTGGTTCTGAGTGCTGTCAAATCCCTTGTGCTTCACTGAAGGCGCTCAGGACCTTGCAGCAGGTGTGCAGTGCTGTGCTGGATTGGACCCATCTTGGGGAAGCCCAGTTGTGCTCTGTTTCAGTCAGTCCTACAGTTGCACTTTGACACATGCGTGAGTGCTGACTTCCTTTTTCTTCTCTCTTCTTTCAACAGTTGCGGCTTTGATCACTTCTGAGCTCCTTCCAGTGTCCGGACTATTGGGACTTTAAATTTTACAGACAGTTACCATTCAGTTCCTGGGGTTCCCCCCTCTCCCCCCTTTTCTCCTCATCACCTTCCCCTCCCCCCTTTCCCTCTTATAAAACTCCAGTGCATTGTGAGATTGCCATGGAGGCAAGGGAGACCCTAGGCAGCTCCCGGCAAAGGGGAGGTGAGGCGGATTTCCTGCCGGCCACGGTTTCCTCTGCGAAGCCTCCACCTGCTTCTAGCTGCACGGGGGAGACCATGTTGCCTGCTTCAGGCTCCGGGAAAGGGATCCCAGTGAGCGGAGAACGACTGGAGCCAGAAGAAGAGGATGAATTGGGTTCTGGGAGAGATGTGGATTCCACTTCCAATGCAGACAGCGAGAAATGGGTGGCAGGAGATGGCCTGGAGGAGCAGGAGTTTTCAATCAAGGAGGCTAACTTTACAGAGGGGAGCCTGAAGCTGAAAATCCAGACCACTAAGAGAGCCAAGAAGCCCCCTAAAAACCTGGAGAACTATATCTGCCCACCTGAGATCAAAATCACCATCAAGCAGTCTGGCGAGCAGAAACTCTCCCGAGGTGGGAAAAATAGCAAAGCAGCTAAAGAGGAGGACAGAGGGCACTCCAAAAAGAAGGTAAGGACACCAGTGCTTTCAAGTGGCCTCTTATTTATTTTTCCTCTTTATTAGCTGTTCACAGCTGATGAACTGAGCTGTTTCCCGCCTCTCCCTGGTCCCCTTTGCCTGTTTTTACACAAGACTGTGCTGCATGGACTGAGTGAGATAATCTGATCAGACATTCTGAACAATGAGGACCAAATTCTGCCCACGGGTGCATGCATGCAACTCCCACTAGGCCATGCCCCCAGCCCTCTTGGGAAGGTGTTGGGAGCCAGCCGCATGCCTCTGAGGGCAGGATTTGGCCCTGGGTATTGGACTCTGCTTTTGCAGAAATAATAAGAACCAGCCCTGTTACCAAAACAGATTTGGAACACAATGGGTTTTCCTGTTCCTGCTCGCTGTATGGGGGGACCATCTGCTTTGCTGGGAACTCCTGGGAGTGGGACTAACCTGGGTAACCTGCACCTCTGTGCTGTGGTTGGTTGCCTGAGTTCACGCAGCCCGGAACCAGTTGCGCTTCTAAAGGTCACGGAGAGGCTAGACTAATCAGCTGAGAACAAAAGGTTTCCGGTGTGTGTGTGTGTGTGTGTGTGTGTGTGTGTGTGTGTGTGTGTGTGTGCGCGCACAAGAAATAACCTTCACCCAATTTGCCAAGCTCTGCTTGGTTAACACGGAGCTGATACAAACCAGGGGCAGTCCAGCAGTCCCATGTACAATATGAAGATGATCTTGAATTGTCCTTTATAATAGCCAGTGCTGAGGAGGTCAAAATCCTGATCCTTCAAAGGCCTTTTCTGTTTTGTATGTAGTTGAGAATTAAGATTATTAATTAAATGACTGATAAACGATGCCCCCCATTTCTAACCGCTACGTGTCTGAGCACAACTGCTCAATCCCTTTGTTTTGTAAGCTTTTGATTGCATTGTCAAATACAGGTATGTGTGCAGAGAACAAATGCGCTCGTACCTATATACGGGGCTAATGGCTCCATTACTCTCGATTACAGCATTGTGCGGGCTGTAATCAACATTACAGTTATGGTTGAGAAGATACCTCCATTATTAGCCCCATTTTCTTCCAGGCGCTTATCATAGTCTTGAAATACCCTTTGGGCTGAGATTTCTTATTCTTTACATTGGGTGGAAATGCATGATCCTGTGCTGGTTTAGCCAAAGTGAATCTTAAGGAGTGTGAACTCATGAGGACTGAAAGCAAGGAGAATTTTTCTCTGGATCCCAGTGAATAACATACTGCATGTGGGTGAAATACGTTACTTTTAACTCAGTGAAGTGATTTCTTTGGACCATTTATCCACTATGATGCGGATTTCCAGATATCTGGATATCCACTAAAGTAAAGTAAATAAATGCTTAGGCCCAGATACTAATATCCTTACTCGCACTGAGTAACAGCCTACTCCACAAGAAGTCCGGTTGATTTCAATGGGAGTGTTTGTTGTGTGAAATAGAAGCCAACATTAATAACGGTATCACAATCTGGCTGTTAATGGTTGTGTGTCCAAACAAACGCATATGATTTTGGAACCATACTGATAAGAACACACACTGACTATAGTGACGTATATGGATCAAGAAGAACTTCCAGGGTTTTTATTGGAAATCAGGGCCAAATTAAAGGTACTAGCATCATAGTGTGATTAGCTGCCTGCATGGCCATCCGACTAAAGTGGTTGTTGGTTTTTTTTTTTAAAAGTCAACAAACAATAGTTGTGGAAGTGACATGCAAAACGCCTACAGGACTGCAACTTTAAGGATGAGATTTGACTCATGCAAAGGTCAGGAGATTCAAAGATATGGATCTCAGCAGCTTTTTGCTGGTGTGTGGGCAGAGAATGTGACTTTTAAGTCCGTGACACCAAGCATTTCTGTAGCACATAGATGCTTCCATCAGGGATCGGAGCCCCTTTGTGCTAGGCACTGAACACCCATATAACAAAAAGACTGTACGCTCTTTGTGGCAGGGTAATCTAAATATATGGCAAGAGACAACAGGTGGATACAATCCACAGATAGGGAGCACAAGATAAGGGTGAGGTGATTACGATTAGCATAATAAATGGGGCTCACAGTGCACCAGCTGCCTAACCGTTGTCCAGTTGGAGTTTCCATGAAGAAGCGTGGAGAGGGATTTAAAAGAGGACAATGTGGTAGCTTTGATGATTTTCACAGCCAAATGCCCCTGCCCCAGAAGAGCTAGCAGTCTGCAGGGCTCGATCTTGAAACCATGAAGCCAATAGGATTACTCACGTGAGTAAGTGCTGCTCACCAACCAGCTTGCAGAATCAGGCCCTAAATGAAGGCAAGTTGTAACAGGAGACGATGACAGACCTTGCCCGGGTCAGGTAAGGAGAAGGGAGGTCAAAGGGTGCAACGGTAAAATCATGTGGTTGCTGAACGGCTGATGTGCGTGTCATGAGGGTTACACAGAATTTTTTTGTGAAAATACAGTTAATTTGAGGTTAGGAGGAAACTGCAAGTTGAAACTTGACTTGAACCAGAGCTGAGGCTTTCTTGCCCTTCTGTGGGTTTTTCCCATGTAGAGGAGTATGCATCTCATATAGGGAGTTTTTGCATTGGCTTACAGAAGTACTGCCAGCTTTGTTTATGTGTGAGAAAGAGACTGTACTATTTAAACCAGCCAGGGATCTGTGGTGCTTTAGTGGTATTTATTCCTACAGTTATACTGGCTTCATCTCTTGTTGCTTTAGCAAAAGCAAACTCAACAGATCACCAACTGGGGAGAAGAGTAGCAATCAGGAACAATACAGTGAAGCCTGTGGGCCAAATTTTCTGCAGGCATAACTCCATTGGTCTCAGTGGAGATGTTGGTCCACTATATTTTTTTCCTTGGATTGGGAGCAGTGACACTATTCCAGTTTATCACCCAGTTCCGTATTCAGGGCTACACACTACTTTGAACTCCCGGTGAGGCATGTTCGTGGATCAAGGGCTGTACATAGCTAGGCTTGGTGGAATTCAATTTTTATTATTTTTATAATTTTGACAGATAATATCAATGTTTATTTGTCAGCATTTTTTCCCCATTTTGATCTACTGAAATGTTCACAGTTGTGGGAAATTATTTAACGCCGGCATTACAACACGTTCTATACAGTTTAAGGCAGCACTCTACAAGTTCTCAAGCAGCATTTTTCTTACTTTGCCTATCTGAGAATGTCGATTATTATCGATTATTATTTTTTTGGTTGGTTTGTACGTGTGTGGTGTAATTGACGTGTATCTATATCTACCGATAAAAATCAAACCCTTCTAAGGTTATCCATTGCCCTTAATGTGAACGACAGTGGTGTAAATGGCTGTTCCACACCTAGAGGACTAGTGCTCGAATTTATTTTGCCCCCCAAGGAGGAGCTAACTCTATTAGGACTTGAAAAATCACTTAGGTTTGTTGCATAATAATTTAAACCACAGCTACAGTTAGTCCCCAGTGCTTACAAATACCTCTTCAGCATGCTTGCAGGAGTTTCAATACACATAGCACAGAGGGCAAGTAATGAAAACATGGAAGCAATTTAAGTAACAGCATGTGGGTACACAAAGGAGTGGTGATGCCAGTAATGCAAAAGGGCTGCGAACTGGGGCAATAGTGTTTATTCAGTGGCCACTTAGGGAGGGAGTTATGCCGATTTCTTAGTCGTATAGTGTTCTTCTGTTTATAAGGCAGTATGGGCTAATGCATCAGTTCTCAGACTGTGGTCCATGGACCACTGGTGCTTGGTGGAATGGAGTCTGTGGAGATCTGTCTGTTTACCAGGGGAGGGAGAGGTGTGCTCCAGTCTTTGTTTCCAGCAGCTACATTACATGAAAAGAAGCTAGACATACACTAACTACTTTCCTCCTGTTGCTTTTCCATGTGAACAATCACTGCAGTTGCCCCGGGGATGTTATGTGATCATGAATGAGAGTGGAGGGAATCCAGGAGACGATTTTATTGGGTGTGGTTCCCATTATGAAAAAGAATTCGCAAATCCTTGGCCTAATGGTTTGAGATTTAGGCTGTAATCCAGGAATTTCTTCCTTTCTGTCCTAGCTCTGCCAAGTTTTTCCCCCCTTTGTAAACGGAGGCTGATGGTAGTTGCTTGCCCATTTTGCCGGGCTCCTACATTTTGGTTAGTATTCGTACAGCAATTTGTAAAATTGCTCTGTAAATACTTAGTAGTATTTCAGCTGTTCTCCGCACTGGGTTGGAGTGGGCTGAGCCATTGGTGTTTACAACACCCACTGTTCTGTATCTGCAGAGGACTTCCTAACTGTCACAGGTGGCTGAGGACGATCTCCCTTTAAAAGAACTAGCTGCTGGTGACTGTCACAGACCGGTTGAAAGGGAGATGGGTCTCAGCCCACTTGTGACTCTAAGGTAGATTCTGATTAAGAAAACACAACATAAGCCACAACTCCACTACCTTGCAAGTGCCGAATTTGCTGCACAAGCCTTCACTTCCACACCTGCAGCGGGGCCATTGCAAGTCTGCATCTTTTAGTCAGTCCTAGCGCATTTTCCCTTTGGAAGTGGGCAAACAAACTGTCAGCTTTGATGGGTACTAAAAGCATGGCACCACATGCTAAGAAGCAATCCATCAACATTCCAGGCCTGTCTCGCAGGGTTTAATAAGCCCCAGATGAGAAGTAGTTCTGTGGGGGTTTTTTCTTTCTTCGTTTGCTGCCCTCTGTATTTTTCTATTGCTGTAAACACTTGATTTTTGTTGTTGTTGTGTTACTTAGTGTGCCAAACTTCCATTCAAGTTCCCCTCACATGCATAATTCACTGCCTCGGGGCATGAAAACTCCTTTTTTTATGCTTAGGAAGGGTGACTCAATTTATCAGTGAGATATAAGCAGTGGCAGTAAAAAATTTCTTGTGTGCATTCATAGGAAGCTCTGCTCCCCGGATTCTCTCATATATACATCTTGATTTTAAATCAAGAGTGGCTGTCTTTATCAGGAAGTTCCTATCAAGTGCCCCGTTCTCCTGAATTTCCATTCGCATGCTTTCCTTTCACTTTGTATACCCTCCACGCAGGCACTTTCTCCTTGAATTCCTACGTGCTCCTGTCACTCTTGTTCATATCCTTTTCCCTTTGGAGTAGCAGGCACACTTGCGGCCTGCACACTTCCCTTTCCCTGCAGGTTCTCATGAGCCTCCACAGTATCTCTCTCTCTCTCCTGTCAAATTACCCCTGTGCTGTATTCCTTTCCCTTCTGATTTGCATGCAGGATCCTCAAATTGCTCACAGTGCATCTTTGTTTCTCTTTGAGAAGGGCATATCATTTCGGGATCCCCTTGTGTGTATGATCATCTCCTTTTGGGATTTGAACTTGGATGTAGTTGGCATAAGCCCTTGTCTTTCAAGAAAGTCGTGATTTTTTTTTTAAGGTGCAATTATATGAAGGACTTCTCCTTCTCCCCCTTCTTTTTAATTTTTTTTTTGATGGATAGATGGTCACCTCCAGTTCCCTACCTTTAAAGAGCAAATGATTGGAGGAGGAGTGGGGGTGAGTGCATGAAAAGGATATTGATCCAAACCCCCAAATTAAGGGCAAATTTAAAGGGGCAGAGTCAAATAATTTGAACTCAAAGGCCTAATTCTCCACTGCCTCGTATTGTCATTTACATCAGTTCAAAGTGGGTTTGAAATGCTACCGGCACAGAATGGTAAGGCTAGATTTTCAGCTGCCCCCAAGGGATGCTGGGCACAGCTAAGGAATCACGGCACGTAGGAGCCTATTATAGGCCCTTGATCTTGAGGATGGTTCTGTTCTGGGGACCAAGCCAGCATAGATCAGAGCAGCCTTGAGGCTGCTCTAAACTATACTGCCTACACCAGGTGTCATTTTGGCAGTGGGGGAGGACTAGGGTGTAGGAAAGGTGGTGGTATAGGACCTATCCTTTATACCAGGGGATGGGAGAGGTGTGCTGCAGCAGCTGTGTGCCAGCAGATCAACTAACATGAGGGGAATCTTCCACTGGCTGGATAAACTGACTGGGAGACCAGCACAACACTGCCCTAAGAGGCCTGTGTGGGCCTAAATATGAAGAATCAAGTCTCAAATAGTTCTAAAATGTTTTTGTAAATTTAAATTAGTATTTTTTCTGTCCCGCACAGTGTTGGAAACACCAATTAGAAGACCTTGGGTTGGCGCGTGAAAAAAACAAAAAGTGAAATGATCTATAAACAAAGTGAAAGCGACCAGTCCTGTTTCTTTATATGGAGCTGAGCAAAATACAATAAAAGTAAACAAACAGAAATAAAATAGGGCATGTGGGAAAGGAAGGATGATTTATAATGATGCTGATTAAAATTCACTCATCCTTGCCCTTCCTTTGAGTTTTACCAGTGCTGCTGTTAGCAGGGAGTAGTGTCTGCCTTAATCCACGTTATGGGTGTCTCCTGTGCAAGAGAAAAATGGGGCTTTCCCCCCCACACTTTCATGACTTGCACAGGCCAGCAGAGATCCATCCATTATCGTCCAGGTAGGCTGCCAAAGGCTGCTTGGCGTTTTTGCATGTGGTCAGTTATCTGCTAAAGGAACAAGTATCAGTATGATTTAGTTGGGGATTGGTTCTGCTTTGAGCAGGGGGTTTGACTAGATGACCTCCTGAGGTCCCTTCCAACCCTGATATTCTATGATCCTGGGGTGAGGGGAGAATGATACCGATTGCCAATTTAGGTGGTTTCTATTCACCGAAGCAAACTGCTGAATGAGAAGGACTGTGCTGTATTTGAATAAGTTAGTGGCTATAGAGCCAGGGTTTGCTCCACCCACTTCAGCTCATCCATGTGGAGGCTGTTTTTCATTTAAATTACCCAGCAGCCTCCCTCTGAATGTTTTCAGCTGGTCTCTTCCCTTCTGTTTCCTCGTTGATTTGAAGCTCAGGGTCCTGGGCCTTTAAACACAAGCCTCCTCTGTTGAAAACATGACAAAACAAAATATCCCTCGTGCGGGCTTGTGTGTTTATTGGACGCCAACTGGCTTTGGTCAGGAAGTAATTGGAATCAGTTCTGGGCAGCTGGGGGCAGAGTGGAGAGGAGCTCAGACCTGCTGCTCCCAGATACCTGATTCCTGGAGCTGATTCGGCCGTCACGCTTTTCACTGCAGAATCATGGGGAAAGAGCTTGGTGAGGAGAGGCGGACAGGAGATGGGCTTTTCCCACGTCCCGTCTTGTAAAAGCTCAGCCATGTCAGGATACGCCGGCTGCATTTTGAAAGCACTGCTTCTACTTCCTCTGAGTCCTCCAGATCAGTGCAGCTATGCTAGATACTGGGCGTGCACACCCAGTTACAAATGGGCAGTGTCTTCTTCCTTTCACTAGTGCACACATTTGAACACACGTGCTCATGCACTCCTCCCACCCCTTTCTTCTTCACACATTTTCACGGTCTCAAACCCGCCCCTCCCCTCCAATTTACACACGTTCACTCAAACTCTGACACTTTGAGACAAACCTCCAGTGTCTCTCTCTCATGTGCACACCTGACCCTCCACCCCCCTGCATGGACACCTTCAAACACACGGATTTACATTTACATAGCTCATATTTACATTTACCTCTCACTCTCACTTATATTTGCACACATGTTCAGACTCACTTCCAGCCCCTCCCACACTCACACTTGCTGTCCTCTTCAGGCTCACGCCCAGTCTCACTCAGGCCTGGTCTATACCTCAAACATAGATTGACCTTAGCTGGGGCTCAGGGATGTGAAAAATCACCCCCCTCCTCCCGAGAGATGTAGGGCCTGGAAGAGACACAGCTAGGTTGATGGAAGAATTCTTCCGCCTCTCAAAGGGGTGGGTTTACTGAAGCGAGGGAAAACCCCCTTCCACCACTTCATCACTGTAGCGCTTGTAGTGTAGACGTAGGCTCTCACGCACGTTAGTGCACACACCGCCTCTTCTCCCTCACACTCAGACACTTGTGCACATTCAATGGTATAGCCAAAGAAACTGCTTGGGCTCTCTTGGTGCACGGAACATGCCCTGTGCGATATAACCGAGAGTTTCACCAAGAAGCCATAGAGAGTGATTGCTCCAGCAGACTTTTGTTTACTTCCCTCACATAAACGCCTATTTAGGAGTTGTTCCCTCAGCTTCACCTTCATCTAAGGAAAATACCCCCGATAAACAATCAAAGCTCTGTAGTTATTTAAAAATAAATGTTTAGACTTTTCCCACTTTGGACGCTTAAAAGGAGTCAGTTTGATAAGTGGCCCTCAAATACAGGCTGAATTTACTGTGTTTTCCTTCCTTCCTTAACACGATCCCTAGACTGTGGAGTGGAGTCTGACTCTGTATGGGAAACGCTATCTCTAGCTTATATTGAATTGAAACCCTCCGCATATGTTCCGTTAATATGAGGCAGCCGGGGTGAGTGGGAATCTGACAGGGCCCTCCTAGAAACGAAAAGCATTATTATTTGTATTAGGGCAGTGCCGAAAGGGTATGTCGACACAGCGTTTTGGAAGCCACGGCAGACTCGGGCCAGTAGGACTCACTCTAGCGCGCTAAAGACAGCTGTGTGGACAGCGCTTTGAAGGTGCGGCTCAGTCTCTGAAGCCCACCTCTTCCCTAGGCGTCAGGGCCCAAGCTCCAGCCCGAGCCATAATGTCTACACGGCTATATTTAGCGTGGTAGTGCAAGCTCTGCTAGCCCAACTCTGTTGAGCCAGGCAGGGAGGCTCGCAGCCACAGGCTGTGTACATGTACCCTAAAGGTCCCAACTAATATTGGGGCCCGTTATGCTAGGCCCTGTGCAACCATAGAGTAAGAAACAGCTCCTACCCTACCCTGCCAAGCTTACTGCCTAACTAGAAAAAAAAAAAAAGTGGGAGAAAGGAAATAGTGTTACCCTCATTGTACAGAAGGGGAAATTGAGGCACAGATCAATTTAAGTGACTTGACCAAGGTCACGCAAGAAGCCTGTGATAGAGCCAGGGGTTGAACCTAGCCCTCCTTCACCCCAGCCCAATTCCTTAACCACAAGATCATCCATCTTTGAGAGCAGGGCCTGCTACCTTTGTGTATTTGCCACAGAGTGGTAGGTAAGAGATCAGGCGTATGCAATGGAGAGGAGGAACAAGCTGGGTAAAGCAGCTTTTTGCCTTTCCTCTGAACTCCTTTGCTCTTGTGGGTGTCCTAGTCAGGCATTCAGTGCTTGTTTTATAGTTTGAATGCTTCTGCACCCTTCCCCCCCCCCCCCATGGTATTTAAAGAAAAAAAGATTTAAAAATACTTCTCGGTTGAGATCTTGTCTTGTGAGCTTTAGCCTGGAGCAAGTTTTTATGGCTGGGTGTTACAAGACCTCTGAAAACAGAAGTTTATTATGGAAGCTCAGACAGGCCTGCAACTCCAGCAGGACTCCCGGGCCCCTCCACAGCCAGAGTCTTTTGTCCTTTATGAATGCAGCCTGTGGCCATTGTGAGCGATATAGCAAGTCTATAATTTCCCGACATAATGACAAATCCAGGTCATATGTGAAAGTTACAGGTAAGAAATGTGATGGGGGAGGGGAGGAAATGCATAATAAAATCCATACCCAACATTTTAGAAGTGACTAGTGATTTGGGGTGCTTCAATTTTGGGGTACCCAATTTGAGACCCCCTTAAAGAGCCCTGATTTTTAGGAGGTGGGTACACAACCTTTCTGAAAACCAGTCCTCTTTAAAAACGCTGCACGTTGGCCACCCCAAATCGTTAGTTTCTTTTGGAAACCTTGGCTGTGCATATCAATCTGTTGCTTAAAAAATAGGCTGTAGCTCAAAGAGGACTGATGGGGTTGATTCAGAAATGACGGGGTGAGGTTGCTGCATGCTGCAGGTCAGACTAGGTGATCAGAATGGTCCCATCTGGCCTTAAATCTTTGAGACTGTTATTAATAGCAAACGAGAAATACGCATTCCCATCCTCTTCTCAGACTCTTCTGTCATTGTGGGTAGTTCCTTGAGATGTTTAAGGGTTTTATTCTCCCACTGCCCTAGCTTTATATCGTTGAAGTGCCACCGATTTCAGCTGAGGGGGACATAAATCTTCAAATATGTAAAAGGTTGTTATAAAGAGGATGGTGCTCAATTGTTCGTCATGTACATGTTGATAAATTGGAGAGGGTTCAGAGAAGAGCCACAAGAATGATTAAAGGATTAGAAAATCATTATGGTGCTAGACTCAAAGAGATCAATCTATTTAGCTTAACAAAGAGAAGTTGAGGGGTGACTTGATTACAACTATAAGTATCTACATGGACAACAAATATTTAATAACGGGCTCTTCAATCTACAAGACAAAGGTATAACATGATCCAAAGGCTGGAAGTTGAAGCTAGACAAATTTAGATTGGAAATAAGGTGTAAATTGTTAATGTAACTAATCATTGGAACAACTGACCAAAGCTCATGTTGGATTCTCCATCACGAACAATTTTTAAATCAAAATTGGCTGTTTTTCTAAAAGATCTGCTCTAGGAATTATTTCAGGGAAGTTCTATGGCCTGTGTTATACAGAAGGTCAGACTAGATGATCACAATAGTCCCTTCTGGCCTTGGAATCTATAAATGCCCACCAAAGGTAGGAGAACAAGTAATTGGCTTCGTTTGCAGCAGGGTATATTTAGATAAAATATTAGAGAGTTTCCCTAAGTGTAAGGATAGTTAAGCACTGGAACAGGTTACCTTGGGAGGTTGTGGAAACCCTGTTCTGGAAGGATTAGACAACACCTGTCAAGTATAGCCTAAATATACTTAATCCTGCCTCAGCATGGGGTGAGGGGTGGACTAGATGATTCTGTGAGTCACTCCTGATCCACACCAGTGAAAAGATGAGTATCGTCCTTTAGGGGGATGGCATGTAATATTCACTCGCCCAGTGATATCTGATTCAATGTGGTGCTAGGGTGGCAATGTCAAAGGAAGTGGCCTATCTGCTCTTGTTGACTCCTCTGTTTTCTCTCAGGAGGTTCAGGTCTGAGCAGTGGAGCATGGAATATGACACCACAGATCGGACCATTGGTCCACCCCATGTTGGTTCCCACCTCCCACCATCAGCCGGTACCTGAAGCTTCAGGAAAAGACAACACTCCTGTAATGCAATTAGCTAGCTGTCCAGGGCAGTATACGGAGGGAAATTGCTTCTTTGGTCCTTCAAGGTAGAATCTACCTTGATAGGCAGTTTATTAAATGGCTTTTCTCTCAGTAAATTTGATATCACTGTATATGACAAAATAGTCCTTTTGTGCTGGGAGAGCATGACGGCTTCTCAGCGGGGCTTGTATTGTTGGACCTGCCTTATTTCCTGGTATGCTCTTTGTTGGAAGCTGCCCACTAGAGCTAAGCAAAACAGGGTCATGACGTTCCCTTGGGGAAAAGCTCTGAGTGACCTCTGATCATCTCTTACCCTCGCATCCAGAAATCTTTCTGCCTCCAGCTGGAAGGACTTTCCCTGTGGTGGGTCTCTTGACCCAAACAGGTCGCAGAGCATAGATTACCAGAAGCTTTTCCCAGATGAGACAATTATTGTGAGGCTACAACAAACACCAGCCAAAAAAGGGAGACATTTTACTTAGAACCACAGTCAAAGAAGTTAGTTGAAAATAACTGATGAGTTTATCTGGCCCCAGGAGCACCGCCAGCTTTTTTGCCGCCCTAGCCAGCGGAAGGTCCCACCCCCAACGGCGGCGGCCAAAGATCCGGCCGCCTCGGTCGCTGCCCCCCAAATGTTAGTGCCCTAGGTCGCCTAATGGATGCGCCGGCCCTGTTTGGCCCATCCTGCCATTGCAGGAGATTTATTTGGTAATCTATATGGGAGAATCTATATAGTTGAGTACAGTTTTAAATAATTCTCTCAACAGAGCTTCGATCACTCTCCTTGGGAGACTATTCTACAGTAATAGATTTAATCATTAGAAAGAACCTCCCCCCATCACTCCCCCTCTTCTTCCGCTCCCTCGGTTATTCAGCCTCATTTTTCTTCCTCTCTTAATTTCATCCAACTACTTGTAATTATATTCCCTTGTGCCTGGCTTGATTTTAAAAAAGGGGTTCCAATCTGTGGATCTGGAGAACAATGGGAATTGGTGACAGCATGATGCGAGGGACCTGAGTTCAGGTGATCAGCTCCTGGGACTGGCAGGAATGGCTATTAGCTCTCTGGGAATGATGGGTCCCCACTGAAATCAAGGGGAGTTTTGCCATTGACTTCAGTGGGAGGGGCCTCAGCATGTTCTACACCTGCCCTATGGGAGGGGGAGCACCTCGTATTGCTGCTCTGTGTGCCTTCCCTGGTTGATTCACGGAATGTTATTAATGTGCTCTGGATGGATCCATTTCTCTTCCTTACTGGACTTGACGGGGATCAGTGTTCACTGACTCCAGTAATTATTGTCACACGGGAGGCATAGATGGCTGCAGCACGAAGGCTTCGGGCCTGATCATGGTAACATAGAGATCAATGGGAATTTTGCCATTGACTACAATTGGAGGAGCCTCAATCTCTCAGAAAGGATGTAAAAGCTGGGAGTGGGGGTAGGGAAGGTCAAAGGCTTAGACTGAGGGGTTTGGATGCTGGAGTGTGAATCCCAACAACTCACCCTTAGTGGTTCTAAAGGTCTGCACTACCTGGGTTTCGCTACAGCAATTCACTTGCTAATGTGTATTTGCAGCCAGCATAAAAGCTGTTGATTCGCCTTGTTTCAGTTTACAAAATGACTCATCCAGAATCAAAAGAAAAAGATGAATCTTTTTGTGTCAGCGAAAACCCCATGAAAGTGGGGCGGATGCTGATTAATGTCCAAATTGTGGCAGTGCAAAAAAAAAAAAAAAATCGTTCCCTGCGATGCTGTCGATTCAGCTGGAGAATTTCTTTACTTCTCCCTGCTAAAACATTATGGTGTAGGATTGTTGTGAGCTGCTAAACAGATGAGAGGGAAATGCTACCTAGCTACCTAGCTATCTCTCCTTTCTCCTGTTCTGTTTTAATAAAGCCCAAGATGTTATCATGGTAAACAGCAGCTGCACGTTAGATGTACCAGGCAACACAGTGCATCTTGTCCACATGGTTTCATAACTCTTTGTGAAATCCCCAGGTCAGAGGCCATTCCACTGTGCCCATCTTCGTCACATCTCACTGATCTGTATCCTGGCAGGGTGTTTTTTCCCCCCCTTTCTTTCTCCATGTATGGAATGAACCATCTGCTGCTTTGGCTTTCAGAAGAATTTTGAAAAATACCAATTTCCCTTTGTTCCCAAAGAAAAACTAAAATCAAGCCCGTATTTGCAGGGGTTTCAGAAGGGCTCGTATTGTGTTTCCTACTCCCCAAGGAAAGGTTGTCCTCTTTCTTCTTTTCTCTTTGATTCGATTCCCTGCCACTGTGTGAGCGAGTCTGAAGCTGCAGCTGCTGCTGTCAGCTGGGGAAGGGAGTCCTCTTGTTTGAAACCCATGTGTTAATCCCTGGGTAGAAAAAGTAGAAAAGTAATCCCTCTCCACATACTCCCCCCTACCCCCATTCCACTCTTCTGAAGCCCTATTGGCTGATGAAAGTCCTCGCTGTGTTATTTTGGGTACCGACACATTTTAGGCACTATGTCTTCTAAGAACAATGAGCATCTCTGACCAAATAGCTCATAGCAGTTCACACCCATTATATACAGTACAGTTTGCATCACAGAGTTAAATAATATAGTTACAATTAGCTGAATTACAGGGTGAAAAGAGCGAGGGGGCATGGGTCAGAAAAGGGATGATGCACTGTATAGATATGGGCTCTTAAATAGGATATGAAAATAGATAGATAGTGGATGAGGCAGAAAGATATAGGAAGGCCCTTTCAGAGGGTGGGAGCAGCAAGGGAGAAGGCTCTTGCAGAAACAGTGCCAAAGCTTATGCCAAAAGGAATCTAGTGTTTGGATGGGCATGAGAAAGGAGTTAGAAAGACACAGGTGCCTGGAGTAGCCTGCAATACATCGATGGAAGGCTTTCAAAGGAAGGAAGGCAGTTTTGATATGGATCTTGAAGTGGACGAGGAGTGAGTGGAGTTCTTCTTTGTTCAGGTGAGAAGGCAGGCAGCTGCACTGTGCCCAGTGTGAAGATTCGGGAGCTCTGGGAAATTCACAGCATTGCTGGAGGCAGAGGGGTCCTTGCGTTGCATGGCAGAGGTGCTGATAGGCAGATCTGTGGGACTAAAGCCAGGTCTACACTAAAACATTAGGTCAACCCAGCTATGTCACTCAAAGGTATGAAAAATCTACCCCCCTGAGTGACATCATTAAACTGAACACACGGTCAACGGAAGAATTCTAATGTCAACCTAGCTACTGCCTCTTGGGGAGGTGGGTTAACCACAGCGATGGGAGAATCCCTCCCGTGGCCGGAATGAGTGTCTACACTGAAGGGTTCCAGCAAGGCAGATGCAGTGCTGGAGCTGTGCTGCTGGAGCGGTTTAAGTGTAGACATAGCCTCAGAGACATGGGAGGGGAATGCAAGTTAATGGGTGAGAATAACACCAAGGTTATGTATAGGGGATTCAAAGGGAGGGATGAGTTGAGAATGGAAAAGGAGAAGTCAGACATGTGCTTTAGACGCCTCCTTTTGCTTTCTCCATACAGGGAGGGTCTTCGTGCAAAAGAGGGATTGCCCCCAGAGACAGGAAGAGAGCAGTTAGATGGGAGGAAAAAGCAGAACAAGAAGAGGTGCAAGAGATGCCTGTTCTGGTCTAGTCTATTTACTGTTATGTGGCTCCCCCCTCACTGCAAAATCACTGTACTATTTCAGCATCATTAAAGAATGAATCCTTCCAACACCCCTGGGAGGTAGGGAAGTGTTGTTATCCCCACTTTACAGACTGGGAGCTCAGGCACAAAGAGATGAGGTGATCTGACTCTGTGACAGAGCTGGAAACGGAAGCCACATACCATGAGTCCCTGTCGAGTGTCTTAACCACAGGCCCGTGCTTCCTTCCCTATACAGGTCTGTCGCATCTTACGCGCATTTAACATGTGCGATTTCAACTTTACGCAGTCGGCAAAAACAAAAAAAAAACAAAAAAAAGAGAGAGAAAAACAACAGTTTTAATACTATACCTGTAGTGCGGGCGATTTCGCCTGCCATTGAACTCAATGGGGTTTTGGCTATACGCGGTTTTCGCTTTACGCGCTAACCGCGGAACGGAACCCCCGCGTAAGATGAGACAGACCTGTATTGCTGAAAAGGCAGGTCCATGAGGGTGGGAAGTTGCACGGAGTCCAAGGCTGCCCTGAGGTCAAGGGGAATAAGGACGTTTAAGTGGCACCACCCCCAGCTGTAGACAAGCGGGTTTTTCGCTTTGTGGAGGAGGACGGTTTCCAGAACAGGGGACAGAGTGACATTGGTGAAGGGTACTAGTGTGAAAGATGAGCAGAGTGGTATGGAGAGGATGTTTTCTCAAGTCCAGTGCTGTAAAAGGGACAGTGAGAGGCAGAACAATAGTGACCGGGATTTTCAGGTATTCCTCATTATGGCTGCGCTCAGTGGGGGACCTAGACAAACACCACTAGTGAGGATTTGGACAGGGCATGTATATTGTTGGGTGGTGGCGTTGTGGAGAACAATCCATTCTTTAGCCTTTGGCATGTCACAGATCTTTCCCAGCAGCCCTGGCTGCCTCATGGCTGGCTTTACAGGTGGCTCGGTAGTGGGCATGGGGGGCTGCTGGCTTGAGGGTCCAGCTGCTGCCAGACTCTGTGAAGTGTTGACCTTCCGGATGACCAAATATCTTTCCTTTGGATTATGTGTGACCTTTGCTCCCAATTCTGAGGTCTTGCAAATTAACTCCTGTGCCAGATTCCTCGCAATCTCTGTCCTCTTTCTGGGAAGCGGGGTCGTTATTCCCCTCCCAGCCACCCCCATTGCTCCTCCACCGTGTTCCTCTTGTTCATATAGAGGAATAATTGTTGGCCCTTCTTTACCCATCCCCCTTTCTGATGTGTAGGCCATTTGTGTGCGGGTGCGGGAGGGGCAAGAACTGCACTCGCGGGGGATGGAGAAGGGAGAAAGAAAAGCGGGGGGGGGGGAATAGTTTGTTTGTTCAAGTCATTTAGTCCTCAGATTTCAAAAAGGGTTTCATCATCTCTGATGGCAATGTGCTTATGGCGTTTTAAAAATAACTCAGTGAAAAAGAAAAAGAAAAAGTGTGGGATTTAAATGTTTTTCTATAGATTTGTCAAAAATAAAAATTCTATTTCTGTGGCTCCCATCCCCTTTGTACCTACTTACTTATTTATAGGTGACCAAGCATATTGTACTGTATCTAGTATCTGCTTGGATTACTAAAATCCCCATCAATTATATTCAATCACAGTTTAAACATTGTGTTTATTTGTTCACCATTTCTAGTATTTGTTTGCTTTGTGGGACAATGTAAAACTCCCGGGTGTCATTTTCCTTTGTATTGAGTCAATTTCACTTTCTGGTTTACATGCACTAATACAACGCTTTTGGGTTTGAATTTGCAGTTCTCCCTTTACCACCAAATCCTCATCCTTTACCGCCCCCGCCCCCCCATCATTTTTACTGGAATTAAAAAATCAAAAGAATAAATATGAAAGCTTTTCAGTCTCATTAACTTCAGTAAAACCAATTATTAAACCTAAGTTTGGAGTCTAAACTAAGTTGAAAATTCTGTTTTGTGATGGGTGGGCTTTGTTGTGGAAACACTTGTGCTTCTACTGTGTGGAAGTAAAGCAAAAACTACATGTGGGATAGAAGAAAGAATTTGAATTTTTTTTGAAAGGTGGAGAATAGGGTACTGGTGTGAAAGAATGAATTAGCTATGGCAAATCTTATTAGTGTCCATTGTAAGCAGAGAAGCAGAGACATATGGGAGCACTTGCAAAATTATTCCCTGTTTATTCAGCCTCCAAACCGAAGCAAATTCTTTGCATACTGTCATTTATTTGGCAACTGGAGGGGTATGGAAGGTGTGTGTGTAAGGGGGACACAGTATTGGGATTCCATTAAAAGTGATGCACAGTGCTTTGTTTGTCAGGGGTTGGCTAGGCTTTTGCTTTGAAAGCCATTCAGAGAGGATTGGAGCAGATGGCAGGGAGATCCTGTTTGTGTTATTTTTGGACATTCCCATTGAACATCTCTGATTGTTGTCTTCCCCACCCCCTACTCTTGCATGTTTTTCTTTCTTCCTGCCTTTCTCCCTTCCTTTTTCATAGTGTCACAGTGAAGCAGTCCATGTAGTCTGGCTAACCAAGCTGTGGACATTTCGTGATCGTCTGCCTGTAAGTGGGAAAGCTTTGTAAGGGGTTAATTGAACATTTATTCCCAAAGATGCATCTGCTTGATCATGAAGATGAAACGGGTGGAGATGGGAGGCAAGACTGCCATTTAGATAAGCTAATGGCTGTTCTTACACACAAGAAAGTGGTAATAAGAAGACTGAATAGTTAACCGTCTTGGTAACTTTATAACAATGCCTTTCACTTATGGGTCATGGGTTTGAATCTGTCCTAGGTCAGTAGTGAGTGAAAGACACAAAGGAATAACTACTGTTCAGTGCCTGATGGTGATATGTGCCAGTGACTTCAGGTTAGCTCGATTTCCCCCTAAACCACTATCCTAGTTGGTATCCCTTTAGCAGCATTAGTAGAAAGGTCAAGGACAAGATGGGCATGGAGACAGAACTACCGGCGTCGTTCCTTAGGGTGGTCTTCCCGTGTCAGGGCTTAGATTTGTTGGTTTCAGGTGGTATGGAAGGATCTTGCTCCATCATCTGTGCTGAGATTGTTGTGGAGAGAGAGAACTTCATCTCTGGGGGCTGTCAATATGACACTTTCATGAGCAGTAATTTAGTTCAATATAACAATACTTAAAATATATCCAGCATTTTTCACCCTGAAGTCCTCCCAAACATTTCAGAACCTTCCTACATAACATATAGCACCTTGGGTTTGATCTGATTAGTTAAAACGGTTGACTAGTCAAGTTGCATAACTGATCATGGCCAAAGCCAAAGACGATAGTTGATCTTGGTTAGATAAATATGCAAAAGTTTATATGATTCCCCTGAAGCTTATCCAAATGATCCAAATCTCTTTAAATGCTAACGCTGGGCTGGAAATCTCAGGAGAACAGGCTTTCTCATGCATTTCCCAGTGCTTCCTACTTGTATTCAGGTAGGAGCTCAGCCGTTCACACTCTGTCAGCATGTTGGTCCAATCTGGCAGCAGGTAACTGAATCCTCAAGACCTCAAGTTAGTTGATGTCACTGGGGGTTTTACATGAGCCTGATCTATATAAGAACCTTGGATTTGACCTAGGAAGTGCAGAGATGTGAGTAAATGAATCTTAAAATCTAAGTGAATGATTCTGACGCTCAAAGTTTTTGGTTTAGGTTTGGTTTGAGTTTAAGATCCTGATTCATGTTGGTTTTTATGTTGCTTGAATCTGTCCACCCAGTTCCTTGATTATTTTTTAACCAATATACAGAGGGGCCCACTTCCATTTATTCTGATATGAGAGAATTTCTGAAGTCTTTCAGTTCTACTGTAGCTTGCAGATTTCAATCCTAGCTACAGCAAAACCTCTGCTGAAATTGGGGGGGAATGGGGGTGCGCATTCGTGTTGAGGTGAAATTATGGTTTCACTGAATACACGAAGAAAAAAATAAACAAAACAATCTGCATGTCTTCCCTTATCATTGTTTCTTGCTCAACGATTAACATCCGCTTAGCAGGATTTTGCTCTGGTGCGTTAACTTTTATGCCTGTCTTATTAAAGTTTGGCACCTTCTTCTTTTATATACTACGTGAACCTTCTGCTCTGAACCAGAAGAGAGAACTGCTTAAAAAAAACAGCAAACCCACAGGACTGCCTTATGCTGCATTGACAGTGCCTGGGGAAAGCTTCCCTTTGAGAGACGCCAGTGTTAGAGGCTTTCCTGGTCTGGCATGTTGAGAAACAAGCCAAGCAACAGTCTCAGCCTAGACAAAAGGCAAAAGTGACCTACTATTTATGTAGTTACTTAAACATGATTTAACCTAAATAATGCACACTGTGACTTGATTGGTTGGGGGAAGGGGGTTCATTTCTAATGAGGCAAGAGACAGCACAATTAATTACATATGAAGGACAGATAACAGACAGCAAACTGTCTACAGTAGAGAGAAACAAAATACCGATGTTAACAATTAAAATGTCCACATGACTGAAGGCTCAGCTATTTCTCATACAATGGGAGGCTGGATGTGGCCTCTGGAAACCTACTCTGGATGCTTTTGGCGAGCCGAATTACAGGGGAATCGAGACCTCCGGGCTGTACGTGCCTTGCGCTATGCAAGTTGAGCAGGAGCTCCAGAGACTGACAAACTGCGCTCTGGGCATTATTTTCATCACACGTGCTTTTGACAGCAGAATTGTTAGCTACTAATCTTGATGACATGTGAGATTGCGAGAGGGTGGTTGTGACAGGGAGGGGGGAGAGGAAGTCTCCAGAGACAATTAGATACCTGCCTGGAGATGCTGCAGGCCATACTGAGGAGAGCCAAGATAAAGGCTGCCTTTCTTCCCTGTTTAATGTGGTAACTTTTCTTAATCATCTTTCAACGTGGAAGCGAAATCCCAGCCGCCTCTTTGTGACTCTAATTAAATTATGATTACGAGTGTGGTCAAAGATTTGTTTTCTCTCTAAATATTGAAATACTGGAGGCTGCCCTCAGCTTCCCCACCTTCCCCCCAGCTCACTCTGTAGTCAGTTCTCCGCTGTAAAGATTGGAAGGGAAAGGCCAGTGGATTAGACTCGGGGAGGGTCAAAGGTTAAATGACAGGGGCTAGAAGCATGCAAAGGGCTATGATTGAAATATTTGCTGAATGCTGACAGGCAACAGAATAGAGGCAGACAAGTGGCAAATTCCTGTTTTCTCCCCTCATTGAGAAAATATGCGAGTGGTATTCAGTCAAACTGCAAAATGAGTCTGAGAGAGAGAGTCCGGCCATTCTGAGGTAGGAAATGAGTGAGCGAATCGTGTTGAAACACTGTAGCAGCTAAACCTGTTTCCAGGCCATTAGCCCTGATTCTCCTCTCACCCCAGTGTAAATCCACTGGGCCTGATGCTTATGCCTTGGGTGGTCATTGATTCCTGGGCACAGTGGGGATCAACCCCCCTGCCATTCTGATGTAAATGACAATACCGGGGTGAGGCAGTGAAAATCAGTTACTCCTTGTTTACATCAGTGTGAACAAGAGGAGAAATTACTGCTTCTTGGAGCAGCTAGTCCTGGAACCCACAAGAGGAGAGGCAATTCTTGATTTAGTCCTAAGTGGAGCACAGGATCAGGTCCAAGAGGTGAATATAGCTGGACTGCTTGGTAATAGTGACCATAATATAATACAATTTAACATCCCTGTGGCGGGGAAAACACCACAGCGGCCCAACACTGTAGCATTTAATTTAAGAAAGGGGAACTACACAAAAAATGAGGAGGTTAGTTAAACAGAAATTAAAAGGTACAGCACCAAAAGTAAAATCCCTGCAAGCTGCATGGAAACTTTTTAAAGACACCATAATAGAGGCTCAACTTAAATGTATACCCCAAATTAAAAAACATAGTAAGAGAACCAAATGAGCCACCGTGGCTAAACAACAAAGTAAAAGAAGCAGTGAGAGGCAAAAAGGCATCCTTTAAAAAGTGGAAGTTAAATCCTAGTGAGGAAAATAGAAAGGAGCATAAACGCTGGCAAATGAGATGTAAAAATATAATTAGGAAGGCCAGAAAAAAATTTGAAGAACAGCTAGTCAGAGACCCAAAAAGTAATAGCAAAATTTTTTTTTAAGTACATCAGAAGCAGGAAGCCCGCTAAACAACCAGCAGGGCCACTGGACGATCAAGATGCTAAAGGAGCACTCAAGGACGATAAGGCCATTACAGAGAAACTAAATGCATTCTTTGCATTGGTCTTCACGGTTGAGGATGTGAGGGAGATTCCCAAACCTGAGCCTTTATTTTTAGGTGACAGATCTGTGGAATTGTCCCAGATTGAGGTGTCATTAGAGAAGATTTTGGAATAAATTGATAAACTGAATAGTAATAAGTCACCAGGACCAGATGGTGTTCACCCAAGATTTCTGAAGGAACTCAAATGTGAAATTGCAGGACTACTAACTGTAGTCTGTAACCTATCATTTAAATCAGCTACTGTACCAAATGACTGGAGGATAGCTAATGTGATGCCAGTTTTTATAAAGGGGTCCAGAGGTGACCCCGGCAATTACAGGCCGGTAGGCTTGACTTCAGTACCGGGCAAACTGGTTGAAACTATAGTAAAGAACAAAATTGTCAGACACATAGATGAACATAATTTGATGTGGAATAGTCAACATGGTTTTTGTAAAGGGAAATCATGCCTCACCAATCTACTAGAATTCTTTGAGGGGGTCAACAAGCATGAGGACTAGGGGGAATCCAGTGGATATAGTGTATTTAGATTTTCAGAAAGCCTTTGACAAAGTACCTCACCAAAGGCTCTTAAGCAAAGTAAGCTGTCATGGGATAACAGGGAAGGTTCTCTCATGGATTGGTAACTGGTTAAAAGATAGGAAACAAAGGGTAGGACTAAATGGTCAGTTTTCAGAATGGAGAGAGGTAAATAGTGGTGTCCCCCATGGGTCTGTACTGGGCCCAGTCCTATATAACATATTCAAAAATTATCTGGAATAAGGGGTAAACAGTGAGTTGGTAAAATTTCCAGATGATACAAAAATACTCAAGATAGTTAAGTCCCAGGCAGACTGCGAACAGCTACAAAAGGGTCTCTCAAATCTAGGTGACTGGGCAACAAAATGGCAGATGAAATTCAGTGTTGGTAAATGAAAAGTAATGCACATTGGAAAACATAATCCCAACTATACATATAAAATGTTGGGGTCCGAATTAGCTGTTACCACTCAAGAGAGAGATCTTGGAGTCGTGGATAGTTCTCAGAAAACATCCACTCAATGTGCAGCGGCAGTCAAAAAAGCAAACAGAATGTTGGGAATCATTAAGAAAGGGATAGATAATAAGACAGAAAATATCATGTCGCCTCTATATAAATCCATGGTATGCCCACATCTTGAATACTGCGTGCAGATGTGGTCACCCCATCTCAAAAAAGATATATTGGAATTGCAAAAGGTTCAGAAGAGGGCAAGAAAAATGATTTAAGGGTATGGAACGGCTGCCATATGAGGTGAGATTAATAAGATTGGGACTTTTCAGCTTGGATAAGAGATGACTAAGAGGGGATATGCTAGAGGTCTAAAATCATGACAGGTGTGGAGAAAGTAAATAAAGAAGTGTTATTTACTCCTTCTCATAACACAAGAAGTAGGGGCCACCAAATGAAATTAATAGGCAGCAGGTTTAAAACAAATCAAAGGAAGTATTTTTTCACACAACGCACAGTCAACCTGTGGAACTCCTTGCCAGAGGATGTTGTGAGGGCCAAGACCATAACAGGGTTCAAAAAAGAACTAGATAAATTCATGGAGGATAGGTCCATCAATAGCTATTAGCCAGGATGGGCAGGGATGGTGTCCCTAGCCTCTGTTTGCCAGAAGCTGGGAATGCGCGTCAGGGGCTGGATCACTTGATGATTACCTGTTCTGTTCATTCCATCTGGGGTACCTGGCATTGGCCACAGTCGGAAGACAGGATACTGGGCTAGATGGACCTTTGGTCTGACCCAGTATGGCCATTCTTATGTCCTTAGGAGAATCTGGCCTGTTTCTCAACCATTGGCTGTGGGTGGGGGCCCAAGCCTGGTGCAGGCATGTTTAAAACATAGGTTAAAAAACAGGTCTATAAAACAAGTTTCTTACACAGTTTGACCCTTTCCATACTGTCTGTCTAAACAAACTTAGAGGCTGTCTTCACTAACAGTCCAGCTGACTTTGGTGACCCAGTTATAATCAGATTGTTCCTGATTCGAATGCAGGGTGGTTAGAATTTGTAACGTGACTGGGATCTGATTGTGTGACCACCCTTGCACATGACCAGAACTGGGCTAAATCCCTGAATGTGTCCCTTCAGTAATTCAGATATCAGTTTAGTTGGAGCTGTATTGAAAGGGCATGTTCCTTAATACCTGTCTTAGCCCGGAGTGCATGTTGGTGGGAAGAACAGAACTGAAGGGTGTGCACAGCATTTTTGTTGGGGGATGGCTTTGCACCGGATTCCTGTATCTGAAATGCATCTCTCTCTCTCTGGGGAAATAGAGGGTCAGCTTCTGTTCTCATTTACACCTGTGTAAAGCCAGAGTAACCCCAGTGTAACTGTGAATAGAATTGAGCCCATATGTGTTTTGAAACTAGCTGCAAAGGGTCTTGTGGCAGTACTAGGATAAAGGACACCTCCCTCCCCCAGCTCCCAAAAGCCATTCCAATCATTGTGGAACTGTGGTGCAACCAGAATTGCCCTTCGCAGCAGGAAATTGGGCTGAAGAGAACAGAGAGTAAAGCTGTTTGTCCGGTGTGTCACCAAATCAGCTGAACGGTTTCCTCGTTCAGCCTGTCCCTGCGCTCGCTTGCTCTCTGACGTCTTCTGGGGTTACTATGACACTGAGGAGGAGGAATTCCATTCAGGTTTGTGTGCTTTATACTGATCTTACCCAGCATTGATTGCTCTCCCCTCCCCACCCTGTCATCTTCCAGGAAGAAATGACTCAAACATCCATCCCCTCCACCCCCACTCCAACTCCTCTCCCTTCCCCCAAACCCTCCTGCAAAAGCCCATAATGGACTGAGAAAGGGTTTCATTTAATGTAATTTCATTCTTGCTTAGAAATCTGTGGTTAGTAAAGGGCCTAGGAGAAGGGGAAGAAAGATGAAAAAGGAATTGGTTCTCTGAGCCAACAAGCAGCCCGAAAGGAAAGAGAGAAGGGATCAACATAGTTTGTATTTGCTTCTATATGTTCATCTCATAAAACCCCAAGTCTAGGTTATAAAACATGTTCTGGAGAATACCATGTCCGCCAATAAAAGCAGCAGCAGGGGAAAGTTTTGGCAGGAGTGTGTCCTATCTCTGGCCAGCATTTACATCGCTTCTGGGGCCTCAAAGGCCTTTGCGCCTTGAAGACACCCCAGAGAAGCTGAGAAGCTTTTACAGTCGACATGGGGCTTCGTTAAAGCAGTCAACATTCATCAGTGGGTCAAAAAATTATTATTGTTGTTAAGCAAAGCAAGAGAGCCTGAGTCATTTTATGACCTCCCTAAGGGGTAGCATGATGGGATTATCAATGAGATCTATTAAGATTCCCTTGTACTGGGGCTGGCCAGACAGTTATGGGCCCTAAATTGGGTGTTGTATTCCAGCTCCTGGTAGTAGGGGAGATGAGGTAATTGGCTGGGGGAGGAGGAGACGACTGGTGAGTTGCTTTCTGCTATGATTCTGCTGCCATAGGAGGAGGTTGAGCCTCGCCATAGTTGTTAGATACATAGCACTTTTCAACCATCCATCTTAAAGGGCTTTACAAAGGTGAATATCCAGCCGGAGTCTTTTCTTCCAGGGGGTGAAACTGTAGCGCAAAGAGGGCTCAGGGTCCCACAGCAGGTCAGTAATAGCTGAGAAGAGACCCCTCCCTCCTTGCTATCCCTGCCACTGAATGACTCTGCCGCCCCTCCCCCAATACATGCTTGGCTTGCTAGTATGAAAGCAAAGTCTGCCTTATACAGGGAGCTCCGGCTTACTATACAATGGCCAAGCAGGAGGCTGTCTCGGTCCCATTGGAAGGTGTCGAAATGCTGTCTTGTGCTATATGTGGGAGCACTTGGGATTTTGTGCGTGTGGGCTTCTGTTTTCACGAGGAAAATTAAGACTGTAGGGAAAAGAGAGAAGAATTCAGGGACGTCGGGAGTAATTACTGATGGGATGCCATTACCAGGCCTCCTTGGGAAATGCAGGAGAGCTTCCCTTTGCTCATCATTACGTAGGAGGGTGGGTGAGGGGAAAGACTCTGTACCAGTCAGGGAGTTGATTCTTTGCCTGTAACCCTGCCAGAAACAAAGAGCAAGAGAGAGGACCAGGAGTCGATTTCCAATCAGATTTTAGAATGCGCATGTTCATTTGGTTTGGAGACAGCAACGGTCCAACAGGTCTGAAATGAATAAGAAACCACCTCCCACAGTCCAGTCCTTGGGCCCCAGGAATGAGCCACTGCTCATTTCTAGAGCCGAGCTCAAGCTGAAGATTCTCTAGGATACGTTTCTTTTTGATGTCCGGTTTCACGTCACGACCTAGAGATCCAGGTTTAAGAGCTCCGGAAGTTTGCATAGACGGGTGGGGATGGACCCCTTAGAGTTCTAGGCGTGGTGGCGTATGTGGAGCACACAGCACAGGACCAGAAGTTGGAAAACCTAGGTTGTATTCTTTAAATGGGTGACCATGGGCATGTCACTTAAAGTCTCTGCCTCAGTTTCCCCCTTTCTGACATGGGCTTGATCCTGTCGCTTCACTGTGAGGATTAATAAATTAGCTAATGTCTATCAAAGGGACAAGATGGGTGAGGTAATATCTTTTATTGGACCACCTTCTGTTGGTAAGAGAGACGAGATTTCATGTTTACACGGAGCTCTTCTCCATAGCTTCTTAACATCTACAAAGCATTTGGGATGTGAAAATGATAGAAAGTGCTATTTGGTCCCATCCAATCTCTGATCAAAACCAGATGAAATGCAGCAGTTTTGACTGAATGGTGCTTTCAGTTTTTGAGGTTCGGCTGAACCTGAAACTCAGAATTGGGGGAATGCACAAATTAACACCTAAGAAGAAAGTTTGAAGAAACTGCTGTCAGATTAAAGCTCATGATTTTTGCCCATATCTGGTAAACTGTCACTGAGTAAGTCATTATTATACCATGGTGTGTGTGAGTGGAATCATACCTGTTGACATGACAAATATGAGACAACAGTCCAACTTCCTGCAAGGGAATCCTGATTCTGCCCACATAGAAGACTGTTAATTACCGAGATGATAGTAGCACTGAGCTGTTACATAGATCTTTTCATCAGTAGATCTCAACGTGCTTTATAAAAGAGGCCACTATCATTATTCCCAGTTTACAGATGGGGAAACTGAGCCACAGGGCAGTCACGCGATTATCCCAAAGTCCCCCCAGCAGACCAGTGGCGGAACTGGAACTAAAACCCTATCTACTGGGTCCAAGTCCATTGCTCTAACCATTAGACTGTGCTGCCTCCCAAAGTATCTTTTCCAAAGCCCCTCCCTTGGGGGTTATGTCTGGAGGAACCAGTTTCTAGCTAGAAGTGTTATTGTTTGCCTGGTGGGAGCCGCCAACAGTTTGCTGTGTGTGGTTTGGGGTGGGCTGATTCTCAGTGGTTCCCTTCTTAGGAAGAGGTTAGAAGAACATCCCCTCCACCCACACATTCCCCTGGTGATGCACAATTTCTAAAGAATTGACCAGGGAGTGTCTCTCGTTTTGGCTTCTACAGACTTGACTCAGCAGCACAGACCCTGATTTTATCTTTTTTAAAATTTCGAATGAGTAGGAGGAAGGAACAGGTGAGGAGAGTTCAAAGCAAGGCAGTTTCTAGCTTCTGAAGCTGAACGGAGTGATTGTATTCTACAGTAATCACCCAAACACTGCGGTAGCGCACTAATAAGTATGGTTGTTACTAAAGGATTAATTCTGATTGTCTAAAGGACACAATAAGTGCACACTTTACAAAATGCATGAGAACGCCTGGTCCTCACCAGGATGTGTTTCCAACTCCACTCCGCCAAATATGATGTACACTTATGGGGTAAGTGAGTATTTCAAGCACAAGGGAATAAGGGCTGGTATACACTGGGAACTTAGATCTGCATAGCTACTTTGCTCAGGGGTGTGAAAAATCCACAGCTCTGAGTGACGTGGTTAAGCCAACCTAACTCTCAGGGTATGTCTACACCCAGCCGCTAGTTTGGCGGCTGGGAATCGAAGTTCTGGGTTCGACTTATCGCGTCTTGTCTGGACGCGATAAGTCGAACCAGGAAGTGATCGCCGTCGACTGCGGTACTCCAGCTAGACGAGAGGAGTACCGCGGAGTCGACGGGGGAGCCTGCCTGCCGCGTGTGGACCGAGGTAAGTTCGAACTAAGGTACTTCGAAGAAGTTGCGTACCTTAGTTCGAATTGGGGGGTAAGTGTAGACCAAGCCTCAGTGTATACAGCGGTCGGTGACAGAAGAATTCTTCCGTTGACTTAGCTACTGCCTCTTGGGGAGGTGGATTAGCTGCGCCCATGCGAAAGCCCCTCCCGTCAGCATACGTAGTGTCTATGCTGAAGCGCTGCAGTTGTGCCGCTGTAGCATTTCTAGTGCAGACAAGCCCTAAGTGACTACTTCAAGCACAAGAAAGGGGTGACGTGATCAGTATAGGAACTGCAGAAGAAATGGGTGCTAACTAGGGTTGGTCAAAAGTTTCTCATGGAAACTGTTTTTTAACAGAAAAATTGATTTTTGACTCTCTCTTTCTCTGTGTGTGCGTATTTTGCAAAACGTGTCCACTTTCCCCAGAAACTTTCAATTTTTCATCAATAAAAACAAATGACATGCCCAATCACGGCAACCTTTTGGTTTTCAGCCAAAATTTTTCAGCGTTAGAATTTCCTCAAAAAAATCTAAATTCCCATAGAAAATGTAGATGAAAACAAAAATGTGTTTTTATTTTTGTTGACCTTTTTCCATTGGGGGAGGGGAGGATTCCTTTCCAGCCATCTCTAGTGTTAAGCTAAGAAAGATCCACACTAAAACCCCTAGATATGCTAAATTGCAGAGGGCATTCAGATTTGGATTCAGACAGGGAGTCCTTCCACTGACTGTAATGGGGTTTGGATCAGGCTTTTGAAATTGCTGCAGAAAACCAGTGAGGTAAGGATTTGAGGGGAGGAGCTCCGGCTTAAGAGGTCACACTATGCACACATTTGAGAACCCCATGCTATTCTCCAGCTGGGCTCTATCCAGTTTCTTGGAGGGGACCTGAAGGAAAGAGATGCTTTGTTTCCTTCCCCGCAAAATACAAAATACTAAACTACTCAAGTTAGTTAAGTTCAGACAGACTGCAAAGAGCTACAAAAGGATCTCTCAAAACTGGGTGACTGGGCAACAAAATGGCAAATGAAATTCAATGTTGGTAAATGCAAAGTAATGCACATTGGAAAATATAATCCCAACTATACATATAAAATGATGGGGTCTAAATTAGCTGTTACCACTCAAGAAGGAGCCAGTGTGGATAGGTCTCTGAAAACATCCACTCCATGTGCAGCGGCAGTCAAAAAGCAAAGAGAATGTTGGGAGTCATTAAGAAAGGGATAGATAATAAGACAGAAAATATCATGTTGCCTCTATATAAATCCATGGTACGCCCACATCTTGAATACTGCATGCACATGTGGTCACCCCATCTCAAAAAAGATATATTGGAATTGCAAAAGGTTCAGAAAAGGGTGAGAAAAATGATTAGGGGTATGGAACGGCTGACGTGTGAGGAGAGATTAATAAGACTAGGACTTTTCAGCTTGGAAAAGAGATGACTAAGGGGGGGATATGATAGAGGTCTATAAAATCATGACTGGTGTGGAGAAAGTAAATAAGGAAGTGTTATTTATTCCTTCTCATAACACAAGAAGTAGGGGCCACCAAATGAAATTAATAGGCAGCAGGTTTAAAACAAACAAAAGGAAGTATTTTTTCACACAGTGCACAGTCAACCTGTGGAACTACTTGCCGGAGGATGTTGTGAAGGCCAAGACTATAACAGGCTTAAAAAAAGAACTAGGTAAATTCATGGAGGATAGGTCCATCAATGGCTATTAGCCAGGATGGGCAGGGTTGGTGTCCCTAGCCTCTGTTTGCCAGAAGCTGTGCACGGGCGACAGGGGCTGGATCACTTGATGATTATCTGTTCTGTTCATTCCATCTGGGGCACCTGGCATTGGCCACTGTCAGAAGACAGGATACTGAGCTAGATGGACCTTTGGTCTGACCAGTATGGCCGTTCTTGTGTTCTTATGTTCAAAATACGCAGTTCAGGATACTATTTCCTTTTTGTTTCTGCTAGCCACTCAGTCCCTATTTTGCATATCACTTCTATGGCTCCCGCAATTTAATACCAGCTCTCCAACTAGTAAAGAAACCCTGTGGGGACTTTTTTCGTCCCTCCAAGTGAGTCAGAGGCTGAATCCCTCTTAAATTCTGAGTGTGACTCACACCCTGTTCCTTTGTCTTTCCAAAGCCTGGGCAGGATTTGTTATTTCTCACTGGCAGACAGGAGGAAAGAAAACAGCCATCAAACAAGGGTATGTGACAGCTTTCGAACTGTCACCATAGACAAGCACTGCCACTGCTCTGTGTAAACACCCCTCCACTTCCTGAGATGTGAAGTACAGGACTCTCTGGGCTGATGTGTTCTCAAGGCTTTACACCTTTGCAAGGAGACAATGATGATCCAGGGGCTAGCTCAAGGGGGACGGTTCCTTATCCAAACTGCCACTGCAGCAGTCAGCAGTATTATAATTTGGACTATATGCATCCGAAGAAGTGGGTTGTAGCCCACGAAAGCTTATGCTCTAATAAATTTGTTAGTCTCTAAGGTGCCACAAGTACTCCTGTTATTTTTGCGGATACAGACTAACACGGCTGCTACTCTGAAACCTATAATTTGGACTGGTTTTGCAGTAGTGCCCTAAATGTGCTAAGTGCTAATAACTATACAAACAAATAATAACTATTGTCACGTTCCCATTTCTAGAAGTAATGGGATAAAACTGGGCAAAGGAAATTATAAGTTGAATAACAGAAGGTGAAATCTATTATATTGCAAGCTCTTCAGGCTGTTTTTTATTTGCCTTGGCTTGGATGGACAAGACAACAGCTCTTTTTCTATCAGTATGAAAAAAAGCTCTTGAAATGGTCCGTGCATTCCCTTGCTCCTTCTCTGGCAGTTCAGCCATACATAACCACAATGTTCTTTCCTTTTTCTTCCTCTCAGAAGGACCTTTGATAAGTAAATAATTCATCTGCAGGTTCTGAGAAATCACTTGAAACATTTATCTGTGAAAAGGCCGACGGAGATGATGTTTTAAGACACATCTCTTATCACGGGAGGAAATGCGGGTAAATTTCTTAGACTCATAAAGCCCCGAGGTGTTATGCACCTTATTACTAGTTTCCTTAGTTAGCCTCACTTCTGTAGTAATATAATAACAATGCACAGGGTCAGGTGCAGTCTAGCCCTGCAATACAGATGGAAGGTGGGAAATGCAATGTAACCAAAGCAAGTGACTGAGCATGTGATGCTGCTACTGGCAATTGTTTTGCCAGTTCCATATGTTTTTTTTCTTCTCCCATGATCTCTTTCAGTCTCTTTCCCTCATTCACCACTGGGGAGATCCCAGGAAGGTGCTGGTTGGGGAGAAGAGTGCAGGAGCAAGGAAAGAAGACAGCTGGGAGTGTAAAAAGAGGGGGGAAGAGAGAGTAGATCTTAGAAGACATTTGCTTATCAAGAAGGGTGGTCTTGTGGTTCGAGGCTGGGCTGCTGGAGATCTTCATTCTGATACTCTCCCACAGACTTTCTATGTGACTTTGGGCATGTCACCTGATCTCTCTGGGCCTCAGTTCTCTTCTGTAGAAGAGGGATAATCACAATTCCCTGCCTCACAGAGAGAAATCATTGATATTTGTGAAGAGGTAGGTTGATAGGCTTTTTTGTGGAACTTATCTGTAATATTTAGGAAACTATTTGGACTTGCTCACCCAGTCTTTGGTGTTTCCCCATTTCTCCTTGCTCACAGCTGATTTCAACACTCCTTCCAGTTGTCCATTCTGCTCTGAGCAGTGCCTTCCCATTAAGTGCATTTCAACTTATTGTCGTCACAGCAACAGGGAAATTATGACTTAACGGACAATTGGTCGGGCTGTATGACAACGTTTCCCTCTATCCTACTCCCCTGGAATGATGTAATGCGATTTTTGGTGAGTTTCCTTTTGTTTCAAAAACGCAAAACCGAGGAATCCAATTGATTGCTGGGTTTTAAATACTTTCCATTCACTGAAAACATCTTCCCATTGTAGTAACATAGAATGTAAAGATTGAAGAACTTGACCTGACAGGTGACCGCTGTTGGGAATACAAATGTTCAATTGTTGGAAATATCTTCACTGCAACAGTGCTGTGGAAGCAATTATAGAGAGAATAATGGATGGCCTGTAGTGAGATATGAGGAAATAATTCCATAAAGGGGGCTTTCTGGTGAGATCATAAAACCACAAGAGCAGAGTTTGGAGTGCTTTATGATGTCAGCAGAAGCCCTTGATGGAATTCATCCCCTGAAATGACTATAGCCCAGCTTTTATGGGGCTTTTTTAAAGCTGGTTTTTAAAAATAATATATTGATCCATTTCCAAAAATTTAAGCCTTCCGGTGGAACGACTACACGAGCTTAAATAATGTGATGTTGCCGTGACTTGGTTTTATCAGACGTTCTGGCGTCTGTTACTATTAATAATAATAATAATAATAATAATAATATTGAATACATAGTAAATACTTTGCATTTTTAAAGCATTTTTCCTGTCCAGACATTCCAAATAAGTTATAATGGAGAGGATCAGTTTGTGCTGCTTGGAACCACCAGTTCATACCTGGAACAGTCAACTCAGCCTTTTGTTCGAGACTTTTATCGGCCTTAATTTAGATGCAACTGATTGACAGTTTTTCTGTAATTGTGTGTGGGGAGGGGTAGGGAGGGGAGGGATTGAATCATGGACTATTCTGTCTGCTTTGTGTGATGTTGATGATCACGTGGTAGTTTTGGGAAGAGGAGGGGCTCATGGAGTGGTGCCGCTTGACCAATATTTTCCTTCTCCAAGTTTATTTTACTTCCTCTGGATTCCTTTTGGCCCCTGATTCCAGGGGACTGGAAGATGGGAAAACATCCAGCATGTGCACCTTGCTTAATTGTGGCCTGCTAATAAGTCAGGCTATATGCGTGAAGGCATTTCTAGGATGCAGAAGAGAGTGACTGTACCTTCTTTATTTGGGAACATCTCCTAGGCTTCTTGCCTGATTTATCAGGGCTTCTAGTCCCAGCTGTATGTACAGAGCTAGTGGAAGAACTGTCTCTGTAATGGTACATGCAGCAGGGACTGTTTTCCTCCCCAAACCCACCCTCCTGCAAAGAAACGGCACCTGTGATCCCTCTCTGCAGCTGCACAGAGGCGGAGCCAGAGTCTGTTCTCCATCCCAGGCTGTCTTTCACAGGAGGAGGTTCCCACACCATGATCTCATGGAGCTCTTACTTAATGGTAATTATCATTGTTTTGTGACTCAGCGGCATCTGTGTTGAGATGAACCAAGTGTGTGTTGGTTTGATGCCTATTTCAGTTACATACACACATCGGTGCTTATTTCTACAATACCATAGGTGTGCATGGTGTTTACAGGCAAACACACAAAGATGCAATCCTTGCCCCATTAGAGAGATGGGGCTTTATAGAGGAAGAAAGAGAGAGTGAGCTCGAAGAACCATTACTGTGAAGAGGATAGGCCAATTTTCCATTTTAGGAGATAAAATGGCTCATTCAATTCACAGTTACGAGCATAAAGTTAGCTGGCCCCACCCCTTTAGCTGGAGACTGGTAATTATTGATGTTACAATGAAGTTATCTGCAGAGGTTGCAGGGTGTGTGTGCTCAGTTTCAGACGGCAGCATCCTCTAGTCCGTGCTGTGTAAGATAACTTGATTATCATTCACATTCCCTTTTTTAAACGGATCTATAAAAGATAACTCTATTCATTGCCAAGGCAACCTAGCCCACTGAGAATTGGAGAAGTCAGAAGCTATCAGGAAGGGATTTGGAAGGGGTGGGAGGGAGATTTGGAAATTAGGTTCAGCCGTGGACACTTTTCAATAGCTATCATGAAATAATGGTTATGTTTTCATGTAAACCTCAAAGCTGTTTATTACTTAGAGCTACTTATTTGATTTTAAAGTGTTACCACTTTAAAACACCTGCTGTATTGGCTCATGGCCATTATTGTAATCAATTCACCTCTGTGTTATCAATACAAACATCGTGGTATCATGTCCTTATTTCATATTACCAGTTCCTTTTTCTGAGAATGACATGCTCCAGTGTGGCAGAAGACCCGACTTCTATTCCCAGCCATTCTGTTTACTGGCTGTCACCTAGACTCAGTTTCAGTGCCTCAGTTTCCCCAGATGCAAAATGGAGGGATAATAATGATTACCCGCCTCTGTGATGTGTTCTGAGGTCTGCAGATAAAAAGTGCTCTTTACATGCAAGGATTAGTAGTGGGTTGAACCCCGAAATGTGTTCCTGGAATTCCCAAGTGCTAATACCCGTTCTAATACTGAATTTTATTGTGGCTTTAGGCAAGTCAATTTCCCTCTTTGTTTAAACCAGAATAATACTTACCTACCCACAGCACCTGCCAGGGTACGTTCAGGACTCATTCATGTTTGTGAAGCATTTTGAAGATACCAGAAATTTCATGATCGTTCATTTCCCCTTATGGTTTCTAGCCCAGTTTTGTAGACTTGGAAACTCCTGACAAGCTTCCAAGTATCATCTAAACCTACCCGGCTCAAAGCCAAACTCCGGACATGCATGCCCAACACACATTTAGGAGTGTCTGCCTCTTGGTAGACTGCATGGCGACACTACCTCTGTTGCAGCACCACGCAGACTGCCAGTGGCAGCAAAAGAACTGGAGAGACCTAAAGGAGGGCGGGGTACATTTCCTTCCCTGACCTCACAGTTCCATTGGGTTTACTCCTGCACTGTTTTGGAAACAGGAATCCCCTTTCCCCTCCCCTGCATAGGCAGCGGCTTCTGTTTCCTAGAGTGCTGTGCCTCATTGCCAGAGGAGCAGCACATGAACTGATCTATTTGAACAGGTTAAACAAACAGGACTGTGTTTGGGTTAATTGTCAATGGTTCTGCTGCTCTCCATTACTGATCTATCCGGGAGTCTGGCCAAGGAGCAGATGGGAGAGACAACGTCATCACCTCCCTCCTCCTCCTCCTCATTGTGTCTAGCTTTACCCTTCTTCGTCTTCTTCTTCTTCTTCTTTTTTTTTTTTTTTTTGGCTGAGCAAATAGGCCAGATGGTAGTGAGAGGAACAGACAACAAGTGAGGCATGGCATATGGGCAGCCTGTTTAATTTCGGCTTCTGTTGGGAAGTAGATTGGAGGGAGGTAAATTACAAAAGCCGAGAAGGGGAGGGGCTGGGAAGGGAAGAGGGGAAGACCCTTGTTGTCGGAAATTGGATTCAATTTACTGTGGTTGGCCAGTGGAAGCCCTTTCGGTGCAAAGTGAATCTTAAGTGGAAAGTTTCTCCTCTCCTCCTTCCCTTTCTACTACAGGTCTCTCTCTCTCTCTCTCTTCCTCCCCCCCCCCCCCTTCCCACTGGCTTTAACTATTGCTGAAAGCCATGACCTGAAGATGATGGCCAAGCCAGAGAGTGGGGGGTGGGGGACTTAGGCCGTGGCTGCATTCCTAACACAAAGCAGTAAATTAGCTGACCGTTTCCATGTCAGTTAGTGTAGGAAGTCGTGTCAGCTGCATAGGGAGAGTAAAGATGGAGATGTCTGTCCTAAAACGAGGAGGAGGATGTGGCTCCAATTTCCACCTTCACCTTGCCTCCCCCAATCAACCTCACTCAAGCCTTACAGTTATGACTGATGTGGGACACTTCTAGGTGGACACAATTGCATGCATGGAATGCTGTTGCCTGAGAACTTTCCTCTGTGTGTTTGGGAGCGAGAACGTCCTAATGCCTTAGCATTCTTTCAAGAAAAAAATTGTATGTTTTGGTTCCACTTATAAAAACAACTCCCAGCTTCTCTGACTTCATTATTCACTTTGCATCTTATCTTAAAATGAAATTGACAAAGATCTCTCTCCTTTCTTTTTCTTCTCTTTCTCCTTTTTTCTGTGTGGCTTCAAATTTTTAACTTTAACCTTCTTGCTACTTAGCAGTTTAATTTATGCCCTTGGAATTCTCTGAAGACAACAAAGGACAATCTTGCCTCATGTGTGTCCCATCTGGTCTGTACTTAGAAAACAATTTTTGAGAGACGTTAAGGTAAATTGGATCAGGCTGTAGGTTTTTTTGGAGTTTTTTTGTTTGTTTTTTTGAGAAACAGGACTTTGAGAAAGAAAAACTAAAAAAAACCAACCACTTTTCAAAATGAGTCTACTCTTTTGAAAGTGTCTCTAAATGGAGTTGGTGATACAATTTTCAAAAGTGCCTATGTGAGTTAGGCACTTCAGAGCCTAAGTCTCATTGATTTTGAGTGAGACTCAGCCTCCTCAGTCTGTTTTGAAAATGGGACTTTGGCTCCGTAGTCACTGAGGTACTTTTCATAATTCCACGCTATGTTGAGAAACTTCAGTTTTCTTTTGTTCGTCTTGATGAGAATTAGGGCATAGGGTGAATTTTAATGAGGTTGGTTGCAGAAATATTGGTCACTTGCAGGTTTGGGCCACTCAGAATGCTCAGTGAATGTTGTAAGCCTCTTGATTGACCATGTGGAAGTTACAGTCTCAATTAGTCAATAGCTGTGATTCAGCTGTGAACTCCATACACTCACCTGGCAGAGTGGGGAAACTCCACAAACCAATTAGCTTTGGAAATCTCAAGCGCTGTTGGCAGAATATATAAGCTCCTGGACTGCAGTAGCTTTCTGTGCAGCAGAGAGACTACACAAAGAACTTCTTATAAACCATTAATTCTGCAGAGAACTTTTTATACACCAGAGAGTCTGTAGAGAAATGATTATGCAGCACAAACTCTGTAGAGTAAAATTTTAACTTTCAGCTCAGACATTCCATCACTGATTAGTTGTAACATGAAATAGAAACACATGCCCATGATCTATTGGTAAAATATTTAAGACGGAATGCCATTTAAATAATTTAACAAAATTTAAAACAAAACACTATGGAAGATTTCCCTCCTCCATCTCCCCACACAAAGAATTAGTTAAGATGGAGTTAAGTTTGGAATTATAATGTAGACATCTTAAATAAAAAATACCACTGTTGTCTGATGAAAGGAAATATGTGAAATTAAAGGATTGATCATTATTATTCCACAAAGAAACTTAAGCTTAGCCTTGTACCTACATATCTTGATATTCAGGATAAGAACCATAACTTTTCCCATTATGGTTCAGAGACCACCTCATCTTGAATCTTACCTTCCATGTAGGGATGATTTTTCCATTCTGCTAAAGCTAAAGAACCCAGTCTACTTCATCCACCTTCCACACACTCATGCATCTTCTCTTTATGGCTCCATTGCCCTCCGACCTCAGTGGCACATATTTATTGAAAGTGAGGGCTGCCTCCTCCACAAAGGAGAGATTGGAGACATCATTGTCCATGGTGTCAAGTGTTTCTAAAGTCATTGTAATATTTATAGTAAACACTTTTCCTCATGACGTGAAGGGTAGGTGGGGATTAAGATGGTTTGTGGAACCCTAACACTGAATTTTCTGACTCTCAAAAGTAAAGTTTATTGAGGCGCCGATGTTCTGAGGAACATTTTGCTGCTGTTTATGGTTTCTATGCAACACCAGCACTTACACTTCTTTCATTTTGAGAGCTAGTACTCCCAGCGGCATTGCCCATTGTAAGTACATGAGACGGATGAAATTTCCAACAGCAGATTGGATTTAGACACACCAGCAGTAAAAACCGAGTGGAAAATATGTGTCTAAATCCTGTAGACTGCTTTGAAAATCTCTGTCCTTTTCTCGCAAACCTTTCAGAATGGATGAAATGCAACCACTGCATTTACAACCCAAGCTCTAACTTAATTAGCTGTTGTTGAAGGGGGTGGAGGAGACTATTTAAAAGGTTATTATATCAAGTAGACGATTGCAAAAAAAAAATAAAAAAAAATTCCATACTACCCATCCCCAGGCCCAGACAGGAGTCCTGGCAAATGATATTTATCTTTTTGTGTGTGTGTATTCTGTTTCCACACCTGCCTTTAGAGGAAATCTGCCAAAGAGGATTTGCATGGCCTTTTTGTTGCCACCACCTGCGTGTGTGCTAGATACTCTACGGATTGCTCACAGTTGGTAGACAGTTGCTGGAGGTGAGGGCACACTGTAGGGAGCAGTCTGGAGGGGGCAGGTTAGAGGCCTTAAGAGTCTATTCCACTTTTACTGTGTCTGGTTTCACTATTTTGTGTGCCTAGCTGCTCTGTATTGTGCAGGTGCAGGCAAGTGTGTATGGTATAATCAGCTATACCACCCCCACCAACAAAAATCACACAACACAACCAGGCTTCTGCCTTTTGTAATAGATTTTTTGGAAGGTAAGAATGGCCTAGGGGATTGATCAGTGTGAAATGTTGGGCTTTCCCTTGGAAGGTCCCTGTCTGCTTTTGATGTGAAGGACGTTTTTCCCCTTTAATGCCAAGGTTTGGGGAGGGGCGTGTGTGTGTGTGTGCAGTAGACCAAGTGGGAAAAAACAGCCTTTGAGGTTCACACAGTGGGAATTTCTGATTAAGACAAGGGTGCTAAGCAGGAAGGCACATCCTGATTTAGAAGATGTAAGCCCCCTGCCTCCTCTCTCCCCTCCCCCAAGAGTCCATGTGCTCCACATAAAATGTGCAAAGCGCTGCCCTTTCATGAATGTAGCCTATCGTGGCTGGGATGCAGCAGGCCAGACCACACCATTAATAAACTGGGAACATTCTTCTCCTTCTTTTTAGTCCCTTTCAATGCCAGCCCAGTGGTTTGATCTCCCTTGAATGCTGTCCCCTCATTTGGGGCTCCAATTCTGAGAAGATTTGGTGCATTGTTTGAGGTCGCAGGATGTCGGATTGATTTCGAAGCTTTTGTATTGACTCCAGGCTCCTGAATGAAGCTGTCATGTGTGTCTGTGGTTGGCTAGCGGGCTGTCCGGCTGCAAGCTGTGCCTTCCTTTGTTGTTTAGGCCTCATTGAGCTGAGGGAAGAGGCTCATTTCAGGGTGATTTACCACCACCCAAACACCAGCTGTCTGTTGTACTTCTGCTTGCCTCCACCTTGGATTCACTCCTTCTTCCCCTTCCGAGCCCCCACCCCACCTCACCGAGTCTCACTCGAGACACTTGGGTACAGTTCTCTCAGGACGGGGTTGATCATATTGGCAAAACAAGATAAAAATATAAGCACTGAGGGAAGACGGCATCTCATTATTCTAAACACGGTGTATGCAGTTTTGTGGTTGCTTAGAGTGTATTAGCAGGCTAATATAAATGGATTTTTTTCTACTTGATATTGTGGCTGCTCTACTTGTGTCTTTTCCCTTCATATACTACCCTAAAGGTGTGCATAAAAATTCCCCTGTTTGTCTCAATATAGGGGTAACTGAGTGAAATTCTATTCCCAGGAGGTTAGATTAGATCATCTACTGGTCCCTTCTGGCTTTACAATCTATGACTATCTGATGAGAGGGAGTCACATACTTGTGAAGTCACTGAAAAAATGGAATAGTTTTCTCACACGCTTCCAGTTTCTGAGTGAAAATGATCAGTGTATTTTTGCAGGCACAAACACCGGCAAGTGGATCCAGGAAAGGAGTGTCACCCGAGTAGAAGGCAATTTTCTTTGGGTAAGGGAGAGGGAGGGAAGAGATGGCAAATTCTTAGGGGCAACCACGCAGAGTTTTTTAAGGGCGAAGCTTTTTGAAGAAGATGGCTGGTATAGAGGATGGAGTTTTCGCCAGCGGCACCAGGGAAAAGCCAGTGTGAAGTGTTTCCAGTGGAAATATAAAGTTTCTCTCCAGGTGGAGTACTCGAGTGCTTGCACAAGTTATCATGTTTTGTATGTGCTTATGCAGGAAGTGAGATGTGATGTGTTTTGTGTGATGCTTCTATTAGACAGAAACTCTTTCCTTAAAGACTGAGGCAGCAGCATCTGTTAGATTAAAGGAAATACTGCGTAGCCTGTGGGTGGATGATAGCTACAGCTGTAATTACACTTGGAGCAGGAATTTTAACTTCGCTACTTGGAGGTTTGTCTAGTTCTGGGGGGCAGCTGTCGGGGAGGGAGGGAATGTACCAGCTATATAGGGACACATTTATTCCTAGTAGTTCCGATGTGCATTGCTCACTTCTAATTAGAGGTGACTTGACTCAAGCAGGTCAGATCCAGAGCTGAACTTCGTCAAGGTTATAGGATGCTCGCACTATGTGTCTGGTTCAGGCCTATCTCTACTTACAGTCATTCCAGGCTGGAATAGGCTTAAGAAAGACCCTAATGCTAATAACTTGACCATGTGGATGTGAAAGATACTGCAGGAAGTATCCGCTTAGCTGTTGGTGTCATTTGGGCGTTGAAGAACATACTGGACAGGCGAGGGGCATGTGTGTGTTGAGCTCTTTTCTAGCAGCTCTCAGCGCTGGTCCTGAGTTGTTTCTGTTTAGTGCGTCTGTTACACAACTTGGGTGGATTAGCGTGCTTCTGAAATCCACCCTTGGGTGGGTGGGGGGAAGGGGAGCATTCTGAAAGGAAGATCCTGCTGGGGGGTTTGTCATAGAAAGAAATTGAGCTATTCAGGTGCAGCTACAAGGCTCTAAGATCTTGAAGTAGAAGAGAGGTTCTTGATGTGAACCAATAACCATAAAATGAGCAGAGAGTGGGGGATTTTTTTTTTTTTACTCATGTTGCAGTTTAGAGATCAGGGTTTGCAGGAACGTGTGTGTGTGTGTGTGTGTGTGTGTGTGTGTGTGTGTGTGTGTGTGTGTGTGTGTGTGTGTGTGTGTGTGTGTGTGTGTGTGTAAAAATCTGAGGGGTTTTTAAGCCTGGGATGGTGAATAAACCTGGGTTTTTAAGCCTGGGATGTGATTTAGCGCCTTCTTGTTTTTTATTATGAGACTCCTGGATCTGCCTTAATCCTGACCTAACCTCCAGGGACACAAAGACGCACAGCTTTGCAAAGTCCCATTGATAGCATAGCATGTGGGTAAGGTCCGACTATTCTAAACGGGGCTTGGCAGCTCTAAGCAGGATCATTCTGAAAAGAAAGACAATGACGAGGCTCTGGGCCCCAGTGACGGTAATTTGTCCAGGCATGCGCGCTGCTTGCCAAAACTATTCGGGTGAAGTGAATTGTAACTGGTTCTCATTTAACGTCCACTCTAAGCAGTTTGGTGTTCCTTGACCGCAGGGCTTGCATGTTGAAATTGGCCACTGATGAGCGGCTGTCCCCAGCACAGTCTGGATAATTGAGCCTGTTATTTAGTCTGTAAAATTGGCCGGGCTGGAGGAGCCCAGGTTGGAGGGGAGAAAGGTGCTGTAGATGGATAGGCAATTATTTCCCCAGGGACACTGGCTTCCCCCTATCCACCAAGAAGCTGGCTTGTTGGCTGTTTGGAGAGAGCTCTGTGTGTAGATTTGCGGAGGCCAAGCAGAAGTGGGTTAGCAACCAGCGGCCGAATAAAGCTCTTCCTTTTATTTTACTTTCAGCTCAGTGCCAGTTAAGGATCATGACTACCTGCCTCTAAAACTCAGAGTCCCATGTAAACTGCCCAGGTGTGTCTGGGAAGGATACAGCTTTGGCCTTTAAGATGACGTCTCAGAGGCCATTCTCTTTCTTCTACAATCCTGTTATTTTTAAAGGGCAGTGGAACATGAAAACGCTCTATACATTACTACTGGATGTCTCCATTCCCCTGTGAAACCAGGTTACAGTATTTGTATCATCCCATGGAAGGTTCCCCTCCCACCCTAATATTGTCCAGAAGAAGGAGGGAAATAATAAGAAGGCGGTGAACAATAGCAACAAATCCCCATGGAGATGATTTAATTTCTTAAACTCCTGCGTGTTAGGAAGGGGAAACTGTAAAATAATATACAAATAAACAAACAAACACAGACTGACCCTGAGCACCCGAGTGAGCTCTGTTTCAGATCTTTGAATAAGCTGAAGTTGCACATGCATGTTTAATGGAATACGAGGCATCAGCGTGCACTGTTTAAGGCATGTTTTCTTCTGATCGGGTTCCAGGTAGACTAATCCAAACAGCAGCCGTTTTCTTTATTTCTGGGTTCCCAGCGTTAGTACCTTATGAATCTGAGACAGCCCTCAATCGGAAAGGCCTCCCCCTGGTCTTAAAGGGGAGTTAAAACTCATTAAAAAGATGGACCATTTTTTTTAAACGTAGCTGCCTAACATTCGGCACCTAACCCCAAGTTAGACATGTGATGATAAAAGCACCCCTAATTTTTGAAAGGGGGATGAAGTACAGAACAGAAGGATCAGGACTCAAGGTGATGCTTTCAATGAGTTTAGAGGAGAAGGGAACAGCCTTCCAAGGAAGCGGGGGGAGGGGGAAACCTACCTGGCTTCAAGACTGAGCTTGTTATGTTTATGGAGGGGATGGTATGATGGGACTGCCTATGATGGCAGGTGGCCCATCGGCAACGGCCAGTAACAAAAATCCCCAACGGCTGGAGACGGGACACTAGATGGGGAGGGCTCTGAGTTACTACAGAGAATTCTTTCCCAGGTGTCTGGTTGGTGAATCTTGCGCACATGCTCAGGGCCTAACTGATTGCCATATTTGGGGTCAGGAAGGAATTTTCCCATAGGTCAGATTGGCTGAGACCCATGGGGCCTGGGTCACATGTAGGTTTAAACGAGTGTAAAATGGTGGATTCTCTGGAACTTGACGTCTTTAAACCATGATTTGAGGACTTCAGTAACTCAGCCAGAAGTTAGGGATCTATTACAGGAGTGGGTGGGTGAGTTTCTGTGGCCTGCAATGTGCAGGATGTCAGACTAGATGATCATGATGGTCCCCTCTGACCTTAATGTCCGTGAGATGGATCAGTAGCTGGAGAGGGAGATAGGGTTGATCTCATTTTAGGTAGATAGCTCTTGTTTTCTTTGCAGTGTGAGGGAAAAGCCGTAGTGCTTGAGTACTCGGGGGGGGGGGGGGGGAGGGGGGAAGGATCTGATGACATGTGGGCTCAGTTCCTGGTTCTGCTACTGTCTTCCTGTGTGACCTTGAACAAGTCACTTAATTTCTCTCTGTTAAATGGGGATAATAATACCTCCCTACATCACAGGATAAACCGTTCAGCATTTGTGAGGTGCTTAGATACTTTCATATACGTATCTGAAATGAAACTGATTGCCACAACTTGCTGGATAAAAGATTGATTGTGGCGTGGAGAACTGGACTACCTATTGCAATGCAGTGGATCACTGTGGCAAATTAGCTTAAACTGCCTCAGTGGTAGGCTGCAAGCATGAAGTAGAAGAGAGGAAGGATGTTCTAGTGGTCAGGACATTAGTCTAGGACCTCAGAAAAGAAGGTTCAAGTCCCAGATCAACCCCAGACTTCCTGGGCAAGTCACTTAGCTTCTCTGTGCCTCAGTTCCCCATCTGTAAAATGGGGATAATGGAAGCTCCCTACTTCACAGGATGTTGTGAGGCTAAATATAATAAAGATTGTACTACTCACTTACGGTGGTGTTGGGGCGGTTTAAATAGCTTAGATACAGAGGAGCCACGGGCATGAAATAACCAGCTGTAAGTAGTGACGTGTGAACCTCAACATTTGAGTGGGTGGGTTCAGAGTGGCACCCAGATGTTTGGAAACTCTCAGGACAGGAAATCAGGTAAGTGCTGCCATTCCATTGCTAATGGCCTGACTTCAGGTGAGTTTGGAAAGGCACCAGGAAGAGCCAGTTGCAGACTCGCATGGAATTTTTGAGATCCTGGAATCAGATCAAATTGATCGCTAATTTGGGACTGCAGAATAAGTTCAGAGCCATGTGTCCTAACAGCAGCAGACGGGTTCCAGAAGCTTAGGAGGTGATCAGAAGTTTATCTTCCTACTTGTAATGATCACCACCAAGGGATCACCTCTCTGCCATGGCCTGACATTGAGGAATGGATGCAATTCCTTCTAAGTGTGCCCTCTCTCCTCCCCATCACTTAGGGCATTGGGTTTCCGCCTTGCTAAACTCATTAACCTCTTTAATGCTGCAATATCCTTTTCCCATATAACCCCCCAATGCTAAAACCTCTCTCCCAAGATTCATGCAAGCTGATTCCCGCTCTGTCATTCAGCAAGCGCTGGAACTGTTTCTCTTTCTGCTAGAGATAGCCAAAGCCAGAAAAGGAGGTGCCTGTCTGTGTGAATATGAGAGAGGGAGAGAACGTGAAAGGGTTGTGGGGAGGTGAGCTGTTTTGCCACTAATTGATCTCAAGGAGCATTCTGGCCAAGACTAAGGCCTTTGCTGCCATGGTAATTTATCAAGAGGTCTAATTTGGTAAGCTAAAAACAGGCTTTGGATAAGGTCCAAAGGGATCCAGATGATTTTCAGAATCAAATCAGGTCAACGTGAGGGCTCTGGCTGCTTGGATTTTGTGAATTCATTGCAGCAGCATCCTAAACTAATGTCAAAGAAGGGGAGTATGTCAAGCAGCTCATTTATCAAAGCATGGTTTTCCCAGAAGTGTTGAGTGCGGGGGGATGAGGGGGAGGGAGGTCTTCCCCATGGGAATCCTCTTGTTTTGACCTTTGGTTTTGGACCAGCATTTTTAAGCTAGTCCAAAGCAGAAACATTTATTTAAAGCATCCGAGATTCTTATCCAATAGTGGATACCAGTGCTTCAGTGCATGTGGGGTATAGAATCCCTGTCAAGGAATCATCACCCTTTATACTGGGCCCAGTTTTCAAACTTGGATGCCTACAGTCAACTCCGACATCTGTATTTAGCAACTCATTACATTCTGTTGGCAACTAAGTGCAGCTGATTCAGAGTGCTAAGCAGCTAAATACAGACTTAGTGTACGACTACACTGGAGCTGCTGGTGTAATTTCCAGCTAGAGTAGACATACCAATGCTGGCACTGATTTAGGTAGCATGCTAAAAATAGAAGTGCTGCATGGGCCGTGGGAGGGGCTGGCCATCCCAGTATATATCTATGGACTTGGATGGGATTGTACTTGGGTGCCGTTAACCTGTCCCACCGCTCTTGCTGCAGTGGTTACACTCTGTTGTTAGCGCATTAGCTTGATCCAAGCTAGCATAGGTATGTTTATTCAAGCTGGAAATTATGCATCCCAGCTCCAGTACTGACATACCCGTAGGTGCCTAACTTGAGGTACTCACGTTTGAAAACTGGGCTCACTGACATGATAGGCTTGCTCCTGTTAACATGATTAAATGGGTAAAGAAATCTGCCTTTTCTGTCTTTGTTTGGCACTTTGGAGCAAGGGAATTCTTTCTTCAAAGGAGGCACATGTGAGGCTGTGGTGAGAACTGAAGGGTTTGGTTGCATATGCTCTCCTTGCCTTTCTGCATGGCTTCACTGGGCCTTATCCGTGGTGAAAGGGCTGCTCTCACAAATAAGGACTGCAGGGTTGAGTCTGTAGGCATCAGTACTTGCCCCCTTATCACAAGTGTAAGAGTTGGGTTTTCTGATGTTCTGGATTGTGCTGATATCTTTATGGAGTTATCTTTCATAGGGAAAGGTCACTGGAGATGAAAAACTGATCAGGAGTTATGAATGTAGAAGAGGGCAAATTGCATAAGCAAATCAGAAACGCTGGTCAATACGCACATTCACTTGGTTAATTACTCCTGGGGGAATTATGCACCAAAAAATTAAAAATTCTGCACACAATATTTTAAAATTCTGCATATTTGATTTGTCAAAATAACACAATATAATTTCAATTATTTTGGTAATTTATTTCAAAATACCTGTCAGCAGCTATGTCTGTAACAATACAGACAACAAAAAAGATTCCCCCTGGCGTAGAGAGTTAAAGAAATCCCTATGACAACGTAGTTCCTATTTCTCTGTCCCATCCCCTCTTCCCCCGAGCCCAGTCGCAGGACCAGACAACCGTATCCCCCTCCCCCAGAGCCCAGCTGTGGGGTCCCCCGGCTCAGATGCCCACATCCCCTTGACTCAGACACCCGCACCCTCTCCCCCCAAACCCAGATACTCGCACCTTTCCCCCACTGGAGCTGAGGGATCCAGAGGGAGAAACAGCCTGATGCCGGGTCCTGGGTTTGTATGGAATTTCTTGAACACCGCCTCCTTCCTTCAGGGCAGGCCAGGAACTGCAGCTACCAGGAACCCTCCAGCTCTGACCCGTGCCCCCTAGAAGTGTTTTCTATTTGCAAGCTGGGGAGCTGGGCCCTGTAGGGTCTAGCAGGCCCCTAGTGGTAGCCAGCAGTTCTGCAGCACCAGTTCTGCAGGGAAAAAGGAAATTCTGTGCAGAACATTAATTCTTCATAAATTCTGCATTGCACAGTGGTGCAGAATTCCCCCAGGAGTAGTCAATGGGGGGAAAACATGGGAACATTTCATTATTTTTTAAAGTTCTGTTTCCATATTGAACACAAATGGGGTCTTTCAAATGGTTGCCAGTAATGCTATCTTAATGTTATTAATTTATCATTTGTAGAGGTCTCCAAGCAGGATCAGGGCTCCATTGTGTTAGGCACTGTGAATCCACTGGCCTGATTGATTTCCATCTGTTATATTTATTTACGGCTTCTGTTTTCTAATAGCAAAAATACAATCAGGGCATTGCCTAACTTAAAGAATATTGTTGGTTAAATGCATGCAACGTCTGGTCTCAGACAATACCTTTCTGGTTGCATGATAGGATGGAGATGCATTATTAGTTATGTGTTCTTGCATTAAATGGACACCATCAAAATAGAAATCCTGTTGAAAACAAAATTCTTTATCTGTGTTACTATTAATAGAGCTGGTTGCATGGTGTAGTTAGTGGAGATATCCCATCTCCTAGAACTGGAAGGGACCAAAGGTCATTGAGTCCAGCCCCCTGCCTTCACTAGCAGGACCAAGTACTGATTTTGCCCCAGATCCCCAAGTGGCCCCCTCAAGGATTGAACTCACAACCCTGGGTTTAAGCAGGCCAATGCTCAAACCACTGAGCTATCCTTCCCCCAGTGTAAAAACTTGTTCACAGCCAGCCAGGGGTTCTGACACCATTACTGAGTAGCACCTCACTCTAAAACTGGTCCTATTGACTTCAATGGGACCCCATGGGGAGTTCCAGCAATGTGAGTAAGGGGATCACCTTCTGTCTCTGAGTGAGAACCCAGGCTTTGATTTAATCTGTTCACATTGCTTTTAATTTAATTGCACAACTGAGTTTGTTTCATGTAAATGTTACTAAGCATTTTATTTTGGCCTTGTAACCAGGAGGTGCTTAATCCAATCCATTTCAGAGATGAAACAAAATTTGTTTGGGTGGAGGTAGTTTATAAACAGTGAGCCATGCCACTTAGGTTAATGACTGCATACTCAAATAGTGAATTTCAAATATCAAATAACTAAAACAACATGTGAACAGGCAGTAGAGTCAAGCATGTTCCTGACGACTATTCAAACAATGTTCAAAATTGAAAAACTCTGCACAGGTTGCAAACAGAAAAAAGGCTGAATTCATAGGAAAAAAAGGTTTGCAACTAATACTTTCACCAGATCTAGATAATAATGACACTTCTGACCCGATCCTATAGAGATATGAGTAGATATGTGATTTCACTTATGTGAATAGATCCATTCTGTTCAGTAGGGCTTCTCATGTTGGTAAGGTTACTCATATGCTTAAGTGCTTGCAGGATCAAGCCTTTCAATTAGTCTTAAAAATCAACATTTTAAAAATAAAATCTTGTTCTTCTGACCGACGTTATCTGTTTATTTTAGCACTTTGTTCCTCGTGTACAACTAGTCATTTTCACTTTTCTTTATCATCCAATCAGTATAGCTTTCTGATTCTCAGGGCTCTATTTAAACCAAACAGAGAAAAACAAAGGCCTGATTCTTATCTCACTTCCACCAGTTATTTACCTGTGCAACTCAATTTACTTTAGTGGGCTAGTCAAGCAACAAAGCTCTCTCAACTGAGATTACAAACAAAAACTAAACGTTTCTTCGGTTAGTCTTTGTAAAATGCCACTTATAACCAAAACTCCATGTTGGGCACAAAACTCACTGCTTAGCAAGACTTGAATTATGGAGTAGACAATAGTTTTTGGAGCAATCCTATTCCCTTTAATGTTTTCTGGGACCATGACAAACTCTTCTGCTCCTTTCATTGCCTTTGTTTCAGAAACCTAATTTATGGTGCCTTGTGATTTGTTGATCATCCAAGTATCCCTTTCTGCTGGATCAGCTCGCATCGTCTTGCTGCTGCTTGATCCAGGGGCTGCACAGAGCATCCATCATGCCTTGACAGGACCCTGTCAGTGTATCAGGGGGCAGGACATAGATGGAGAGGAAGTTAGTGCATGAGAGTAAGGTGGCAGAAGAGAACATTTGCCTGTGAATAGAACCTCAGCCCAGTTTATAAATGATCCCCTGGGACTTGTAGGTAAACACAGACTTCTATGGTGACATGGGCTTGGAAAGCCAAACACTGGCTTATGATTGTAGGCTAGTCATTCAAAACACTAGCTCCTGGAAAACCAAGAGGGCTTTATTTGAGTCCATCTTGTTTTTTTTTGGTGAAAGGTAAAACATTCTTCTGTTTGTTTGTTTTTTAATCTTCTAGATTTATCTTTACTGTATCTTTTTCCTTGATCCCTTAGTCAAAATGTAACTTTAATTTGTTCCCATGTTCATCGATGCTACAGTACTGTGCGTGAATATATATAATTGCATATTTAAGGACGTAGGAATGACCAGAGAAGCTAAAACCCAACATATTTATGTACAAAAACTAGGCTTAAAGAATATTAAGCTTTGGACTGCAACCAGCAGAGGAAATTTAAATTCTTTAAAAAAAATTAAAAAGCCCAACAACCCCACCTTCCTTTTAGTAATGAATTTTAGGGCTTGAGAACATTGATGGAGGTTTTGTAGCGGAGAACAAAGTGTGCTATTTAACTATCTTATAGTTACATTGGGTAGCAGAAGCTTTTTCGTCACTGCTCCTCCAATATGCCTCACTACTTCTATAGGACAGAAGTGTGTTTAATCTCTGTGACCATAGCTGCTTCTCTAGGACTGGCAACAAGGTGAGGGTGGGGGGAGGAGGAAGGAATCAGAGTGGATGTTTTCCATGATGTAGTCACCAAGGGTAAAATCTTGGCTCCATTTTAGTCAAATGCAAAACTGCCAACTGACTTCAGTGGGGCTGGGATTTTCCCCTTATTCACCATAAGCCAGATCTTAGTATTTCTGTTGACTCCAGTTGACTTCTATTGACTTCAGCGGGCTTTGAATCAGCTCCCAGAACTGGACTGGAAGCACCAGCTTATGTCACATGGGCTACCAAATGGAAATGGCTTTCAATCAGATGGAGCGCTGGTGCCTGGAGCCACCGCTGGTGTAGCCACCCTAGGCATGGACCAGAACCCTGTTGCACTAGGTGCGAGTGAACACAGAGCCAAAAGATGGTCCCAGTGCAGGCAGATCTGCCTTTTTTTGTTTGTTTATTCCCCTCTCCCGACTTGGTGGGAGCTCAACGAAGCTTGAAGCTCCTCTTCCTTTGACTTTCCTGATGGCTTGTGTTGGCGTGAGCGCTACTGAGAGCTGAGGTCCTCCTTTCCCTCTGTTTTTGTTTTGTTTTGTTTTGTTTTAATATGATAAATGTGCACCTCCTCTGCTCCTCTGGAAACAGTATCCAGGCTGCAAAGTAATTATTTAGTGAATGGTAGATCCAGTTCATGTTGGCAAGGATCAGATGAATCATTATTAATCATGACCCTCCGACAGTAACCTCATCCCTTGGCTAAGTGCTGCTCTTTATTAAGAAGTAATAGCAATTAGGGAATGGTTGGGCTACTGCTCTGGTTACACTGTCAATGTGGTCTCTGGACTCCTGGCAGGAGGTGGGGGAACTCAGGTCAAAATTAAAAATAAACGCACATGGTACACATTCTAGAAACGAAGCAGACCTGCTTCCCTTGTGGATTTTTTCTACCTCCTTTAAGTGTCTTCCTTTTAGGTAATGTCTCTTGGGAGTTTTACTTCCTCAAAGGAGTGAATTAAGAGTTGGATGCTCATACAAACTGTGAAATAATACTTTAAATGTCCATCATTCTTTTTCATCCAGATGGATCCCAGAGCTATTTAAAAACTATTTGCCTGATTCCTGCAATCTTACAAGCTAAAATTCCTGTTGACTTCAAGAGAGTTATACCTGCTTCAAGACTAGGGTGACCAGACAGCAAGTGTGAAAAATCGGGACAGGGGGTGGGGGGTAATAGGAGCCTATATAAGAAAAAGACCAAAAAATCAGGACTGTCCCTATAAAATCGGGACATCTGGTCACCCTATTCAAGACTGCAAAGTCATTGACCTACCATTGAAATGCAGCCACATCTGAGGTAAAATGTGGCCGCTGTTTAAGAGCACACACCATTCTTACCTATAACTGGAAAGTGAGTGGCCTGCAAATTTTCTTTTGTGTGATACACTCCGAATACTGGGATGTCTCTGCCATTATACAGCTATCATTTGTTACCAACTTTAAGTGAATTCATGCAATGACCAAGGCTTGCAAATTCAAAAATTGTTGCCTTTGAATCCTTGTAGGACACGCTCCTGCTATTCTTCCTCCATACAATTCAACCTCACTTTCATAGCTATGCGACTGCAGCACCTAGAGCACCCACAGCTGTGGTAACATGACCAGGCCTGTGGTTCTGGATGCAGTTCAGAGAGTCTGTGAACTCACCTATAAGCTGGAAGCTAGGCAGCTATGGCACACAGCAGGCAACACTACACAACACAGTTGGACAGGAAGGGAAGGAGAATTCAGCTTCAAGTGGGCTGGGAGTGCCTGAGTCATAGACTCTGCCTAAAAAAAGGGACCACTGATGTGAGGCCAGTGACTGGTTTGGGGGCATTATAAATCTGTCCACATGCTCTAATTTGGTTATAAACAAATGAAATTCCATCGTCAGGCAATAACAGATCTGTTACTTCTTTAGGTTCACTTTAAACCCCAAGAAGAAAACTGTATCCCATGAAAGCTTTGTAGGAGAATAGGCAGGGTGTGATTGCCTGCATTGGAACTGAGCCAAGAAATCACTCTTGTGGAAATGTCCATGGAATATTTAATGGCCACCTGTGGTCAAGGCATGGGTTTCATGCTTCATCCAAAAGAAAGCACCTCAGTGCCTCTTAACATTATGCTTGGGGAATGCATCACAGCTGGAAAAATGGTACCTACTAAATCATCAATAAAAAATACTTCATGAAGCATCCTGGATTCTCCTTGGAGGTCTCCCTCATATACTGCAAGAGGCGATGAGACTGGTCATGTTACTTTAGGATTTCACTGGTCAATAGGATTGGAGCATCTAATCTGGCACACCTGTGTTGTCTACGCTTGGCAAAACCACGGAGAGCAGAATCTCGACTCTCCAGCATTGCAGATGTTGATGATTCATCATCAGTCAACGTTACCAGGACTTGTGGATTCATGGATTCCAAGCCCAGAAGGGACCACTGTGATCGTCTAGTCTGGCTTCCTGTATAACACAGGCCATAGAACTTCCCCAAAATAATTCCTAGAGCAGATTTTTAGGGGGAAAAAAAATCCAATCTTGATTTTAAAATTGTCAGTAATGGAGACTCCACCACGACCTTTGGTAAATTGTTCCAATGGTTAATTACCTTCACTGTCAAAAATGTATGCCTTATTTACAGTCTGAATTTGTTTAGTTTCAACTTCCTGACACTGGATCATGTTATACCTTTGCTAGATTGAAGAGCCCATTTATTAACATAAGAACATAAGAACATAAGAAAGGCCGTACTGGGTCAGACCAAAGGTCCATCTAACCCAGTATCTGTCTACCGACAGTGGCCAATGCCAGGTGCCCCAGAGGGAGTGAACCTAACAGGCAATGATCAAGTGATCTCTCTCCTGCCATCCATCTCCATCCTCTGACGAACAGAGGCTAGGGACACCATTCTTACCCATCCTGGCTAATTAAATATTTGTTCCGCACAAAGGTAATCAAGTCAGTCCTGAACCTTTTCTTTGTTAGACTCAGGGAGTTCAATCTAATTAGCTTATCACTATAAGGCATGGTTTCTAATTCTTTAATCATTCTCAGGGCTCTTCTCTGAACCTTCTCCAATTTATCAACATCCTTCTTGATTTGTGGGCACCAGAACTGGACACAGTATTCTAGCAGCAGTTGCACCACTGCCAAATACAGAGATAAAATAGCCTCTCAGTTCCTACTTGAGATTCCCCTGTCTATACATCCCAGGATTGCATTAGCTTTTTTGGCCACAGAATCACATATAGAATCATAGAATATCAGGGTTGGAAGAAACCTCAGGAGGTCATCTAGTCCAATCCCCTGTTCAAAGCAGGACCAATCCCCAGCTAAATCATCCCAGCCAGGGCTTTGTCAAGCCGGGCCTTAAAAACCTTTAAGTGTGGAGATTCCACCACCTCCCTAGGTAACCCATTCCAGTGCTTCACCACCTTCCTAGTGAAATAGTGTTTCCTAATATCCAACCTAGACCTCCCCCACTGCAACTTGAGACCATTGCTTTTTGTTCTGCTCCATGTTCAGCTGATTATCCACCACGACCCCCAAATCTTTTTCAGAGTCACTGCTTCCCAGGATAGAGTCCCCCATCCTGTAAGTATGACCTGCATTCTTTGTTCCCAGATGTATACATTTACATTTAGCCACATTAAAACACATATTGTTAGCTTGTACCCAGTTTATCAAGCCATCTAGATCGCTCTGAATCAATGACCCGTCCTCTTCACTATTTACCATTCCCCCAATTTTTGTGTCATCTGCAAACTTTATCAGTGATGACTTTGTTTTCTTCCAGGTCATAGATAAAAATGTTAAATAGCCTAGGGCAAAGAAGTGATTGCTACGGGATCCTGTGGAAAACAGATCCACTTAATAACAATTCCCTGTTTACAGTTACGTTTTGAGATGTATCAGCTGGTTTTTAATTCATTTACTGTGCCATGTTAATTTTATATTGTTCTAGTTTTTCAATTAAAATGTCATGCGGTGCCAACTCAAATGCCTCACAGAAGTCTAAGTATATTACATCAACACTGTTATCTTTATCAACCAAACTAGTAACCTCATCCAAAAAAGATATCAAGTTAGTTTGACAGAGTCTACTTGTGAGAAATCGTGCTAATTTGCATTAATTACATTACCCTTCTTTAGTTCTTTATTAATCGAGTTCCATATCAGCTGCTCTATCATCTTGCATGAAATTGATGTCAGGCTGACAGACCTATAATTACCCAGGTCATCTTGTTTACCCTCAGCACAACATTAGCTTTCTTCCGGTTTTCTGGAACTTCCCCAGTGCTCCAAGACTTTACTTATTGAAAATCAGCATTAACGGTCCAGTGAGCTCCTCAGCCAGCTCTTTTAAAACTCTTGGATGCAAGTTATCTGGAACTGCTGATTTAAAAATGTCTGACTTTAATGTCCTCCAGAAATACTAGTGGAATGGAAAGAATGTTGTCACCATATGGTGAAACTATATAATCTGTTTTTTCCTCAAATACAGAACAGAAATATTTATTGCACACTTATGCCTTTATTGCATTATTATTGATAACTCTACCATTTACATCTAATAATGGCCCAGTACCATTGCCAGGATTCTTTTTGTTCCTAATATGTTGTGTTTCTAATTTGTTCCTTCCTGTTGTCCTTAACTCCGCTGGCGATAGATTTCTCATTGTGTCCCTTGGTTTTCTGTATCAGTTTTCTATGATTCCTAACTTCTAATTTGTATTCATTACTATCAATTTTCTCTTTATTTTATATTTTATTATTATTATTTTTTACTGTCTTCACTTCCCCTTTAAAGCAGATTGGGTTTTTAACCAGCATGGCCTTCTTCCTCAGTTGTGCGATTGTGGCTTTGGGGGCATCTAGTAAAGTTAGAAACTAACCAGTTTTGTACCTGAGATTAGTATAAAGGTTCAGAGAAGGTGTTATTTTTCCCCAGGCTGTTTCCTCAACATCTACAGTTTAATGGTGCTTTAGTTGCATGCTACTGTGTTTACCCTGTTGCCACATCAGGGATCTGTTGAGAGCAGACAATAACTTAGTTAATATTTACTGAGGTTTTCTAGTACTACAGGTTCCTTTTCAGAAGATGTGACACTGCAATTAATGACTTCATGTGATATTGTTTAACCAAAAGGACAGTGACTTACATACTGAATTGAAATAACACAAAAAAGAAAACCCTTAATTACTTTTTAAAAAGCTTTCATTCCCTGTATGGAAATCCTGGAGAAAAACCCATAGGGTAAAAAGGCAAAAGAATGAGAAAAAACATCCTTTGTTTCCATTTACCTCTTCAATAGCTGAAGGGGAACAGTAGAAATTGGGAGTAAACCTGCTTGCTCTTTTGATCTCTGCAAAAGTTGTTGTGAGGGTCACATTGTTTAATGGTTGAAGGAGTTTATTGAAGAATAAAAGTAACAGCAGAGACAAAGGGCCAATACAAATTATCTGGTAAACTGCTGTCAAGTTTTACCTCCTCTGGGCTACTGGTGATTTCCCCATCTTTAAAAAGGTGTGTGTGGTGGGAGGTGGGTGGAATGGGTAAGAAGTATATAAATAAATCCACCTCTTTAAATAGCTAACTGGCCTACTCTGAACTGTGTTGGAACCTCTGTGTTCCCTGACAGTCAACATTCTCATATTTAGCAAAGGTGCATCGCAGGGTTCAGGCAGCGCTTTAGGGACTCCGCCTTGGGTGGTTCTCGGTTGCATTCTTCCGCTTGTCAGTAAGCGAAGCACTAAAGCACAAAAAGTTCAAGGGATCGCACAGTTGTAATCCATCTGAACAAACCTGGATCGAGCCCCCGCACTTGACATTTCACTCCTCTTTTAAATGTTAGAAGTACACAGACTAGGAATGGGCTGAGGTAGATGTGCCATTAGCTGCCTTCTTCTGACTGGAGGTTATGGCAGAGTGCTTCAAGCACTCCTTCTTTAGAGATGCTGGCAATCAGTATTCCTGGTGTTCTGGCTCAAGATCGTGAAGTTAACAAAGGGGCTGTGGAAATTTCTGGCGCATGCTGAGAAATCTGGAGCTGCTGACCCTCATTGGCCCCCCCCCCCATTTTTTTTAATCTATTTTTTTATTAGTATTTTCAAAACATGGAAGGAAAAGGACTAAACCAACATGCAGAATGATGGGTATAAATACCAAAGGAGAGAGAGGGAATTGTTTCAGGAGTCCATGCAGTAAGGCACCACAAATAAAAAAATTGTGTTATAAATGGGAACCAGCTTGATGATCATAATGGTCCCTTCTGGAGTTAAAATCTATGCAAAGAAACTCCACCAATGTGCTGATCCCATTATCCATCTTTAGATATCAAAATACCAGCTCTCCAAAATACCTCACTGTGTGATACTTTTAAAAATTGTTCCTGACACTAAATGATGCTTTCCATTAATTGGTGTTACTTAAAATGGGCTTTTGAATTTCTATGTTGGGCCTCGGTGCTTTTCTATTTACTGGGCATGATTATTTTGGCTAATGCTACTGAGAACCACATGGTGTGAGCGGGGGGAAAGCTGGGATCCACAAAGCCAAAATAATTTAGGAAGGTGTTTCTGGGAGAGAGTTTGAAACAGCAGAGGAGGCTCCCATAATCCCCAGTGCTTTTGATTTTGGGACAAGATAATCTTGCAGCATGAACAATAGATTTGCTAACTGCCTCTCCCAAAGTCATCTCCAAAATCCTAACCTGCTAAGAATCTGTTTTTTAGCGTAGTGGTGACATTGAAGCTGCTTGGATTATTCCCCATTCTTCAGGCCTAAAGACTTTTTGAGGGGGCAATATTATTGAAGAGTTTTTCTAGGCTTCCATCACCAAAGAAAAGAAAGGTGTCGCTGAATTGTTTGGATGTTGTGTACTAGTTCAGCTGCATTGGTTTGTATGACATTGAGGGATCCATCTCTGTTCATGCAAGGCCATTGGCCATTACACTCACCTATTCCCTCTTATTGCTCAGTATATAGGAGTGGTCTTCTACATAAACTCAGTTCAGGAGTTCCCCACAGAGGCCTTGGTTCTTCTATTAATTTCTACTCATTTCAGGCTGGGTTGCGTTTTCTGTAAAATTAGTACAGAGCAGATGGCAATGAAGTGCCAGATAGCGTAGTAGAGTGTGTTTTTTCTTTCTGCAGGAAAAGAAAATACCTCACAATGTCTCATCCTCGTGGGGGAGAAAAGGATCAGAAGCTCATCCAGAAATAGCACTTGGTTAATGTCCCTTTTTTCTTCTAAGTCAGTTCTGAACTGATGCTCTAACATTGTGTTCTGGGGAGCTGTCCTGCTTGAGATAAGAAGTAAAGCTTACAGTCCTGACCATTTGTAGGGACTGAAGATACCATGGCATTTTTCTCTAGAGTAGGAGTATTAATCCGGCACAGTATCTTGTCCAAATTCTAATTTGGGAAATTTTACTCTGCCTACTTTATATGCCCCCAAAGATTTAGCAGCGATATGTTAGTCTTCACTTCCTATCCTCAATTGCTGTGTACTGTCGCTTTGCATTGATAGCTGCTTTGTTCCATCCCAGAGATAGTTTCATTTCACTGGTTTGTAAAGTGAGTTGGTATCCATCTGAATGAAAGGCACTTCTTAAATGAAAAAAAAAAAAAAGAATAATTATTGTCATCATCACCATCAGATTTTGAATTTGAAATGGTTACTTATACCTGTCAAATGCAAACCCCTATAAGAATGGTACCAGGGAACATAAGCAGTAGGAGAAAGTCCTGTCTCATTATCAGGCTCTGGAATCCAAGTGAGTATTAATAACTATTTTGTTGTCTTCGTTGGTCACTCTGCACTGATGAAGTGGTTGTAAATCAGAGGTGAAAGGCTCTGCTTCTGAGCAGCTCTCGGTGCAATTTTACTCTCTGAACAATTAACAAGTTCCTAGGGAGGATAAGCCAGCCAATCAAAACATAATGAAAACATATTTGAACTTGGCACCATATATGGGAACAGCATGAATGAGAAAAGGGAGTTGGGTAAGATTTTGGTTGCTTCTTTTTGTGGTCCTACTTAACAATGCTGCCCCTCCTTTTTGAGAAGCAAATATTTTGCTATAAACGACACCCAAGAAAGACTCCCCTAAGAGGCCCTAGAATCTTCTCCCCAAACATGGGCCATTTCCAGACCTGAAACTTTTTGTATAAGGACCATCCTTTCTTCATCCCTGTCCACCATTCCCATTATGGCCACAGCCTTCTTCCTTTCTAACTATGCCCTGCAATAGTCCTCTCTTCCTCATATGTTTAAAAATGTCATGGTAGGGTCAATAGCCCTGGTGACCTCTCTTCTGGACTGCAGCTGCCTCATTAATTCAAATCCCCTGTGCTCCAAGATACATTTGAACTGAGCAGCCTGTTCAGAGACAGTTGGCGGACTGAGAACCTGTTGGAGGATTGCAGATGACAGGGAGGAGCCTCAAAGTCTGGATAAGCATCCAAATTCCACCGCCTTGCACTTTGTGTAGTCATTTATACCTGTGAAAGACATTGCTACCCCATCAGACTGGTAGCATCTTGCACCCATGTTACACACACTTTGTGCAAGGGGTCAGTGACAACACACGATGGAATTCAGTGGAGAATCAGGCCCTACATCTCCCCAGTTCACCCACCTGAAATTGTAACCTATATAACCAACGTCAATTGGCATGCGCAGAATGTCCAATCATAAAACCACTGTGCTTAGAAAGGAAAAAGGCCCTATTAGATCATCCACCTGGCCAGTGCAGAATTATTTCCGACAGTACATATTGTACATTCTAGCCCTTTATTCATCTTCGTTTTGAATGACTCAGATGATGACCCTTCCAGAAATTCCCCTGGGAGGCTGTTCTACTGTCTAATAGACCTCAGTGTTAGGCAAATTCTCTTGATATTCAGTCTGAATTTTCCTTTGCTTAATTCCATCCCATTACTCGTTGTTATATCCTACTTGGTGGACTTTATAGTCAAGTATGCATGTCTGTGATGGTTAGTGATGGTAACCTTCTAAGATATAGACGCATTTTATTTTGGTTTAAAATTCCTTTTTAGGTAAAACCACTTTGAATACATTCATACTTGGAATCCACCCGAAAGGAATCTGTGATCTCTTTCTCTGTGGGTGAGATTTACCCCAGTGCAGAGGGGCCAGCACAAGTCTCTGTTCACCACTTACATCCTAATTTGAAGCTCTGTATGCATGAGGGGATTGCACTTTTTAAGAACTGGGCAAGGATGGATCATGGTTCATTGGTTAGGGCGCAAGCCTGGGACTTGGGAGACCCTGATTCAATTCCTTGCTCTGCCCCAGACTTTCTTTGTGACCTTGGGTAAGTCACTTAATTTCTTTGTGCCTCAGTTCCCCATCTGTAAAATGGGAAAATTAGCACTTCCTTACCTCAGACGGGTGCTATAAGGATAAATACATTACAGAGATTGTGAGGTGCTCAAATATTACTGAAAATGGGTCCAGATAAGGAACCAAGATAAGACAGACAAACACTGTGTTGAAATATAATGTATTCCCTCCAAGCATCTCAATGGTGGGGTGCGATATTCTATTTTCTATTCTTATTTGCTTTTATGACTTAAAGAAGAGTCATAGAATTGTAGAACTGGAAGGGACCTCGAGAGGTCATCTAGTCCAGTCCCCTGCACTCAAGCCAGGACTAAGTATTATCTAGATCATCCCTGACAGGTGTTTGTCTAACCTGCTCTCAAATGTCTCCAATGATGGAGATTCCATAAGAAGAAAAGAACATAAAGATTTAAAGCAGGAAAGAATTGCCAAATGACTTGCTCCTGGATTAAAACCCTTCTGTCACTGGTTTCAGCCTGGAGAAAATGTTTACAGCTGGGTTGTAAACCCTCGAAAAAGAGTCAACACAATCTTAACTAAAGCAACGCTACTAGGCACTGCTATAATGAGATCATTCTGCCGCGGCTCCTAGACAACATCCTAAGTGGCGTCAATTAGTTCTACGACTGGAGGCTGTTTAGAACAAAACGGCTATAACATCTGCGACTTAGGTGCAAATATGATCTAATATTAACAGTTCTGTTTGTGAACATTGTATAGAAAATAAATAAATGTATCAGCCCTCCTGACAGAGAGAAAATAATTTACTGGGGGTGGCAGCATGGAATAGCAGGTAGGGCACTGGACTGAAGTCAGGAGACCTGTGTTCTCTTTCTAGCTTTGCTACTGACTTAGTGTGTGAACTTGGGCAAGTCACTTCATCTGTCTCTGGTTCTCCTCTTGTCTGTTTAAGAATGTAAGCTCTTCAGGGCAGGGACTCTCACTGCGTGTTTGTGCAGGATTTAGCTCCGGGGGGCCCCAGCTGGGAGAGGTGAATACAAACATTAAATAACTATGCTTAGTAATGCTCTGCATTTTGAAAGGGCTTCCCGTCATCAAATGGCTTTACAAATATTAGTTTTCTTTTACATAGGACCAACCTTTCAGACATGGGCAGCTAAGGTAATGAATAGTTTGCTCTTTGTTATAGAGGCTTTTTCATCCTAGCATCTCCAAGTGTTTTGCAAAGTATTATCATGCCTAATTGACAGTCTCTGTAGGCAATGGGAGTAGAACTTGAGTCTCCAAACTCCCTGGCCCTTGCTTTTAACCTCTGTATTATGTCACCTGCTGGCTGCCCTGGAATATGCACATGCAACCATGTACCCACTTGTGTTGTGAAAAAATCCCACTTTGATTGCACAGTGGTTTGAATCCATCCTGAGTAAGTGGCCCTAGGCTCTGCGTATACATAAGGAGGAAGGCACCTGCACACAGGTAATTCCCTGGATTCTGGGCTCTAACATGCTACCAAATCAGAATGGTCGTTTTACACACACTTTGCACAGGTCTGACTGTTGATACATGGCCCAAGGCCGTGGAGAGGCAGGTACTTTTGTGCACTGGTTACACTTGCAAAAGCAGTGGAATATTCTATTGATAAGAACCTGCAATATCTTTATTTTTATCTCCTGGAAAGATTTGCAGAGGCTGTTAGGTTAAGAAACTGTCCGTAAATTTTGCCTTCTGGAAGCTGCTGGGGACTAGGACAGGGCCTTTCAGATCCCGTACTGAAGCTAGCACACCAAACAGCAAATGGAAGAGGCACTATAAGCTGCTTTACTCTTCATTTATAATTCCCCATATTCATAATTTAAGCCCTGTCATTTGGGTTTATCGTCCATGGCCTTCAGTGACACCAGGAAAAGTCCTTCCTTTTAATTCTACAGCAAAAAATAACAACACTCCAGGGAAGGACTGTATCCCTGCAGACGTTTATGGTTTAAATGTTTCATGGTGGGCACTGGATTTTGCTGTCTTCCTCCTCTTTCCCCTCCCCCGCCCCCATTTCCCCCTGCTATTATAAATCATTCTGCTTCCTTCCTAGAGGCTGGGATACAAACAACATAATCACAGTGTTAAAGAATGGTAATAAAGCCCAACCCTGCATGTTACAGACCTGTTGGCCTCACAGATGCCAGAACTAAATGTGATGCCCGGCTTTTCTGACCAAGATAGCTGGACCAAACAGTAGCAAACTGTATGGAAGAATGCTGCATTAGAACGAGTGGTATGATTGAATTGGTTTTCTCCTTCCCTAGCTTTTCAGGATTTAGCCTGATTTCTGGACTTCTTGTTCTACTGTCTGTCACTAGCTTGTATTAGCCCATCATTCAACTTCAAACAATAGACCTTGCACATCAACAAGGAAGAATGGTCCAGTGGTTCCTGAGCCATGGAAGACCTGGGGTCAGATCCCTGCTCTGCCACAGACTTTCTGTTTGTCTGCACTGCGTCTGAAAGCAGTCCTCCCAGCCTGGGTCCACAGACTTGTGGTAGTGAGGCTTGGGCTAGTGACTTTAAAATAGCATTGCGGTGTTTTAATATTGTGCCTCAGGCAGGCACCTGAGCCGCATTTATTTTTAGCACACTAGTGCAAGCCCCACTGCCACAAGTCTGTGGACCTGGCCTGGGAGGGTCACTCCCAGATGCAGTGTAGACATGCCCTTAGCCTCCCTGTGCCTCAGTTCCCATCTCTAAAATGGGGATAATAGCAGTACTCTACTTCACGGGGGTGTTATGAGGGTAAATCCATTAAAGATGTTGAGGTCCTCAGATGCTGTGATGCTGTGAACTATAGAAGTACCTTAGATAGAAGGATTTCCCCTTCCTCACCTGGTGATGAACAGCACTGACTTGTCTTAGCCAGCTCAGTGGAACTTTTAATGAGAGATTTGGAGATTCGGCACATTGAACTAATTAAGTACTCTTCTTAAGAGGTGGTGATGTTTCCTGGGGGCTTGCCTGTACTGGTGTTAGCATTCTAGTGGGTGGCCTCCATATAGGCGATTGGATTTTTGTTTGTTTGTTTAAGAACTGCAGAACATACCGGGAAGCACTTTACTGGTCTCTCAAATACCACAAAATGTTTAATTTGTGCATCTGATGGACAAAAGTGCCTTCTAAGCATGCCCAGCGACTAAGAGTTTGTTCCAGTAATGTCATGCGAGTGGCCTGGTGTTTCATTGCCTGGGTTTGCTGTCACATGATGCCCTGCTGCTGAGTTTGGGAGTGGAGTTGGATGGGAGTCCAGTGCTTTCTCTCATCAGTTTGCAATGTAGTTAAGCTCTTATTAAACTCAGTTATTACTTTTCAGACTCACCTCTGGACTCTGAATTACACTGCTGTAAAGAGTTTTAGGTCTAGCTATACTGGGTGGCCGCAAGAGAAAGACAAGCTTTGCTCTCTTGGCTATGGAGTTATTCTAACCTTTGCTTTTTCCTCCCCCAGCATTTCCCACCTGTTTTTTTTCCCATGGCCAATCTATTAATAGCTTTTAACCAGCTAACTTTGGATCAAAAATGTTAACTGCGTAGGAGGTAGCTTTCCTGAAAAGTTAATAAAATATGAATTGGAATGGAATTTAAAACGCTCAGCTTTTGTAGCAGACAAAATGTATAAAGTGCAGAGTGGAAATTGAGATAGGCCCAATTTAAACTTTGGAAAATAGCTGCCAATTAAAATGTTCTGGATTAATTTTGTTTTTAGCACACTCAGTCTGGTCTAGATGAGGTCAGATGGTCTGAAACACACACGTTGGAGGGACAGGAATCCTACAGGTTGATTAGCTAAAAGATATTGAGCTGTCAGCAAGCAGCATTGGGAGCAGAGTTGACAGCTAATATACATGTTGATCCTGGCATCATAGCATTACTTTTTTTTTGGGGGGGGGGGGAAGAGGGAGGGAGGGAGGGAGGGAGGGTGGTAATAATCAAGTGAATCTCCTTTAAACCAGGCTGGACAGTGTAGCTTCTGTGACCCCAGCCATTTGCTGTACAGGTTAGGGGAGAGGATGCTTGCCAGTTGCATGCACTGAGGGTTTAGGGGGGAAAAACATAGGTGGTGGTGTCTCTGATTTCTCTGTTCCCTTGTCATGGCTCTCTGCAGTTGAGGTTACATGTTTTATTTGTGCTGCCCTGTCTTCTGGGTATGGGCTCTCCCCTCCAGCCACTTTCTGTCTTTAACTCTAGCCCTGACACTACCTGTTACCCACTAAACACCTTTCCCCTCCCTCCATTCCTGCATCTTCCTTTCCCCTTTAGCCAGTGATATTCGTGCCGTGCCGTCTGTCACTATGAGCTTATTGCTTTTCTTTCCCAGAGCTCCATTGCTGTCACTCGTCTCTCCATTCCCGCGTGTGGGAGGGTTTTCCGTGCCCTCTGTAAGATGTCCCCTCTCACTGCCCCCCACCCCCATGGCAGTGCATTTGCCAATACTTCGCACGAGGATGCTGTCTCTATAAAAATAAACTGTGTTGAAATCTGAGAGATGGAAACCATGCCAACCTCACACTTCAGCATTGGTAGTGGTAACCCATATGAATTCGACTTGCAAATGGTAGTCCCCACGTGTTCCTGACCATACATTCTTATCCCTGAACCATTTCATCACAACTTCAAATTCCCCATGTCTGTTCCTTAGTCCACTGTTAGAAAGTTGTGTTTTGTTGGTATTGGGCCAACCTAGGAATACTTTGAGCTGTCAGGTACCAAAAGCTGCTTAGAAATTAGAGAGATCGTTGAATTAATCTTCTCCTTGCCCATGGCCAATAGTGGATTGTCCTATATAGTGAGCCTGATTCTCCTCTCACATCAGTTTTGCACCAGTGCAGTTTTGTTCATTTCCATATACTTACTCTTGATTTACATCAGGGAATGTCTGAGGAGAATCAAGCTCAGTATTTGTTTTTTCCCCTACTGCTTTGCCATGTGACCATTGCTTGAAATCAGTAGGGTGTGCGAATATAGCACTGGGAGCGCCGGCTAGTGGTTAGAGCACAAGAGAGGGGTAAAATCTTTAGGGGGGAAGGAAAAAGATCCCGATCTTGTGCAAAAGTTCCTGAGTTAAAAAGAGAGAGAGAGAGAGAGAAAGCACATTATTTATAGGCAGAATGGACTCTAAATAGAATGTGTTTCCATGTCCTCTTGAATGTATCAGCTGCTCTTTAATGATGGCTCACCTCAGTGCCGGTTATAGTTATAAACATCCTTTTTCCGCTGCACGCAGCTGTGTGGGCCGCAGCTAGTTGGCCACAATCGGTTGTTCCAGTCAGGGGACCCCATCAGGGCTTGTGGAGCGGCACAAGGTTGGGAGGAACCACCCACCCCCACTTCCGCATGGCCGGAGGAGGAACTGTCTGTATTGACTTTCACTCGATTTACTGGGGTAATTGAGTTTGTCAGTGAAACGTGATCGGCTCAATCAGCTGTCACACTGAGACACTTCTGTCACTGCTGTCAATAGCGTTGAGTTTCTGATCCTCTCTTAGATTAGCTCTGCGCCAGAACATCAAATCAAAAGCTGTTTGGGGTATGGAGAACTCAGAGCAGTTACCTAGGAATCAGTTTACTGCAAAGCACTGCCAGTGTTATTCTGATGGCATATTGCAATGTCAAGGAGCAATACTGCTTTTGAGTGTAATTTAGATTCTCTTCTTCAGGACCAAGCTCATTTACAAATAGATGGCAGGGACATAAGAACAATAGAGGCAGGTCTCCTGGCAAGCCAAAATGACATGCAAACAGCCTTCGTCCTTAGTCTGCGGGCTGCAGTTTAACCTGATGAAATAGTCATTTGCTTTTTTTATAACACCATTCATCCTGAAGGATCCCATTTCATTTCACTTGGCACTGAAATGCAGCTGCCTTCAGGGTAGGTGGTTGGTCAGAATACAACAATATGCTCAACAGTTTTAGGACTACTTTATTTTGCTTGACAGGTAAGAGGGTACTTCAGCCACTGTTCATTTAGTCTTAGAGACAAGGTGAGTGAGGTAATATCGGACCTGAAGAAGAACTCTGTGTAGCTCAAAATCTTGTCTCTTTCACGAACAACAAATTGGTCCACTTCGTCTCTCTAATATCCTGCTACATCAGCACTGCAAATGACATATTTAGTCTTAAGGTTGTACTGAGTGTGGGTTTTGTAAGTGGGGGGAAAAAACAGGTGGACCTCTGAACATGTCCAAATCATTTCACTTGTGGCTTAATTACTGTAACCGGAGCAACCTTTTCCAAGCAAGATTCTGTCTTGAGAAACCCTGGTGAGAATGTTTCTATTTATAGAAGAGAGTAACCCATCAAGAGACATTTCTTAACTTTAAGGATTTGAATCATAGAATATCAGGGTTGGAAGGGACCTTAGGAGGTCATCTAGTCCAACCCCCTGCTCAAAGCAGGACCAATTCCCAACTAAATTTGAGGCGGTTTCCTTATTTGTTCCAGTTGAAACAGCTTGTGGCAAGGTGAACTCATCCATCTATGCAGGAGCCAAGAGGGCAATGTTAATCCTGTTTGTAAGCAAGGTCTGAATGAGCTCTCTCCTGACAGCTAGTGATGAGCTGAGGTGGGGAGGGGAAGGCTTTAGGACCAGACTGTATTTAAATGAGCACACCTATTCTGCCTAGGTGTCCAGCACACAGAGTTGTGTTGCCAAAGGTCAATTTTGGCTGGTGTTGGGTTACAAATCACTTTAGTATTGAGTACAGGGATGATGAAATATTGTTATCCTTATTTCAGGGATTCTTACACTGGGGCTCGGGACCCCTCAGGGGTTGGAAGTTATTTTGTGGGGGTTCTGGGCTGTCAGCCCTGCTCATGAGAGGATCTGGCTCCAAAGAAAGGGCGCCAAAATAAAAGTTCGCCTGGGGCGCCATTTTCCCTAAGGCCGGCCCTGGGACTGTTGCAACATTAGAGGGCTTGATTATTCAGCACCTGAAAAGCTGCATTAAACCGCAGGCCAATCAGAACAGTGAGTTCAACAAACAAAAGTAATTTATAATTTAACATTCAAACATAGAGGCAGGGGTGGCGCTGGTGGGGAGGGCTTGCGAGATTATAGCCACCCCAAAATTTGCCTTAGCCCCCCTGTAGCCACCCCTCCCAGTGCAAAGGTCCAATGTTACGTAGAAGTAAGGGGGCATGGGCAGTGATGAGCTCCCCAAATCCTAATAACCGGTTCCCTACCGGGTCCTCGGCGGCACTTCGGCGGCGGGGGGTTCGGGGGGCCTTCCTTCGCCCGGAAGACCCCCCCCGCCCCCACCGCCGAAGTGCCGCCGGAGACCCGGTAGGGAACCGCGCGGTGAGTACAAGCCCCACGTGCCTGTCTCCCCCCCCAACCCATCCGACCCCAACCCACTTCCTGCCCCCAATTGCCCCCCTCAGAACCCGCAACCCATCAACCCCCCGGCTCCTTGTCCCCTGACCACCCCCTCCCGAGACCCCCCACCCTACTGCCCCCCATGACCCCACCCCCATCCACCCCTCCGTTCCCCATCCCCTGACCATCCCCCCAGAATCTCTGCCCCCTCCAACTGCTCCCTGCCCCTTATCCAACCCCTCCTCCCAGCCCCGGCCCCCTTACCATGCTGCTCAAAGCAGCAGGAGCTGCCCAGAGCGCTGGCGCCGGCGGCGTGGTGCACTGGGGCTCTGTGAGGGGGGGGGGGAGGGGCCGGGGGAGCCTCCCCAGCTGGGAGCTCAGGCGGGCTGGACAGGATGGTCCCGCGGGCTGGATGTGGCCCGCGGACCGGAGTTTGCCCACCCGCCGGTCCTTTACAACCGGTTCTACACTGGCTTCTAAATTTAACAACCAGTTCGTGGGAACCGGCTCCAGCTCACCATTGGGCATGGGATAGCATTGTCACCCTTACTTCTGCAGTTCTGCACTGCTGTTGGCGGCGGCGCTGCCTTCAGAGCTGGGTGCCTGGCCAGCAGCCACTGCTCTTCGGCCACCCAGCTCTGACGGCAGTGCCACCGCCAGTAGCGCAGAAATAAGGGTGGTCATGGGGTGCTAAGTCTGCTGTGAAAAGTGATATTGACAAAGTTTCTTTGCACCCCCCAGTAGTAAATGGTAACTAGTTAAAAAAAAACTTTTCTGCTTATAAAATAATTCAATAAACATGCGTTTTAGTCTTAATTGAAAAGCGGTGAGAAAAGATCTATTCATTTTAAACAATAGTGTTATAAATTTAGCATTTTAAATAGTATTAAATATAAAAACATTTGTTTATAATTTATAAGCGGGGGGGGGGGGGGGTTGCACCCAGAGGCTTGTTGTGTGAAAGGGGTTGCCCAATACAAAAAGTTTGAGAACCCCTGCCTTATTGTATGAGTAAAGGGTAGCAGAACCGTACTTAACCTGCACTGATTTAGCTGGGTCACCCTCAACTGAACTGAACTTGCTAAGATGGGTTTGGATGCCAGGTACCAGTGTGGGGGAGAGAGGGTGGGGACAGGTGTTGGTCTCTGCCTAAAAGCCATAGACAATTTGACCTGCTCCTCTCCCCTTTAGATAAAGCTGAGTAGGCTCCATTGAGAGGCTTTTGTTAAGTGATCACTAGAGCTGAACCAGGTAGCTAGGTCTAAGCATTAGACCTGCTATGGGACAGTGTCTCTGGTGAAGGAGACTGCCCAGCCTGCACTAGCAATGACGCTCCCGAGCGGGCGGCAGGTAGAATGGCAAGAGGCTGTCAGAGCAGCTGGTGCAGCAAGTGGAGAGGCCAGCGGGGCGAGCAAGGTGCCTTCTGCCCCCACCCCCGGGTGGGAGGTGAACTCCTGTGAATGCATCTCTGAACTCTGGGTCTTCACTGAGCAAGGACAACAACCGTGAGTGGGATGCGGTGGAGGAAGAAGGGAGGGGCATGTTAAAGGAACTTTTGATTGTCGGACTTAAGAACCTGAGGCAAAAGACAGGGCCCAGTGTACTCTGGGGTGGGTGTTTTGATCATGGTTATGGATCCTGCTTCTGGCATTTTCCTAAGTGAATGCTGGGTTACTTTCCTCCTTTTTATGAAAAGTTTCTTTTCTACACTCAGACTCAGTGTTTGCGAGTGGGGAAGTATTGCCTCTTAGAGGCACCCCGGGGTGGTGTTTAATTTTCCCAGATTGCTCGGTGGGGCTTGAACGGATTCTGTATTGTATAATCCAAACCTTTTTCTGCCCCTTGAACTCAATTTCAGAACTTTTTGAGTTTTGCTCATCACTAGTAGATGCTAAATAGCTGGTAGCAATGCTGCTCTTGAGCCTCAAGAATGAAGAGAGGCCTATCTTTTCCTTACTCATCCATGTTTCTTTGCCAACTAACAGCTGCAGCCACAACTCCCTGCTTAGCATCACTCCGGTATAGACACCCTCTGGCCAAGACAGCTGTCATCATTATCTATACCTCCCTGGCTGAACAGCCAAACCAAAGTAGGCATATTCTGTATGTAGCCTAATCACCAAGGGAATGGGATTTATGCTTCATCAGAGCTGAATATTTTTGAAACTCTTGAAGGTGTGAATGCAAGAAAGGGGGGAGGAGGAGGAGGTGAGAGGAAGAGATCAAAAAACAAACTTCTCCTTATAGGGTATTTCAAAGTGAATGCCGGACACATACTTTTCTGTGACCTTTCCCTCAGATTAGTGATGTATGCAACTGGTGTGCTAATGTTACACATTCCAGTGCAGGGACTGACTTGTGAACAAGGTAAGGGTGTGTGTGTGTGTGTGTGTGTGTGTGTGGTTATTGAACCAGGTAAGGGTCTGTGAGCATTTGTGTGTGGTTGTTGAACCTGTCAGGCTGGAAGAACTGCTATGCTTGTTTTAGCTCTTTCTGTTTTGTCATTATTTCAGCCTTTTTCGTTGTTGTTGTTTTTTATATATGAGTAACAGGAAACCTAAGACATTTAAAAGGTTCAGGTGAACTTTGAATCATCAAGGCTTATGTGAACCTCAAATCTACAGACACTTTCTTACCTGAATGCTCCCCTCGGCTCTGAGGAAGTGGGGTGGAAATTTTGCAAGAACAAGGAAATTTCCAATACACCTCTACCCCGATATAACGCTGTCCTCGGGAGCCAAAAAATCTTACCGTGTTATAGGTGAAACCGCGTTATATTGAACTTGCTTTGATACGCTGGAGCGTGCAGCCCCGCCCCCCCGGAACTCTGCTTTACCGCGTTATATCCGAATTCATGTTATATCGGGTCGCGTTATATCGGGGTAGAGGTGTATTTACTAGCTCCGGTTGAGCCAGAAAAAATAACCTCTCTGTCACCATTTGGGCACATCCAGAAAAGCACCTGAAAATGAAACGCTAACGAGGAAACAAAGTATTTTCTAATCTCCAAAATGTTTAGTGTAAGATTCCGTTCAAGTTTTGGGTCAGAGTTTGGTACGGCGTTGTTTGTATCCAGACTGGTTCTCTTGCTCCTCATTTGAACTCCTGGAAAGATCTAACTTTTTGAGGGCCTGAGCTTGGTGAGAGTTGAGACTGCTCAGCGTTATCCAGGATTAGACCCATCATAAAGAAACCTGCACCTGGTCTGAATGTTTCCAGTGAGTAGGGTGCATGTAGGTGTCCTGAGGCGCTGTGCAGAATATATGTAACAAAACCATGGTAGCATTTTATTAGGTTGCTACTTACACACGCGTGCGCGCTCTCACTCAGCAGGAGCAATACAATTCAAAGCATGACTGGTCTACTGCATAGGGCAGCAGATTGAGACTCTGGAGACCTGAATTCTATTCCAGAGTCTCCTTGGACAAGTCTGTGTCTCTCTTTTCCCTCTCACTCTGTCTTATCTGTTAAGATTATAAGCTCTTTGGGGCAGGGGCTCTCCCTCTTATGTGTTTGTACAATGCCTAGCTTGTTGGGGTCTCTAGATGCAACAGTAATATAAATAAACAATACGGTTAGAAAGTCTGTTCTCTTGAGGGGAATTGAACATAGAGCTGAAACAGAAGCTGCTTCCTGATTTCTCTGTGGTGGCCCTGGACTCAGAAGAAGAATGCAAAGGGTAATGTAGTGTTGCCTGCAGGGAATGTTGGGGGTATTTAGTCTTAAAACACATACCACCCTGTCTTTAGCCCCCTGCAGATATATTACAGAGAAGGTGCACATCTGTTATAAGCAAAGCTAGTAGATAGTTAAGGTTGCCTGCCACTTCACATTATCAGACCCTATTTTCAGTTGCTTATAATTTTGCCAAACTTTAGCCATTTGGCCTGAAAATTTCCATGCCAGGTGTCTGCCTCGGGATGAATTTTTTTGGAAAGCGTCAGCAAGTGCATATATTAGGGTTAGGGTTTTGAAAAAGTTATTTCCATGCCCCCCCCCTTTTTTTAACCCCAAAATACACCCTAATTACTCGGGGCATAACAATATACAGATGAGACCTCGAACACAGTTGAAAACCCTGGGGTAGGATTTATGCTGAAACCACCCATGGTGTTATCTGGATATGCGACTTAACAGGCGTTTCCCCCAGGGCTTCACTGCATGTGTAGTCACTTTTCCAAAGAAACACTTATCCTTGGGAATCAGTAAAAAATATAATGTTCTTTAAGGCAGGGGTGGGGAGGATGGGGGGGGGAGGCAGCAAGTTATTGCTATATGGGGACTTGAGTGGAGCTGACAGCTTGACATCCAAGTATTATGTAGTTAAGAGGCATAATACTTTCTGTGTTACTGCCCATGCCCAAGTGCAATATTGTATTGCTATGTGCACTTTCGTTTTCTTTCCTCCGGCGCTTACAGGGGCTGTGGATAGAACAGGTTCTGGGATAGCTAAATCATTGTCGGGGAGAGGATTTTCTTGTATCCCCTAGTTTTTCATAGGCATATAGGAATGCTTAGAAAATCTTCATTTCTCTTTTTGCATGCTGTGTAACCGGCAAAAGAGCAAATCACGAATCGTATCAAAAGGCAAGGCGATACAGAAAGGTTTAATGGCTAGTTAGCCATTGATCAGGGTGCTGTAGCCAATATTATCATTACTAAGTATTTTATTAGTAGCAGTTTATATTGTACCTGTGATCCCCTGTAAAGGGATCAAGCAACTTCCTGCCCAAGGAACTCCGAAATGGGGACTTATTATGTCTAGATTTATATTTATACGATTGAGTATAAGGTCTTTAGTGAACAGACTGTATGTTCGTCTTGAGTCTATACAGTGTCTAGCACAATAGGTCCTCAAGCCTGACTGGGATCTCTGGGGGCAATTACAATATTAATGACTGAATTATTTTATGCTCATTCCCACTTTCCATCTTTCTCCAAGAATGGTGTGCCAGAATCCTGAACTTGAATAAGTTGGTGTTGCTCCATTGACATAAATGGCACTATCAGTTATATTTATATGTACATTAATTTTACAGTATGTAATATTACATATTATTAATACAGTCTACATCAAGGTTTTGGGTCATACAATCATGAATGTGTGTGTTTATGTGAGTGAGGATGGGCAGTCCCGTGGTTAGGGTGTTAGCCAGGGCCATAGAAGACCCTGGTTGAATATCCTGGTCTGCCACAGATTTCCTGTGAGACCATGGGCAAGTCACTTAGCTTGTCTCTGTGCCTCAGTTCCTGTCTGTAAAATGGGGATAATAGCACTGTCCTACGTCACAGGGGTGTTGTGGGGATAAATGCATCAAAGATTGTGTGACGCACAGATACTACAGCCATGAAGCACCTGAAATAGGTAATGATTTTTATATATAAAATTGCATTTTATCAAAGGTATTATTTTATTATATAATTTAATTAATTGCACTTGAATTTTTAAATCATTTTCTTCCTGTTTCCCCACCTATTATAACTTTATTTTTCCTCACACACTCACTGCCATAAAAGATTCTGCTTACAGGGTAGATTGTAAAGATTATGTCTTACACTGAGTCTCGTGTGCCTCTGAAGCATTTCTCTGAGCTCTTCCATGTCACACAATGTACTTTCCTCTCTCTGTCACTTCCTTCCCCAAGCCCACCTCCACTGTCTTATGCTAACAAAGTGTCATCCTATATCTGCTGTCACTTAAACAGCAAAGAAAGGCAGCAGAGAACAGTTTTGGTTTGATCTCTGCAGACTCAATGAGCAGCAATGGAAATCTTTCATTCTTGCAGCAATGAAGTTGCTAACTGTGTTGATTCATTTCAGTAAGATACAGTGTAACATTTCCCACCTGTGTTACCGCCTCGCACTGAACTGGCTTCCGGAATGGAATGGTGAACAGTTTGCATGGTCTGAGTTTTCCTTCATTGCATTTTGAGCTATTAGAGAACCACAGGTAGATAAACATCTGATAGGAATTACATTGTTTTGGGAAAATTATCTGTCCATTATCATATGGTGAAACTAGCCAGTTGTCCCAAGGCACAGGTTTGAACAGACTGGAAATACGGCTAAGCCAGGCATAGAACTACTCAGAAGAAAGACTGGCACTTAACTTGTGCTCAGAAATCTCACATTTTGATGTGCAATGAGGCAGTTGTACTGCATCCACCCCTCGTTTTTGTCACTGATCTCTTTGGCAGCTGTGAGTAGATCAGGTAAACTCTTCTCCTCCATTTGCTAGAAGCTGGGGATGGATCACTTGATAAATTGCCCTGTTCTGTTTGTTCCTCTAAAGCATCTGATACCGGCCGCTGTCAGAAGACAGGATACTGGCTACATGAACAACTGCTCTGACCCACTATGGCCGTTCCTATGTTTTTCTGTTCTCCATCTGTAAAATGGAGGTTATAATGATTATCTAGAGCAGTGGTTCTCAAACTGTTTGAATGGGGTCACCAGGGCTGGCTTAGACTTGCTGGGGCCCGGGGCTGGAGCCTGAGCCCCACTACCCAGGACCAAAGCCAAAGCCTGAGGGCTTCAGTCCTGGGCGGTGGGACGCAGGTTGCAGGCCCCCTGCCTGGGGCTGAAACCCTTGAGCTTCAGCTTTGGCCCCACTGCCCGGAGTGGTGGGGTTCGGGCTTTGGCCCGCCCACCCAGGGCAGTGGGGCTTAGGCGGGCTCAGGCTTCAGTCCCCTCTCCTGGGGTCATGAAGTAATTTTTGTTGTCAGAGGGGAGGTCGCAGTGCAATGAAGTTTGAGAATCCCTGATCTAGAGCATGATCTTGCACCATTAACATCAAAGGAAATTTTGCTGTTAACATCAATGGCTAGATCAGGCCCCTACTGCATGGGAGTCCTGTGAGGATAAATTAGTTAATGCTTCTGATATGCTTGGAAAATGCTAAGTGCTGTATATATTTCTGGCTGTGGCTATGTTTTCACAATGATTGCATCAATGTCTGTATGTCTGTCTCTATGAAACTCCTCCCGTTATGAGCTGCACTTCTTCAGGGGTTTTCCAGTTTAAAGAAGGATGTTTGCATGGTGTAGGCTAAGCATTTTTCGACAGATAGACACACACACACACACGCGCGTGCGCACATACACACACATTTTTATTTTTGATTTACTGAAGGGCTGAGAAATGCCTCTGGAATGCACTTGTTCAATCTCCTTTCTCTGGCGGGCTCTCCTGGTGATGTATTAATTAGCTGGAGCATTGCACACCAACGAGCAGTTGCAGGCTGATCTTGTTAAACGTTAATGTTTAACTAGAAAAGCAGGAGCAGTTACAGATAGTTTCATCCTTGTCCGGATGTAAAAGAAGTCAGTTACTCAGCTGCTAGTGCTTGTGTTTCCAAAAGGAATGAAAAAGATGAAACAAATGAGGTCCAATGTGCAGGCATTGTGGTTGGTGAAAATACTTCCACCACAGATGATTACTTCCCTGTTGTCCTGATTGATATTAGTGGCAATCACAGCCCTTTCCCACCACCCATCCTTCTTTCAAGGAGATGGCTGTGCCAATTCTTGTACCCACATTTGGTTTTCAGTTGTTCCTGATTCTTCCTATAGTGTTGTTTAGTGGTTAGCACACACGTTGGAAACCATTGCTCATGGGATCTATTCTCAAGTCTGCCTCTGACCTACTCTCTGACCTTAGTCAAGTCAATAAGGCCAACATTTTGAAACGTAAGTATCTAAATTGAATACGTACATCCATATTTAGCCATCCGAATTCATAGGTGAATTTTCAGACGTGTTGGACACCCTGAGCTATCACTAACTTCACTGGAAATTTCCGGCACCCAGGTTTGAAAATGTTGGTCTTACATTCTACTGTGTCTTAGTTTGGCCTTTTATAAACTTGGTAAGAAACTTTTCATCCCCCTCACAGGTGTATTGGGAGGTTTAATATTTTAAAGTGTCTTGAGAGCCTTGTGTAAAAGGTGCTGTAGACAAGTTCAGAGTATTTATTAGCTGATTGGGAGTGCATAGTATTAGTGGGAATAAAATTCACGTCTGCCTGCTCCGAAGCCCAGGCCCCTGCTAGTTAAGCTAAAGGAGAAGCAGAATGTGTGTAATTGTATACTGAATTTGTGTGGGCAGTTACAATGATCATATAACAATCCATCTGAATGTACAGTGGTCCAAATTTGCATGCACAGTCCTGCTAATTGTACAAATTAAGCACACAGTTTTGCATGCACTTTTGTGCATGTAAACAGATCCCCAGATCTCTGAAGATTAACGCAATAAGTTACAGGAACATACAAGTGCACTTTAGGATGCAGCTCTGGCATTACAGAAGTCCAGGTTGCATTCTGGTTCTTAGCTTCATCAAACAATGTCCCCTTTGCCCTCCTTTTTCTGTTTTGCTTTTTACAACACAATGATACAACAACCAGTACTTTTCCTAAGCCACAGATGCTTTGCATTATGCAACTCGATTACAAATGATAATTCACTAATCATTCCTGATCATGGTTAATATTTACACTGCTTCCAGTTTTGAGAAAGGGTTACTGTTGTCGCATTGGTTAATTTTGTCTGCTAGTGGGGCGTGTCCTCAGATGGCATTTAAACATCATCGTGCTTGATTACCCGTCTAATGGCTTTAAGATTGGAACTGGAGATGCCTGGGCAGGCTATTCCTCCTCCTTGCCATCGTTTCAGACGTTATGTCATGGTTCTGAGGGACTTACTCGCTGACTCCAGCCAACGTCCCAGAGGAACGAAAACCAGGTTCCCTTTGCTGTGGCAGCGATGCCCACGTTTAGGAAGCTGCAGAACTGAGGCGTGACTGCATTAGTTCTGCTACATCAGTCCAGAGGCAAAGAGCTTAATTTAATTCGCTGGCCTGTACACTGACACCTGAGGGCCACTAATTCACTGCCACATATTCTCGGTGAAGCCCAGCTCTTTAGTGCTCTCAGTCATTTCACAAGGACAGCTTCTTGCAAGGGGAATGCTGATTTCCTAAGACTGGAAAAAACCATCTTCTTGCAAGGTTCGCAGTAGGTCAGGATGACTCACTTTTGCCAGTGTCAACAAGGACTGGAGTATTTTTTTTCTCTTTTAAATAAATAAATTGACCTCTTTATTGACCTTGCTGTTCGTAAAATGGGAGAAAACAATGTTGATTCATGATGACACGTGACAGCCTATAAAACATTTGTTCAGCATGAACAGTATTTGTGGATACTTCGAGGGCTGCAGTCCTGTCTGGTGCCCTCAACTCACACTCTCTTTTGCCCTGGAAAGATCAAGTGCCAAGATAGTACTTTCTATGTAGTAGCTTTTAAGGGCCAGCCCTAAAATACGTTACTTGTTCAAGTAGTTCCCTTTGGCTCATTCCTGGGGTAACTCCACAGACTTCTGCAGAGTGACATCAGGGATGAATTAGGCCCGTTTACTTTTAATGAGGCTTTTCACCTCAAGTAAGATTTTTCTTCTCTTTTGAACAGGCTCTTCCATTGCACGAATCACCCTGGTATCTAAGCACTTGCTTTGACCCTGAATTGTTAACCGTGGCAGTTCTGCACGTCTAAAACCATCATAATCTATTGGGGGCACGACCAGTTAGTGGGAGCCATTCTACAGATGTTCTCCACCTCTAACTCCCCCACCCCCTTGCCTTTTTTTTTTTTTTTTTGGAGTGAATTTAGTGCTGGTAAAACTTGCAGGCTTGACATCCCTGGAGACTGAAGTCCTCTATCTAGAAAACAGCAGTGTGAGTTTCCCCATATCAGTGCATTTCAGCCCTGTTCTGGAGGGACAACTTGTAGAGGTAAAAAGGTAGCTCAGTTTTCTTCTCCCTGATCTAATCCCATTTATATTGTGCACAAATCACCTTCATCACTAGATGGCAAATCCAAGAATGTTTTAGCCCCTTTTGGTCCTACTTGACTATAGTCTCATAATCTCTGTTCCACCTCATGGGGGTTGTTCTTGACGTAGTCGCCCACCAACATCAGGGCGATAACAGAGTTTACCGGCCAGATGGCTGTTGAGAAAAACTTGTGAAAACAGATGAGTCTTGCCTTGTGCTCTGAAGAAGGGTAAGACATTTTGGTCAGCCTGAGCTCCTGAAGTCCACAGCCAGGAACCCATCACTAAGAATGTCTTGTCTCCTGCTATTCCCATGCTGGATGTCATCAGCTGCAACATTCCTGTTGACCACACTAATCGAGGCGTGAAGGGAGAGGCGGGACTTCAGGTAGCAGGGGCCATAGCATGCTGAGAACTTTGAAAGGAAAGTTGAGGACCTCCAGTTGGATTTAATATTCAAGAGAGAACCAGTGCACAGTGCAGAGCAAATGTGTGTGGTGTTTTCATCTTCTCGATCCTCTACTGGTTATCCAAGTGCTCCGGATGAGCTGGAGTGCGTGGCTTTCATGGTCAGCTCTAGGTGGAGTGTGTGAGAGGAGAGTGTCTCCATCTCTTTGTGGAGAGCAGGCACTTTATCCTTGCCAGTAGAAGGCGGATTTCTGGCCTTGTGACCTTGGATATTCAGGAATAGGATTTGAGTACGACTTCCAGCCTACATGCTTCTCAGGTGGTCAAGCAAATGCCCTCAACTCTGAGAGGAACAGGTCCGGGTCTTAGTAGGGCTTGTAAATACATCCCTGGTTCACCGTCTTGTCTGAAATAAAGCTGACCTTGCCGTTGCATCAGGAAAGTGGGACATTAGCTTTGCCTGCTTCAGGTGAGAATGATGTATATGAATAGCCATGTACCATTCATGGCATTGCTACTTCCAGAACACAAAAGTGTCTCATAATATCCACTGGTGGTTAGAGACTCAAATATTGAGCCCTGGGAGAGACTGCAGGTTAGGGCTTTTGGTGAGGAGCAGCAGCTGCCCAAGAGACCCTCTGAGATCTGTCTGAGAGGAGTAAGTGGAACTATTTGGGCATGGTTACACCAGTGCCCAGTGAGTTTCACAGACACGTGCACTTCAAAGGCACTGAAGAGACCCCGGGGAGCCGGACTGTCCATAGCCCTTAAGGAGATCATCATCTACCAGTACAGCTAGCACTGTTTGTGACCTATCCAGGCCTGTAGACGTACTGAAGCCTTTGCATTCAATCCATGACCTCCCCGAGATTGCCAGTAAGAATCCCAATTAGTTTCATTAACTATGCTGGTTGCTTTTTATTTTTACAAAGACATTAGGAACCATCTACTCATTCTGCAGACACCATTAAATACCTGTCAGCTGGTAATAAACTCTGGTTACCGACTGAAGTTAGATTTAAACCAGTAATCTAGAGGGGAAGGTGTCTGCCAACACCTTGAGTCATCATTTTGTGCTTCTGAACATAAACTATTTTTGGAAGATAATTTTGTATTATTCAGAAGTGTTAATATGAACCAACAATCAGCCAGACACTTTTGCCATGCCTAAGGGCGGTCATAAGGGCTAAATATAGTTGATACTAACCTAGGGTCTGATCCTGAGCACTTCCTGAGATTTGTTTATACTTAGATTATTTGTTTATCTTAATGCAATTTTTGTAAGACGCTCACATACTGAAATGATTAGTGCAAGGCAGACACTTACAGATATGGACAGAGGGATAGAATTATAGATCTGAATGAAGCTGATATGATGACTTGTGTGTATTAGAATTACTCCCATGAGTAAGATTTTGTGGGATTGTGCCCTTAACTTTTTCATCATCGTTGCATTTTTTTTTTTTAATTTCTGCTCTTCCCTCACTTCTGGCAGTGAAACTAAGATGATCAATTTCTCCAGCAATTTGCTATTGCACTGGGATTTCTAATGCTTCATGGGAAAGTTTAAATAACACCCAAACTGTTTTCACTGGATTTTTTTAAAAATAAAAATTAATATTCATATTGCATGTAGTCAAAGCCTCTTTAAAAAAGCACACTTACAATTAAGACCTAAACTTCTTGCAAGCCTTTCTTATTGTGCGTAGATCATTCTTTTTCACATATAGTTTCCTTCTGGGAGAATACTATAAAACGCTCTAAGAATCAGTCAAAAAGCTAGAGAGATAAGGAATGCTTCAGTGCAAGAACATACCCTAAAAAGGAAAAGGCCAAAATTTACTTGTGGTGAAACTTAAGGCATTTAAACAAGCCCCCCTAGACAAGAAGAATCAACGTATCTTTTAAAAATGCCGCCCTGTTATATAACAGACCAACAAACTATGTTAACAGTCATATATTTTCTATTCAAAACTGTGCCCCTTTGTATATAAACACATGAAGGTTTTGTAGCTGTATATGTCCAGACTTTTGACATGAGTAGGTGGAGTTTGGGTAGTAAAGCCTATTCAGGAGTTAGTAGCAGCTGCTCTAATGGAATACTATTGACTTTAGTTACATCAGGGGCTAAATATAGATTGTGGAGTAATGTACACAGGATTGCATCTAATAACCAGGACGGAATGTGCTGTTCGGAGGGACAGATTTCTTACATTGTTTCTGCACAGATGCTCATTTTAGATTCATGAGCACTTGCTCTCTCGTTTGCTAAGATTGTGCATTTAAGATCCGGTCCGAAGCCCATTGATATCAGTGGCAGTCTTTCGGTTGACCTCAATGAGCTTTGGATCAGGCCCTTAAAAGGGGATTTATAATTACTCAGATAGCCCTTCCTGAGATCAGGTGTCCCAGGCCTTCAGCTAGCATAAATCAGTGTAGATCCACACAAGCCAATGGAGGTACATTTACACCAGCTGAGGATCTGACCCAGGCAGTACCTGTCTTAGACATAGCTTTGGGTTCTTTTTCAGGTGAATAATTAAACTCGCTAGCGTTATTTAAATCCATCATTTCCTTGCTGCTGTCAAGACTAGTAGGTTCTCAGCTATACTTTTTTTTAATATATATATATACTGGTTACAGTTTGGTGATGGGGAAAGATGTGATACGCTGTGACAATAGCGCAGTTGCTGCCCTTCTTAGTGGCCTGTTACCAAATCAGTCATCCAGTTAGAGAAAAAGTTATGACAGGATAGAAATCTACTGATGACTGTATTGGGCCAGGGAGACCTGATTCTCTTTCCTGAAAGAGAGGGCCTAAGAATGGCCATTTTAGCCGCAAGCCCAAGCCAGGAGGTTACAGTGGCATCTTCAATGCTTTATGGAGAGCTCACAGTGGGATTATGTAATCCCTTGATAAACCTGGTGATGCAATTGGAGACTCTCTCACTTGCACAATCCTGTAGGTTACAACTCCTCTCTGCCCCAAAAGTGGTGTGTGTGTGTGTGTGTGTGTGGAGGGGGGGCGGGGCAGTCTCTGCGTTACCTCAGGCATAGGGGCTGCGTTTGTGATAGGCCCTTTCAAAAGGGCTTATCACAATATCACCCTTATGGAGGAAGAAAGGTCTTCTGAGGCATTGCTCTCGGCCAGTCCCTCTGCTGCAGAAGAGACACCAGAGGCGTAAGAGACTCATTTAGAACTGAGCCCATGATTTTTGACTGTGAATAAGGACAGAGCTCTCCAAGGCAATTGGAGATGAATATATATATATATTTTTTGCTTTGGACTGACTACTATTTTTAACGGAGCACCGGAGTTGGAAGGCGCGCTCGGCCTGACAGTGTGTGAATAGCTCTATCTGAGAGCAGAGCCGTGCTGCGGTTTATCTCCGAGCAGAGACACTAAGGAGCTCTGAAGACTTGCCAAGCCACGAGGATGCCCAAGGCAATGCCCAAGGTGCCCAGAAGTTTTTTTATTTTTTTCCCCCTGGAAAGTAAAACCCAGGGTGCATCTGTCATGGAAAGTGACAGTCAGAAGTGAAGCAGTCTTGATAACCCAAACACACCAGATTTGTTACCCGTTGGGAGAGGGGGAGGTATATGCCCACATTCACTAAATTTGCATACAGCCTCCGTGGGTTTAAAATCTACCATTTAGTGAAGGGGCTTGCATTGCTTCCCAAGTGATTCTTAGATTATAAAGCCAGAAGGAATCACTATGATCCCCTCGTCTGACCTCCTGAATAACACAGGCCATTGAATTTCACCCAGTAACTCTTGCATCCAGCCCAGTAGCTTGTGGCTGAGCAAGAATGTGTCACTTAGGCCTGGGCTACACTAGCGGGGGGGTTCGAACTAAGGGTATGTCTACACTACGAGAGTAGTTCGATTTTAGTTAAATCGAATATGTGGAATCGATATTACAAAGTCGAACGTGTGTGTCCACACTAAGGACAGTAATTCGACTTTGTCAGTCCACACTAACGGGGCAAGCGTCGACATTGGAAGCGGTGCACTGTGGGCAGCTATCCCACAGTTCCCGCAGTCCCCGCTGCCCATTGGAATTCTGGGTCGAGCCGCCATTGCCTTCTGGGTAAAAAACTGTGTCGAGGGTGCTTTTGGGTAACTGTCGTCATCCAACCGTCACTCCCGCCCTCCCTCCCTGAAAGCGCCGGCGGGAAATCAGTTCGCGCACTTTTCTGGTCAGTGACAGCGCGGACGCCACAGCACTGCGAGCATGGATCCCGCTGTGACCATCGCTGCAGTTGTGGCCGTTGTCAACGCATCGCAGCTCATCATCGACCTTTCACTGAGGCAGATAGAGAGAAATCAGGCGAGGAGGCTACGGCACCGGGGTCAGGACCTGAACTCCGAGAGTAGCACACGCCTGTCTGAAACCACGACACCCAGTGCCGAGGACATCACGGTGGCAATGGGTCTTGTGGATACTGTGGAACGGCGATTCTGGGCCCGTGAAACAAGCACGGACTGGTGGGACCGCATAGTGCTTCAGGTCTGGGATGAATCCCAGTGGCTGCGAAACTTTCGCATGCGGAAGGGGACTTTCCTCGAACTTTGTGAGTTGCTGTCCCCTGCCCTGAAGCGCAAGGACACCCGGATGCGAGCAGCCCTGACTGTCCAGAAGCGAGTGGCCATAGCCCTCTGGAAGCTCGCAACGCCGGACAGCTACCGGTCAGTCGCGAACCAGTTTGGCGTGGGCAAGTCTACCGTGGGGGTTGTTGTCATGCAAGTAGCCAAGGCAATCGTGAAGGTACTGCTGTCAAAGGTAGTGACCCTGGGAAACGCGCAGGCCATCATAGATGGCTTCGCCGCGATGGGATTCCCAAACTGCGGTGGGGCTATAGATGGGACTCACATCCCTATCCTGGGACCGGACCACCAGGCCAGCCAGTACATCAACCGAAAGGGCTACTTTTCAATGGTGCTGCAAGCACTGGTGGACCATAAGGGACGTTTTACTAACATCAACGTCGGATGGCCGGGCAAGGTTCATGACGCTCGCGTGTTCAGGAACTCTGGTCTGTTTAGAAGGCTGCAGGAAGGTATTTACTTCCCGGACCACAAAATAACTCTTGGGGATGTGGAGATGCCTACAGTGATCCTCGGGGACCCAGCATACCCGCTAATGCCCTGGCTCATGAAGCCCTATACTGGCGCCCTGGACACAGAAAAAGAACTGTTCAACTACCGGCTCAGCAAGTGCAGAATGGTGGTGGAGTGTGCTTTTGGCCGTCTCAAGGGGAGATGGAGAAGCTTACTGACTCGCTGTGATCTCAGCGAAACCAATATCCCCATTGTTATTGCAGCTTGCTGTGTGCTCCACAATCTCTGTGAGAGCAAGGGGGAGACCTTTATGGTGGGGTGGGAGGTTGAGGCAAATCGCCTGGCTGCTGATTACTCCCAGCCAGACAGCCGGGAGATTAGAAGAGCCCAGCGGGACGCACTGTGCATCCGGGAGGCTTTGAAAGACAGTTTCCAGACTGAGCAGGGTCACCAGTGAATTTTAAGTCTGTGGACTCAGAACCTGAACTTGCCACCGTTTCTTTACCCAGTTACCGTTGACTATCCTCTCCAGTTACATACCCCCTTCACCCCCTTCCCAAAAAATAAAATCTGTTCTGTTTTGTTAATGAACACCGTTGTCTTTATTACTGTTTTCGTGGGAATGTTTTAAACCTGGGACGCAGACTGTGGCGGGGTGCGGGTTTACTGTTGTGATGCAAATGATGCTTCTAAACTCCAGGAATGACGGGTTCCGCAGTGGTGGACTGGTTGTTTCAACAGAGCCTGCCAGCCCTCCTGGGCGGGACAGCGTGTATGTGTCGGCTATGTGACTGTCTGGCAGGGGGAGGAGGGTTACAGCTCCCCTGCTGCGGGGCTCTGTGATGCATTAGATCTGTAACTGCCCTCCCCCGCCACAAAGTCACAGAGCAACCCCCCCCCCCCCACAGAACATGAAAACCACCTCCCAGATTGAACAGGGTCACTAGTCACTGCACTGGGTATGTGTCCTGATCCTGGACCTGACCCCGCCTCTGTACCCTGGTAAAGGTGACTGTCCTGTCCAATTACCATGCCCCTTCCCCTCGTTCAGACAGACTCTCCTCCAAAATAAAATCATGGAAACAGTAATTAACAGAAACGAATATTTTATTATGAACCAGACATGAAACGTGGGGGTTGAAACTTGCACGGGGGCTTCTGTGAGGTGTGTAGGAAAGGACTTTTAAAATTTTGGGGAATGAGAGCCTTCTAGTGCTAGAGCAGTCTGCAGGGGTTGACTGAAAGTTTTAACGGCCCATGCCGCCCCTCCTTCTTTGTACTTTGGGTGAGGGGGGTGTGGGACTTGGTGGCGGGGGAGGGCGGTTAGAGATAGACTGCAGCGGGGCTCTGTCCTCCTGCCTCCGGTCTTGCAGAACATCCACAAGGCGCCGGAGCGTGTCCGTTTGCTCCCTCAGAAGTCCAAGCAGCTTTTCAGTAGCCTGCTGGTCCTCCTGACGCCACCTCTCCTCCCGTTCCATGACTGCTCGGTGCATTTGGGACAAGTTCTCCCTCCACTGTGTCTGCTGGGCTGCCTGGGCTCGGGAGCAGCTCATTAGTTCTGAGAACATGTCCTCCCGCGTCTTCTTCTTCCTCCTCCTAATCTGCGCTAGCCTCTGGGACTGTGCTGACAGGCTGGGTTGGGAGACAGTCGCAGATGTGTCTGTGTGAATGGGAAAAATGGAGTGAATTCCTGAGACAGATAAATGAAGTTGTGTACAAAGAACCTAGTCTTTCTCTGTGAACAAGACCATGCACTGCACCTCTCACATGCGCACTCAGGACAAGGTCGAATTTTCGGCCATCGCCTTCAGTGCCTGGGGTCCTGCAGTGGTCTTGCAGTTATCTGAGAAGCGTGGCAGGACACCTGAACTTCTGTAGCGTGCAATCATGGTAAGCCGTAGACTTCTGGCTGCTTAAAACTGTACTAGTAGCACTGGCCTCCTTTCACATTGAAAGCAATGCCAGTCTCTGCTGCCAGCAATCAGGACAGCATGAACTATGCCCCTGTCCCACCCCCTCGCGGCTGTTCCAGGGAAAGATCCCTGTATGCTGCCCCTCTCCCTCCACCGCGTGGCTGTAAAGCAGTCCCAATACTAACATTCCCCTCCCTAATTCAAAGCAGGGCGTAATGAGCGACATCACCCTGCTGAGGATCTCGGAGTCCCAGAGGGAAAGGATGTTTCGAGAAAGCCTTCAGAAACCAGGGCCGTTTGCCGCTATGCTCTGCAGGGCGATGATACCAGAGTATCTGATGGTGTCGTGGCGCGGTAACGTGTCCTACCACGGAGGGCCCACTAAGATCGCCCTACCCAGGAACCTGATGAACAGGCTGGAAATTTACCTTCATGAGACCTACGAGGAGTTCTCCTATGAGGATTTCGCCTCCATCCCCGGCCATATTGACCGGATTTTCGCGTAGGTGCACTGGGACTAAAGAGTGGAGCGTCTTGGGCAGCATAATCATGACTTACCGGACATTGTAAAAAAATTTTTAAATACTTGGGACTAAATTGTGAAGAGCCTAAGGCAGACAAATCATGAAAAACCCTTTGTTACTATTGTAAATATTCCAGTTTTTTTGCAGATAATTGTTTACATGTTTAAGCACTTTAATAAACAGCCATTGTTAATATTATAAATATTCCAGTTCTTGTAAAAATAAATGTTTAGATATTTAAAGCACTCACTGCTTGATCCTTCCCCTGATTCTGTCTCCGGGGTAAGGGATGGGGACGGTTGGTAGGGGATCTCGGTAAGGGTGATGAAGAGCTCCTGGCTGTCGGGGAAATCAGCGGTGCCAGCGCTGTCGACTGCCTCGTCCTCCTCATCTCCTTCTTCATCTTCCCCGTCCGCTAACATGTCCAACGAGGAACCTGCCGCGGACAATATCCCATCCTCAGAGTCCACGGTCAGTGGTGGGGTAGTGGTGGCGGCCGCACCTAGGATGGAATGCAGTGCCTCGTAGAAACGGGATGTGTGGGGATGGGATCCGGAGTGTCCGTTTGCCTCTTTGGTTTTTTGGTAGCCTTGTCTCAGCTCCTTGATTTTCACGCGGCACTGCGTTGCATCCCGGCTGTATCCTCTCTCTGCCATGGCTTTAGAGATCTTCTCGTAGATCTTTGCATTCCGTCTTTTGGAGCGCAGCTCTGAAAGCACGGACTCATCGCCCCACACAGCGATGAGATCCAAGACTTCCCGATCAGTCCATGCTGGGGCCCTCCTTCTATTAGATTGCACGGCCATCTCTGCTGGAGAGCTCTGCATCGTTGCCAGTGCTGCTGAGCTCGCCACGCTGTCCAAACAGGGAATGAGATTCAAACTGCTCAGACAGGAAAAGGAATTCAAATTTTCCCGGGGCTTTTCCTGTGTGGCTGATCAGAGCATCCGAGCTCGGACTGCTGTCCAGAGCGTCAACAGAGTGGTGCACTGTGGGATAGCTCCCGGAGCTATTACCGTCGATTTCCATCCACACCTAGCCTAATTCGATATGGCCATTTCGAATTTAGCGCTACTCCTCTCGTTTTGGAGGAGTACAGAAGTCGAATTTAAGAGAGCTCTATGTCGAACTAAATAGCTTCGTGGTGTGGACGGGTGCAGGGTTAATTCGATGTAACGGCGCTAAATTCGACATAAAAGCCTAGTGTAGACCAGGCCTAAGATACGCAGCTTCAGCTACGCTATTCGGGTAGCTGAAGTCGAAGTATCTTAGTTCGACTTACCTGGCCGTCCTCACGGCGGCGAGTCGACTGCCACGGCTCCCCCGTCGATGCCGCTTACTCCTCCTGCCGAGATGGAGTATGGGTGTCGATTAGCGGATCGATTTATCGCGTCCAGACGAGACGTGATAAATTGTTCCCCGATACATCGAACACTACCCGCCGATCTGGCGGGTAGTATAGATGTACCCTTAGAAAGACACCCAGTCTTGATATTTTTCATCCCCTTAGATGTACAGCCCTGGAGTACGGGCCACAACCTTTAGTTACTCTAAAAGTGATCTATTATGTGGGGATCTGGGAATGGACCTGAAATATATATTATAATCTGTCTCAAACCACATAGTGGGCTGAGAACTGGGTGGAAGCTCCAGTGGGTCATTAAATAGTGCACTAAGAACACGTTATAACGAATCATTCTGTCTCTGACAATGGGCCGGACTGCATTACCTAATATTCCACACACGTCAGGTGACTGCGGGTCCCGAGTCCCAGTGCCACAGCTGATTGCGTCTCAGGCATCTGACCCTTGATAGAATGAGTTTTACTAGATTAGAGAGATGTGATCTTTGATTTATGAGCGCTGCCGTCACACCAGTACAATCAGTGGTTAGTGCTACTGGCATGACAGAATAGGAGAGAGTGCACGAACTCCACCATGCCTTGCAGTGGCCTTCCTTCACCATTGCTCCCGTGAAACATTGCTATCAGCTCCGCATAGAGTGTTGGATCCCCAGCTGCATGTCAGCAAGGAGGCTGGTTCTCTCTCCCCTGATTTTTATATGCAGCCAGTCAATTGTAGGGAGCACATTGCTTTTACCCACCGAGAGAATGTGAGTTTGAGCCCTTCCAATTCAGAGGCAAAATCCACTCTTCTTCCTCCAAGAGCTAATGTTGGACTTCTGGGAGCACCTGCTGTGACTCTGAAGTTCTGACAGCAGGGAGAGAACTAACCCGGATGTGCACTTGCAAGTTCCCTTCAAGTCCCGCTGCTGATGAGAAACGGGCCATGGCACTTAGACAGCAACGGGAGTGCAACCCAGCACATGGGGGAGGCTCACGTGCCCTGGCAACACATTTGAGATTTTCTCCTGCCTTTGGGCCCACTTGTACCCACTCCCGGCTCCCATTGATTTCCAGGGGAGTTGTGCAGTTTTATCTGAGTTAGGCTTAAAGGGCTTGATCTCCTGTAAAGCGAGGAGCACTCCTGCAAGATGTCAAGCAACTTCTGCTCTCGTTGAAGTCAGTTGGGAATTGCAGGTGCTCAACAACCAAAGAGAGGAATTATGTTTTGATGGCTCTGGTCATCTTTGAATTGTGTGGGATTCTTTTTCTCCCATGGAAAGGGAAAGACCTAGATACAATTGGAGCATAAGATTAGGCAGGTTACCAAGAAACCAGTAGGTGAAGAGTTTGGATTCTTCAGCTGATGACTGAGATTTTTGCTCACTGTTGTCATTTTCCTTGAAGCCTGTGGAAAATCATTGCTGCTCCAAGTTAGCCAGGTTTCTCAGGGATCCTCTGAGACATGGCCAATTGAGTGAGCTCTCTGCAGAGTCGTATTGCTATGGAAGCATGCATGTAAAAATAACAACAATCATGGTCGAAATTTTCAAAGCAAGCTAGGGGATTTAGAGGCACCTCTAAATCCTCTAATACAGATTCTGCTGTCTAAATCCCCCTAGAGTGCTTTGAAAATTTCAACCACATAGTTACTCAAGAGCTCCCTTCCTGTGTTACTATTAGAACCTTAGGTTATTAAAATAGTCACTCAATTACATCTCAACATTTGATCTCTGTCCTCCCTATTTTGCATTCCATTTTAAGTAAACTGGTCAGTGTCATTTCCTGGATCTTATACATTTGCACCATATTCTTTCTGTATGTCTGTCCATCTGCCACTGCACCCTTTACTCTGTTAACAAAAACTGAGACTTTCAAAGGAGACATCAGAGAGCTAGATTCCCCATATCCCACTGAATTTCCATGAAAATATTGCATTTGGGTTTCTAAAAGTAAAGGGGAAGGTTTAAGTTGAACCAAACTGTTGTCTATAAAAAAAATCACCTGAAACGTTTCTATACACAGTACATGGGGTTTTCGGAAGTGCTCAAGTTATCCTACCTCTGCTCCCATTAAAGGCCGTGGTAAAGCTCCCACTGGCTTCGTTGGTAGCAGAATTAGGCCAATGTGAATACCGTTGAAAATTCCACCCTCCCTGCACCTCCCCTTCCCCCAATCTCACACTTGGGCTAAATTATTTGATCGTGTCTCTTTAACTCTGACCAACCCTCTCCACTACCTTGATAATATATATAACCTCATAGGTACACCTTCCCCTTCTCCCCATCACACACGTTCCCTGCAATCGCATGGCCTTTGGGAAAGAAACTACAGGGAGGAGCCAGCCAGTGGCTGACGCCTGAGGAGCAGCTGCAGAAAGCAGTTGCAGCAGGGACCCACGGACGCTGATGATGTCATCAGCCTGTTTCTGCACATTTAACTCTGAACATTCATTTGCTCTCCTGTGCTGATTGGCTGTTTGCTCCAACCCCCTCTCACCCCATCTTCTCCTTTGTCTTTCCATCTCGCTAATCCCCTGATAACACAACCCTACTGGAAGGGTTTAAATGAGAAGCCTAAATTAAAAAAATAAAAATAAAAAAAAAAATTGCAGGACTAACATGAAATTTGCAGCCATTGCATTAACACTGCTTTATACGTTCTATCCCTTTCCCCTTCCTTTGTCTGTCTTGCCTAATTAGACTATAAACTCTTTGGGGCAGGGATGAGGTCTCGTGTTTGTACAGTGCCCAGCACAATGGGACCCCATTCTCCATTAGGCATTGTGGTAATAAACACCATTCATACTAATGCAGTTAACGTCTTACCATTCTGAAAACATTTATTTATTTAACATACGGTGTACATGCTTAAAAAGTTCACTGCAGTTCTCTCATGATTATTTAGTATTTGTATTACCATAGCACATAAGAGCCCTAGACCCTGGACTAGGATTCCATTGTGCTAGGTGCAGTACAAACACTGAGCAAAAAAAAAAAAAAAAAGTCCGCTACAGAGATTATTGGTTCCTGAGTGCATTCCTCCTTTTAAGTATAGAATATATTGCTGGAACAGGTAATCTCTCCAAAGCTGGGATGCATTTAAGTGTGCCTGCTATATTAGGGATTCCTGCTGCCTGGAAGCTGGTGTGATCACTGTTGTCTAGGAAAAAGCAACAGAGGGTCCTGTGGCACCTTTAAGACTAACAGAAGTATTGGAGCATAAGCTTTCGTGGGTGAATGCCCACTTCATCAGACGCAAGTTGTCTAGGAGGTTCAGATGACCACATTTATTCCACCCTTGTTAGTATTCTGCAGCTGTTGCATTTTAGAATAGCCCTTGCAGCATAACAGAATGAAGAAAAAGATCGGTATGTATAATATCTGAAGAGAAACAAAAGTCATTTGAGTGAAAGTATGAACACAAAGGGATTTTGCATCTGATTTTATTCTTTCCTACTTAATTGTGTTCTTTTAATGATGTTCAAACAATTGACTTAGCCAAGGCACTGCCTTTATAAAAAATATACTACAAAAAATACCCCCTTTTCCATGTTCCCATTTTCAAATGAATTCTCTGTGGCTGTGTTAGGATTTCCTTCCCGGCCAAAGGGTTTCCTGGCAGGAATGCTTGCAGAAACAGTGAGTGAAATTCTGGCCTCATTGAAGCCAATGGCAGATCGCCCATTGGCCAGGATTTCACCCAAGAAGTGAGTAATGGAATATATACCCAGAAAGGCAATTTTGAATTTATAAATGCCGGTATGATTGTGACCATTTTACAGATAAACAAGGTGAGGGCTGGAGAGATAGAGACTTGTCCAAAGTCGCACACCAGTGTAATGGCTACAAATACGAACCATTTCTCCTGACTCCCATTCCCTAGCTCTAAGGATAAATGGAAGCAACTCCCTCCCCTGCCTCCCAAGTTAAGATATTAATGAAAGGCACGCAGAGTGCCCTAGCATAGTGTGATGTGAGCATCTTGTTATCCAGTGTAACTATGTACCTCTTACAGTGCTACTTTAGTAGTCTATTTAATGTTTACCACGTGTATACTCCAAACCTTTTAACACGTTAATGGATTTGTTTGCTTGTCAAAGAAAATTCCCTTCCCCCCTCCCCTAGTGACAAATTCAAACTCTGGCTGCAAAAGGGCAGGGCAAGAAGTTGCTTGATGGGCAAGAACAACAAACGTCTCTTAGCGATACGGACGTTAGAATTGAGTCATGTTCCTTGCCACTCTGATCCCGAGTGCTGGCTTAATCGTGGTAATGTGCTGTCTAATTATGGTAAATGCTGCATATTATTCAAATTAAAAATGTATATTGGCACTCAGTTATTCTGGCCTACAGACATTTTTACACGTTAATGTTTTCTAAGCTGAATGCCCTCCGGTAGGAACTGGAGGCTTTTCTGTCACTCCATTAGCTGAAATGGAAGAGAGCGTGTATGATCTTCCACCAGTCTGATTCTGAAATTGCATAGCTCTGTATTTCAAGGGGGATAAAGTGGAATAGGGTGTTCTGAGGTGCGTGGCTCCTTCTGAGTAAACTGTGTTGTCTTTGTTGTCCCATGCAATCCAGAGCCTGTTCCAAAATTTAGAATGTTGCAGCCATTTTCCTCAGACATGCACATGTGGCCTGCAGCCATGTCGCCATCACCTCAGGCTGTGGTCCTTTTAACTGACCTGTCTGAGTACCTCCATGGGAGCTCTAAGGGATTCCTAGCAAGTGCAAAGGAGCCCAAGTTCCATTCCTGCAGAGGAACGAGGAGCTAGGAGACACTGTTCTGATGATTCAGTCCTCCCTTTGAGTGAGCAGCGGTCATTGATTTGAGGCATTTCAAATGTTAGGTAGCCAAAATGATGCATCTTAAGGTGTCCTAGGTGTGTGTTCCACCTGAAATCAGAGGCCACTTTTGAAACTGTTGGCCTAGCTCAGGGGTCGGCAACCTTTCAGAAGTGGTGTGCCGAGTCTTCATTTATTCACTCTAATTTAAGGTTTCGCATGCCAGCCATACATGTTAACGTTTTTAGAAGGTCTCTATCTATAAGTCTTTAATATATAACTAAACTATTATTGTATGTAAAGTAAATAAGGTTTTAAAAATGTTTAAGAAGCTTCATTTAAAATTAAATTAAAATGCAGAGCCCCCCGGACCAGTGGCCAGGACCTGGGCAGTGTGGGTGCCACTGAATATCAGCTTGTGTGCCGCCTTTGGCACGCGTGGCATAGGTTGACTACCCCTGGCATAACTGATGAACAGATACTATGTTGATGAACCTTCAATTATGCATTAAACCTTACCTGAGATGGGCCCAAGCTCAAAGTTTTAGTTCAATCTCACTCTGTACTTTCTCCAGATTTGTAGTTGTTTGGATCTCTGGCTTTGGTCTGGCCCATTATAGAAAGAGGAGCCAGCCACAATGTTCATATCCAGCTGCACATGCTGTATCCAGAGTCACATCATCAGTAAATACAGGCTCTTGACAGTTCCTCCTTGTGATGTTGCCCATGATGGGAAAGGGCACAGGTGTTATAGATGTGATAGTATTGTCGTATTACCTGTGAGGACTATCAAATATCACATGTGGGGTGCTATCTGTGATTGGGGACCACTTTCATATTACTTCATATGAGTTCTATGTTCAATATGTAAATCAGATGGCTTTTTGTTCACATGTATGATGCATGCATGTTCTTATTCCACATTTGTGGGCTACAAATGACGTTGTTTTGAGCAAAGGGGGAAAGGTTCTTTTCAGAGCTGTTTAACAAGTGCCAACAAGGGCACACCTAGGAAAGGTCATACAGTCTGGTGTATGTTAATAACCAGCCACACGTTGATTAGCGGCAGTTACTCTGAACTGTTTGAAAGTCTGATATTTTGCATGCACAGCTGGACACTTAGTTAGGCAGGTGATTGGGCAGGCAATATCCTGCCATTCCAGTTGCAGGAGGCACTTAAATCATCCCTATGAAGATGTTGTTGGGGTTTTATTCAGCGTTCACGGTGGTACGCTTAATTGTGTCTTGTCGCATTCTTTGGATATCTAGGTCTTATTCATTTGACTGTTCCCCTGCCCTTCACTCACTGGAGCTCAAGCTGAGAAATTACAGCTGAAAGGATTTGTGTCCCTCGGGATTTAATTCTTTAAGGGAACAGTAAGTGTTCCCTCAGACTAGTTAAACTGTGCTCAAACTGTCCCAGGTCATTTGTTTTGTTCTGTTTATTTTGTTTCGGCTTCTGGGAACAGTTCCCAGTCTCCATCCCCTAATAGAACAGGGCAAATGGTGGGGGTGGGGGTGGAAGGAAATATTCTCAGACATGTTTGTGAATTCTGAATTTCAGTTCAGCCATGAGCCTCTGCTCCTTGGAAACTTTGTGGATGGGTTTTTGTTCACATGAATATTAAGAAATGGCTGTTCTTTGAGTGAACACCTGTATTCATATGCAGACAAGAGTAAATGTCACTCATGCTGGGAGTATGTTCTTGCCTCGTTCATAAGGATTCCAGAGAATAGGGGGAAAAAAGAAGACAGTTCTGGGTGTCCAGTCACATACAACAGATATTGAAGAAGAAATAGTCCAAGTCAAAGTCAGAGAAGATAGTTTGCAAACAAGCTGTCAGCTGAGATGGATATATACAGACTTTCCAGTTATTGAATACATTGATAAAAATCAGAGTTTGTGCTTCATTTACAAATAGTGAAAAAGGGCCACATTCACTGGATAAATGGTTCATTGAGAAGAGGAAAGCCTAGGCCTGCCCCTACTCACATTGAAGTCCTGATGGGTTATTGAGAGTAATTATATCTAGCACTGTTTAGTGATTTGTGTTGAGTACCCATAAATGAGAGAGGACGTTTAGGATACAATAGCAAAAAAGAAAGTGCCAAGAAAGGCAGTGTCCTTCCGACAACAACAAACCTAAGTTGCCACTCATGCAGATAAATTAAGCAGCAACCCTATTGGTCAAGTTCAGAGTCACAGGAGTGTTTCAGCCTATTGACTATTCTGAAAACTGTGTAAGATGCATCCTTGTAAAGAGAGGGGAAAGGGCATTAGCTCATCTCTTCCACCCCTGGTGCAGAATTGTTCCCTCTGCCATATTTCCGAAGGAGCAATCCAGTCTAATGTTTAATGCACCTGGTAGGAATTCCTTCTTGCTCATGCAGTCCTGGCAGACCCCTACAAATACCTTTGAGATGGTCCTGCTTTGAGCAGGGGGTTGGACTAGATGACCTTCTGAGGTCTCTTCCAACCCTAATCTTCTATGATTCAATGATTTTATAGCAGGTCATTTACAAGTAAAACAATAACAGAAATCAGAGTCTTTTCCATTGCATCCCACACCATTGTTGTTTTCCAGATGTTGATGCTTTTGCAGAAGAACAGTTTGATTCATTGATTTGTTTTCTCCACCTGGCAGTTGGAACAGCAGTGTGGAAGTCAGAACTCCTGGGCTCTATTTCTGACTCTGCCACTGACTCACTGGATAACCGTAGGAAAGTCATCTAACTTGTCTGTGCCTTAGTTTGTCCATCCAGATAATAATGCCGACCAAACTCATAGTGGTTGGTGTTGAGGATTAATTCACATTTTTAAAGTGCTTTGTGATCTCTGGATAAAAGGTTTCCATGAAAGCACCTATTATTGTATAGAATTAGGACTGCAGGTAACTCCCCTGGGATTTCTCAAGTGTTTTCAACGTTCAGTGAGCAGCAAAGCCGTGGCTCAAGGGTGAATTATGAACCAGTGTTTGGAAAATATGTGTGGGAGATGGTGTGGGTGAGTCTGTGAGGCTCACACCCTTTTGCTTCCAGACTGGAAGGGTGGCGGTGAATCAGTAATAAGCTGACATGAGTGCTGATGTTGCTGAAGAAAAGAAGTCAGGATTGCAGAGCTGGAATGTGGATGGAATGTCCCTCTCTGTTACCCCTGCCTGCTCCATCCCCCCTTCCACTCCCCTGCCTCCTCTCCCTTCCCCCCCACCCCCAGCCCACTGTTTCTCCGGGACTCAGATCTCTGGTCATATACTTTGTGTGTGGCTGAGATGTTGCTCAAGAGGCTGCGTTCGGCTTTGTTCTGTCCAGAGACTCACTGCTGTTTATCAGGCCAGATAATAAATTGGTCCCATTGCCTCTGGCTGGATGGGGGGGAAGGGGAGAGGGGAGAGAAGCTTCCTTTTTCTCTAAAGGCCCTTGGGGGCCTGTGTTCTGGCCTGGGGAAGACAGGCTATAAATTTTACCCATCTCCTCTAGCAGGAGGCTGGATACTTAGTCACACTTGAATGCCTAGGTCCTGCTTGATAATGTAATACTTACTACAATAGATATGGCTAAGAGGTATTCATTACCGTGTAAACAGAGATTGCAAGGAGGGTTTTACCCCTCTCCCTCCACCTCAGATCCAAGTTGGCAGTTCACTTAGCTTAATCCACCCCACAGCTCAGGTGGTTTAAAGAGCCAGAACTGCACAAGGCACCTCACAAATGACGGAAGAGCTAAGAATGCCAAGCATTCTCAATTCCCACTGCCTTTCATGAGCGCTGGAGGCTCATGGGGCCCCTCAGAAGGCACTCAGTGCCAACAGGATTGGCCCCAATGGGCTTTATTCCATGGGGACTTCAGAAATTACCCTGGTGAGCTTGGATTTTTTTCCAGATCCCAAGGGTGAAACTCCCTCCCCTCACTGAGGGGTTGAGGCTAAAATTGTTAGTAAAGCTGCCTTGAGATTATTAACCAAAAAGGATCTTTGCAAGTGGAACTATTATTTTGTCTTATTTAATGCTTTTTGGTTTTCAGAGTTGCGAGATCATGGGCTAGAGATTTCTTGTGACTTCCTCTATGTTTGGTTGTGGAGCTGATGTACCCACAACAGGTCTCCTAGTTGATTATTGTGTCAGCTTAACAGAGCTGATTGGTATTGTAGTCTCAAAGAGTTTCTTCCACTGGTTGGTAAGCAAATCGTTTCCCTTGCCCCAGTTATTGCTGTCAGGTAGTATAGAACAGAGCAGGAAGCTTACGTCCATCGTGGGAGAAGACAGGGGATCTCAGCGCAGAGAATTAAGAAAACAAATCAGAAGGACAATCAGAGACTGAGCAGCAGTGAGATAAACTGGGTGAGCAACAAACAAATCTGTCTGTTGGAAAGAGTGCTACCAAAGACACTGGGGCTTAGAGAATAGGGGCTGCGGGATGAGAGAAAGCTGTGATGCACTTTACATCTGAAAGCATCATCTGCCTCAAAACCTGTGTGCATCGCTAATGGGGCAGTTAGGGCAAAGCCATTGTTGGAGTCAGTGAGCAGGTGCACGTGCAGCCGCAGCTCAAGGAAGCAAAGGGGCCTGCCCATATTCTCCTGGCTCTGCAGAGAGAAGGGGACAGCAGCTGGTGGGGACTGGGGGGAGGGGATGAGGAGCAAGAGATTGGGTGGGATGTGTAGGGGGGGGTGAGTGGGTAACTTGGTCAGACGTGCTTAGTGGTAGTGGGAGGCCCACCTTTCAGTAGACCATGCACCATCCTGCTTTATTAGAAGATTTGAACATAAAGTCATTGCAGGAGTCCTGCACATGTTCCATTTTGACAGCGCAGCGAATAGAAAGTGTCTGGAAACATAAGATGTTAGTGCAAGATTCCCTGCAAATGACTCCTTGTTCACCAAAGATAATAAATGGTGTTTTTACAACCGCTTGGCAGCCGGTTCCTGGGTACACACTGAAAGGCAATACCGTGGGATGAGTAGGCTGCAGGAGGTTATAAAGTTACTCCTCCCTCTTCTTTCTTTCTTTCTTTCTTTCTTTCTTTCTTTCTTTCTTTCTTTCTTTCTTTCTTTCTTCAATGCTCTCACTGAAAAGCTCTTCCTCTTTTTTTTTAAAATAGCCTTTCCAGCAGCCTGTCACTTTTTTTCTGCCGCCCTCCCCTTTTCACTTTGACCTGTCGTACTGTAAGTCTTATTTCACACTGACGAGAATGCATTAAATGAATGGCGCGGACACCAATTTAAGGGAATTGATGATCTTCAGGTCGTGCTCTCTCATAGGTCAAATGATAATTTTGCCCCTTGGGTTAAATTCCGACGTTGGGTTGGGAAAATCAGGATCGTTCGGTGCACTCTGAGCCAGTGGGAAACAGGCCCTGGATGACTTTGGTCATAAACAATCATTTAAAAACTGGTCTTGAATAGGGGGAAGCAGTGGTGTTTAATCTTTAACTGCATCCTCTCTCTTTTCCTTCATATCCCGCCTCTATACCTGCCTTTTGCTACAACCCTTCAGTGAGCAGTCTGCTAAGGCCCTTTAAACCAGTTAAAAAAATTTGATATGTTCTGTACTTCCTAAGCAACCAAAGCCATGGTCTAGCAAGTAGGGGACTGGGTTGGCAGTTAGTTGACCTGGGTTCTAGTCTTGACTCTGCCACTAAACTCTTATGTGGCCTTGGGCAAGTCACTTCATCTTTCTGTGCCTCTACTTTTTCTCTGACCCTTTGTCTGTTTTGTGTATTTAGAATGTAAGATTATCAGGGAAGGGACTGTCTCTCTCTGTGTGTTCATACAGTGACGACCATGATTAGGGCCCAATCTTGGTTGGGTCTCTGAGTGTTACCATAATACAAATATTAACAATTGGCTTTCTCTGTGCATTGCTTCCTCCATTTCCCAGGCCTCTTATCTTCCCCATTGTCCTGCCTTGTTCTGTTCCCTTTAAAATGTAAGCACTTCTGGGAGGGATTCTCTTGTGTTGTATTTGGTTTACAGCTCTGGTGCCATATACAAATGTTGAACAATTAAATACAGCAGGGGATGGGGAGTCAAGACCACCAGTTCTCTCCTTAGCTATTGCTGTTTCACTGTGGCATCTTGAGCAAGTCATGGGTAACTTCTGTGTGTGTGTCTCTCCGCCCCCCCCCCCCCACCATGTGTCAAAGAGATATAAGAATGTCAATAGCTAACATTGGCAGGGTGAGTGTTAATTTATTAATGTTTGTGAAGAGCTTTAAAATCTTCAGGCTCTATTTAGCTGGGGCCTACAATAGACTCTGGCAGATGGGCCCTCAGGAAAACAAAAAAGTCCACGGCTGGTTGTGATGATAGAAAGTGCATTCAGAGGTGAAAATCAGGGATAAGTATAGTGAATTTGCACTGGGGTAAGTGAAAGGAGAATCAGGCCCAGTCACATCTCTGCCTTTGTACACAGACCACTCCCTTAAACACTTATTCACTTTTTAGCCCCACCCATAAACAATAGTTTCTGAACTTGCCTTCAAACAATGATTCACTTAAATCCTGACCCCAAAAGGATGGAGATGAAAAGTTTGGAAGAAATATAAGAACGGCCACACTGGGTCAGACCAAAGGTCCATCTAGCCCAGTATCCTGTCTTCCGACAGCGGCCAAAGCCAGGTGCTTCAGAGGGAATGAACAGAACAGGTAATCATCAAGTGAGCCATCCTCCGTCACCCATTCCCAGCTTCTGGCAAAAAGAGGCTAGGGACATGACCATCCCTGCCCATCCTGGCTAATAGCTCTTGATGGACCTCCATGAATTTATCTTGTTCCTTTTTTAATCCTGTTACAGTCTTGGCCTTCATAACATCCTCAGGCAAAGAGTTCCACAGGTTGACTGTGAGTTGTGTGAAGAAATACTTCCTTTTATTTGTTTTACACCTGCTGCCTATTCATTTCATATGGTGGCCCCTAGTTCTTGTGTTATGAGAAGGAGTAAATAACATTTCCTTATTTACTTTCTCCACACCCGTCATGATTTTATAGACCTCTCTCATATCCCTCCTTAGTCGTCTCTTTTCCAAACTGAAGACAGCAGCATCAGCACCACTGAACTTTCTAGTGGTTGACTGCCTTATACGCCCCTCATGATAGAGCAGTGCACCTTATGTAGGAGAGACATGCCTAAATCAGAGCATAGGATCCAATCCCTTTTCAAAGTTTGCATATGGATCTAGATTAGATGCTCTTTTCGCTTCTGGGGTTTACCACTGTGCCCAACTAAACAGAAACTTTGGATCTTACAAGCCCCTAAACTTTGGGAGAGTTTGTATCCAAACATCATGGTTCCAGCCACATGATTTTCAAGTGGTAAAATCTGGCAGAGGATATTTGAGAGAGAGGTCAGTTGGCCGATCCATAATGTGGGGGTTGCCTGACTAGGTTTCTGAAGCAGTGTTTCTGTCAATGCATGTACAAGAGCACTTTGCTAGGTACTTAAATAGACAGTGATAGAGTAAAATAGAGACATCTGTGGAAACTAGAAACCACATTACTTCCAAATATGTGGGTTGCAATTGCTTGTAATGGCTTCACACTCGAGACTGACTGGAGGCCTGGAAAGAGGATACTGTATGAGCACTGGTACCACTGACAGCTCATGGAGATTCTCTCTCCCTCTCAGTACAAGGTGCAGAGCCACTACTTAGGAGTCCTCCACTCAAGTCGCAGCAGGGACATATTCCTCACATGGACACTCAGTTGGGAGCTGAAATCCCTCCTTGTTGAGTATGTGCCTGCTCAAACGGTACAGCACATACACACTGGGCTCTGGTAGATCTGCACTGTGCTTTAGCTGCAGGGTCGAGAGCTGCTTCCACCAGGATTCTTGGAAACAAAAAGATCCAGGTACAGTGAATGCACCAGTCTCTTTTAATCAGCAGTGATGACAGTGCTGATAAAATATTAAAGAAATCTTGCCTCTCATCCCAAGGATCCTGGACCATTCAGCCACCGCATCGATGGAGCTGCAACTGGGCAGAAACACTTCAATTGACTGGCAGCTCACAGCAATGGTCTGCAACATGTTTAGGACAGGAAGTGAAAGATACCATATCCAGATTAAACTAAAGGGGTATGTGTGTGTGTGTGTGTGTGGATTTTAGATGGGTTGGACGTAATTAGTCCAGCTGGAGTGTACTCAGAACACCAGAACCTGCAAATGGATCCGTAGGAAGTTCACTTTGGCTATATCTCTCACCTGAAAGATGACTTCACCAACCCAGTGAAATCTAGCAGGATCAGGCCCAAATGATCAATTAGCTATGAATGAGTAACAACGATGGTGGTGGGTTTTGTGATAGTGACATGGGCACCTGCCCATCAAGGCTTGGAATAAGAGAAACAAGCACTTCGAGTTGTTAGAAAAATCAGCCTGGGTTTCTTTCATGGTATGTGTCAGCCGGTTGTCAGGAGAGTGGTGGATTGGTGGGAATGGATATTAATTTCAGATATTCAACCTATGGTGATTTCCAGCTTTACATTAGGAGACCTTGATTGGTACATGCATGTGGAAATATAACTGAATTCTCCAACAGTACTTTACAGTCATTTTCATGTAAGGCATATAAACAAATGAGGATTTATTTTCCCCAGCTCCTTATGAGGTAGCCAGCCTCTTGCAGTAGAATACATTGCTACCTACACAAAAACATCAAGTATCCTTTAGATCCTAGAGTGGGAGATTAGTTACTGCAAGGCCTCTAAGAGCTTAATGAGCTAACAAGGAATAAATATTCAACATGCAGTTTTCCCAGGTACCAGTGACATTCCTGGGCTTGTGCCTCAATCTAAAAAAATCAGCTTGCTGATTTTTGTTCTCATTGCAGTAAGATTTCAATGTAGCTCCTTTTAAAAACTTCAGTGACGTGTTTCTTTTAGCTAGAAGAATTCTTCTGTTGACCTAGCACTGTCTACACCGGGGGTTAGGTTGGCTTAACTACGTTGCTCGGGGGTGTGGATTTTTCACATGCCTGAGAGATGTAGATGGGTCAACTTAACATTTTAGTGTAGTCCAGGCTTATATATTTCTATGGGTTTGAAAGTTTGAGTGGTATTTCCTATACCTATAATTGAGAATACTAGTGATGTTGGTAAACCAGAAAGAATGTGGTTGTGGCTAAGACATTGGACTGGGACTCATGATAACTGACTTAAAGTCCTTGCTCTGCTACGCACTTCCTGTGTGGCCTTTGGTAAATCACTTAACCTCTCTGTGCCTCAATTATTCATCTGTAAAATGGGGATAATAATTCTTCCTTTCCCCCCATCCTTTGTTGGTTTTCTGTAGACTCTCTTGGGCTCCGCTGTCTCTTACCATGAGTGCGTACAATGGACTCTCGATCCCAGCTGGGTCCGCTAGATGCTACTAAAAGTAATAATAAAACCTTGCAGACTGTTAGAAACTTATTTAATAGACCCACTGTTCATATAAATACGGATAGAGAGGTATGATGAGCTTGTTGGCATGTATGTGCATCCTTGCCTTCTACTGAGTCATGTCCCAGGAAATCATGAGTTTTTTTAAAAATAACAAAATTTTGTTTCTTTTTATTTGCCTTCTGGTGTTTGAGCATTTAGGGCTCATGTTTTCCAGCATTTCTCCACAGGCAGAGGGGCTGGAAATGTATTATTATTTTTTTAAATGAAGACTGAAATTCTCAGGTTCTAACTCCTGACGCTGGAGATTTAAGCATCCCCCAGCTATTGTGCGACTGCTGATATAATAAAAATATTGCAAATACCTTGTCCTTTGATCCACAAAAAGAGAAGAAGCAACAGAAAGAAGCTATTCCTTTTACTCCCCCTCCTTTTGTTTACCATTTCGTTTTGTTTTCCGTTCCTGAAACTGGCAAACTGAGGCAGAGGGAAGCTAGTGGCACAAAGGTACATTGGTCTTCATTTGTTTGTTTGCTCTGGACCTGTTGGGTTTGTCCTAATCAAGGGCTTTTCAGCCCTCCCCCCTTTTATTTATTTAGTTAGTTAGTCATTCAAAAGAACCAAAGGGGGTTCCCACCATGGTCTGGGCGAGCTACAGAGCCCTAGATGCCTGACAGAAAGGCCTGTAACAGCCAGCAGTGAGGCAAGGGGAGTGTTATCAATCATTCAGAATGTTAAAAGAGAAGAGGGCGCAAGAAAGAGAGGGAAAGTGAGAGGCGGAGAAGGGGGACTCAATTGAAGTGGAGGAATTTTTCCCCCCCCATTGTTGAAGGGAGCTTTTTTGGACATCTGCCCAGACACATGCCGAGTTAAAGAAGTGGGATAAATTCTAGAAGAATGAATTGGGAGAGAAGGGAGGGGGAGTACAGAAAGAATCAAGGGCTATGAGGAATAATTGCAGCTCGCCAGACAAAGGAGACCTGTAGGAAAATATGACAACCGTAGTGTCTCTTTTTCCTGTTTGTTTCAAGCACCAGTTTGGTCAGGAAGTTATGCTGCAGTACTGAGACCCCTCTGCTGCACTCAGATTCTGAAAAGAGCAAGATTTCATCAATCTTAATATTATCTAGCAGCGAAAGGCATAACAAAAACCAATGGCTGGAATTTAAAGCCAGGCAAATTCAAATTAGAAATCAGGCACTCTTTTTTTTTTTTAACAATGAGGGTGATTAACCATGGGAACAAACTACCCAGGGAAGTGGTAGGTTCTCCATCTCTCGATGCCTTCAGATCAGAACTTGGAGGCCTTTCTGGAAGATTTGCTTTAGTCAAACACCAAGGGCTAGATTCACAGAGGAACTTAGGCACAGTGACGCTGAGCATCACCATCTCTAACTTTTAGGTACCTAGATAATCACTGGGTTTCACAGAGCCTGAGTTCGCCACCTAGGCTCCCTCTGCAATGAAAGGGGAGAGAGAGGTGCCTCAGAATGGCATTCACACAACCCAGCAAGCTAGGCAGCTCCCTGCCTAGGCTAGCCAATGGGAGATACTGAGGGCTGGGGAGGGTCCTAAGCCTCACCCCTCTCAGGCAGTTTGGCTCCCTGCTTAGGCTAGCCAATGGGACACGCGAGATGAGTGTGTCCTATGTGCTACCCCTCTTAGGGAGTTTGGCACCTAAGCCCAGGCAGGAGGGAGGCACCTCCTTCTGCTTGGGATTCTCAGCCACAAGCCTTCTCTTGGGGTTAGTCGCCTACGCTGTTTTTGCAAGAAGCCCTGGCTAGGACGCATCTTGTGCCCTCTCCTCGCCAGTCATTTTGTGTACACTCACCTATGGGGGCCTGATCTAGTTGGCAAGCTGTGGTCCCGCTTACAGGATCGGGCCCCACAGGCGAGCGAGGCAGAGGAGCACCTATCTCGCCCTGTTAGTGCATTGCTCAGGCGTCTGGACAGTTGGAATGAGACTGTAGCGCACATGCTCAGGGGCAGAAACATAGGCTCCTAGGGAACTTTTGCCACAAAACTGTAGGCACCGAGTGAGTTCAGGTGCTTGCAGGGTTTGGCGCTAGCTGAGTGGGGGTTTTGTGAATCCCAGGGAGGCCCAATTCTGGAATTTACGCACTTCAAGTGGCAGTTAGGTGCCTAAATTCTTTTGTGGGCTCAGTACAGGAATAACTGGATGAAATTTATGGCTGTGTTATACAGGAGGTCGACTAGATGATCTAAGGGTCCCGCTTGGCCTTAAACTCTATAAATCTATGACTAAATCATAGCAAATGCTAAGGAGCCTATCGGAGAACCTGTGCTAGCTCCCACCTCAATGACCAAGAAGCACCTCTGTAAATTGCTAAAATTTGCATTCAAATGAAATGATATTTTTGAAAAGAAAAAAAAGATTAAATATCGTTTGGTTAAAAAGTAATTTAGCCTCTTGGAAAACCCGTCTCTCCTTGCCCTCTCCTATGCATCCCAAAGAGGACAGAGCTGGTGAAGATCCCAGGGACTGTGTGTCAGATGCTGTCTATCAGGGGAATGTGGGTTGAAAGAAACAAGAGCCCTGAACCAAAACTCCGGATCTGAACACCACCAGACTTTGAGAGGTCTTCAAAGTCTGGACTCAGATTCCGATCTGAATTTTCCAAATGGTCTTTATTGTTATAATGGAGTGAGCCAAACCTCTGGTTCCAAACACACCTGAAATTGAAGGTATTTAGAATCTGGAGCCAAATGTTGTGGTTTGACCCCATTTTCAGTTCCAAAGTCATGGCTAATTTCTGGATTTACCGAGGACTGGGTGAGGGTTAAGCTTTTTTATTTGAATTTTTAAAAATAACTCATGATGTAGCTGCTTTAGTGATAGCTAAGGTCCCAGGTATATTAGACAAAAACTGCAACCACAGTGCTGCTGTGTAGTCCACCTATGTCTCAGTGGAAATGCAAAGAGTTTCTTAGGGTATGTCTTCACTACCGGCTGGATCGGTGGGCAGCGATCGATCCCCGAGCGCTCTCCCGTCGACTCCTGTACTCCAGCTCGGCGAGAGGCGCAGGCAGAGTCGACAGGGGAGCGGCAGCAGTCGACTCACTGTGGTGAAGACATCACGGTAAGTATGTCGACTTCAGCTACGTTATTCACGTAGCTGATATTGCGTAACTTAGATCGATCCCCCCAAGTGTAGACCAGACCTTAGTAAAACTGTTAGCTCAATAGAGAGCAGCAAAATTAACCCGAAGACTGAGTGCTCTTTCTCTTAGGCCATACAGATATGTCGTTGAAATAATTTAAATTTTGCATAAGAAAACATGGTCCTGAGGTGCAAAACACTAGTATTTGGAGGATTTTTTTGAGTCGAAAGAGATCACTAAAAGACAGTTCCCATTAATGAGCAAGTCTCATGGTCCAGGACATACGATGATCACCTGTCAGGGTTAGGGAAGAAAGTTTTTCCACTATCTACAACATTACCTAATTCATTTTGTTTGTCTTCTTCTGGTTGTTGGCCAGTGCTGGAGTCAGGATACAGAACTGGATAGGCCAGTAGAATGATCCTGTATAGTAAATGTTATGTCCATATACTTTATGATTTCCTAACTCTCATGCCAAATGATCGTATGTTAAGACTCCATTACATTCTTACATTTGCATAGCTACATAGTGGTATCTGTGATACCATGCTTCTCCTCTGTACTTAGACTAGCAAATACTTTGTAGAGAAGGGCAAATAATGCAAAAATAAACCCAGGAGAAAATCCAATCATATTTTTAAATGAAATTGCTTTATCCCTCCATCTTCCCGTTCCTCCGTTGTATTTGCTTTCTGTGAACATTGGAGCAGTTGAACTTAAGCACACACAAATGTTTGCTATAAGGGTGAAATGCCTTTGCAGAGAGAGCCAGAACAAACCCTATGCATTGCTTAAACCTACTAGGAATAAGATTTAGTGGTGCAAAGGTCTCATAGCATGGGGTGAATGTCACCCTAAGCATATTTCAGTGTCACATGCCTGAGATTGAATTTTATACATTTGTATATGGAAGTGCTTGTGAGTTATCTAGTGAAGGAAGAGAAATGATAGCATGTGACTTATCTGACTAATCACAACTAACCGGAAGAAGAGCTCTGCATAGCTCAAAAGCTTGTGTCTTTCATCTACAGAAGTTGGTCTAATAAAAGATATTACCCACCTTGTCTCTCTAATCACAACTAAGCGATACAGTTGAACATTTTGTATATTCACTATCAGCCCATAGAGTGAGAACAGACTTGAACTTGGACTCGGCTTCACCACAACCAAAAGTTTGTTAAGAGATCCAAATGCTTTATGAATTGGCTTATTCTCATCCTTGCATGCCTTTGCACTCCATGCTTTTGGATGGTCTAGGACAGGGGTCAGCAACCTTTCAGAAGTGGTGTGCCGAGTCTTCATTTATTCACTCTAATTTAAGGTTTCACGTGCCAGGAATACATGTTAAAGTTTTTAGAAGGTCTCTTTCTATAAGTCTATAATATATAACTAAACTATTGTTTTATGTAAAGTAAATAAGGTTTTAAAAATGTTTAAGAAGCTTCATTTAAAATTAAATTAAAATGCAGAGTCCCCCGGACCGGTGGCCAGGACCCGGGCAGTGTGAGTGCCACTGAAAATCAGCTCGCGTGCCGCCTTCGGCACATGTGCCATAGGTTGCCTAGCCTTGGTCTAGGAAGTGGAATTACCATGACAAAACACTTGGAAAATAGCTGTTTTTAGAATGGTTCCAATCCAGCCTGAATCAGGAAGCTATTGAAGATCACATGAGAGTGTTTTGATTTGCAGGCTTAGCAAACCAAAAAGGGTGATATAATTCTTGGTTACATGTTTGAAGTGTTTGAATGTTATCTCAAGAGGAAGCATGATCAAGTGCTTTGGAAGTAAGATCTTGGGTAAATCACAGGGCTGGGTGTTGGGATTCTTTTTCTGGCTAAGCTACCGTTTTGCTGTGTGACTTTGGAGAAGTTCCTTAAGCTTTCTCAGAATATCCACCTGGAATGATTTCCTATGAGACAGGCAATGTTTGTAAACCCATTGAAAGCTTCATTTGTAAGGTGCAATATAAGGACAAAACAGCAGTAGTATCTTGAGGCTAGTTCATTAATGAAGTGAGGTCAGATGGGGAGAAACAACCTCCTACCTCAGGGCCTGATCCTATAAACCATTGTCATGCCAGCTGCCCTAAGGGAGTCAATGGGACTCCTTACCTGAGTAATAGTTTCAAGCTTGGACCACTACTCGCAAAACACTGCTATTGCCACATGCTTATGCAGCAGTTTTAGTTCTACAGAAGAAATCCTGGAAGGGTCCAGAGTTTGGATTTACTGACGTGCATGGGGAACCCACATGGGTCACAGGGACTTTCCAGTTCCCAAATTAATCAAATCACATTCTTTTTGCAGAATAATAATGGGATTCATTTATTCCAGCGCAACACAGAAGTTTCTTAAATGATAAGTCTTTAGCAAAACCACCAACTGATTAACTCGTTGAAAATCAGATGAACTGACAGTTGATTTTGGCCATATCCCATTTCTCAAGTTTGATCTTGCTACGTTGATTACACACAGGATTTCATCTCTTTTATATTCATCCTACTCTGCCCTGTTTTGGCCTGAATATTCCTAAAGTCCTCTGCTTCTAAGTGTTGCTTTTGATTCTGAGATTATTTTTGATAAAGGAATCAGTGATGACTATAATGCAGTTTAATATAGGATTTTTCTATCTCGGAGCATTTTGCAAGGAAAAGACCATTTGTTCCAGTTGTCATCATTTTATTCCTCCAGTGACTATAACTTTAAAAAAAAATATGTTATAACAAATCATAATTATGCCAAACTGACTTGATGAAAATAGAGGAAACCGAAAGAAAAGCATTCGCAGAACAGTTTAAAATGCGGTACTATAATATTTTGATCATCTCTGGAGAACAAACATTGGTTTAATTTTTTCCTGGTGTCAACCACTCCAACTATTTAGAAGCTCTACTTGAGAGAGGAGCGAGGGTCAGCTTTGAAATTATTATTACCATTATTTTATGTAGGGGTGCAGGTGCTTAAAAAGATGAGAGGGAAAAAAAGACAATCCTCGCATTTTGACTGCATTTAGCCTTTGTGTAGGATTGCACAGGTGTGCTAATTCAGTTATTTCATTTATCTTCAACCTAACAACCTTTGCCTAGTAACAAAAGATCCAATTAGGCTTTCAAATTAATTCAGGTTTTGCACAAATGAAATGCAGTTGAGCTGCAAAATGCAAAACCAAAGCTTAAAATAGGAAGTAAACTGCAGCTGTTGGGCAATTGAGAACCTATCCCAAGAAAATTCACATAGACAGTTAGGCCATGATTGGCCAATGGGAAAAGATTACTCCTGGAGGTCTCAAGAACTGCACCAGATCTTCAGCTGTTGGACATTGATAGCTCCAGGAACTGGCCTTCCCATTCCAGCATATAGTTGCCACTCCAGTCCAAAGGCTAGAAAGGAAGCTAGGGTTTTCATGCATCTTTGTATCTTATTTCCAAGGTTGGGATGGTGGGTGTGATTTTATATAGAATTACTCCATATTAACAAATAGGTTCTAATTTCAGTCTAATAATGTGTCCGGAGTGGGAGAGGCTTTTTATAATTAAAGATGTTGCTGATATTTTATTTAATATTTGTGTTTTGATTGCATCCGAAGACCTCAATTAGGATTGAGGCCCTTTTGTGCCACTTGCCGAATGTACAGATATGAAGACACGGTCTTAGCCCCAAAGAGTTTACAATCAAAGAAGGCAAGTAACATATGAAGGGTGGGAAAAGAATAATTCAAAACAATATATAAAATATTTATGTACATAAACACTGGGATTTTGAAAAGGACCCAGATCCCATTGTAATTCCCAGCCAAATAATGTAAGTGCCAACTAACCCCATTTGCCCCTGAATTCTTACAGCCATCATGGGGATGGGGCACATGACTTACGAGGAGAGGCTGAGGGAACTGGGATTGTTTAGTCTGCAGAAGAGAAAAGTGAGGGGGGATTTGATAGCAGCCTTCAACTACCTGAAGGGGGATTCCAAAGGGGATGGAACTCAGCTGTTCTCAATGGTGGCAGATGATAGAACAAGGAGCAATGGTCTCAAGTTGCAGTGGGGGAGGTCTAGGTTGAATATTAGGGAAAAAAATTTCATTAGGAGGATGGTGAAGCACTGGAATGGGTTACCTTGGGAGGTGGTGGAATCTCCTTCCTTAGGGGGTTTTAAGGCCTGGTTTGACAAAGCCTGGCTGGGATGATTTTGTTGGGGTTGGTCCTGCTTTGAGCAGGGGGTTGGACTAGATGACCTCCTGAGGTCTCTTCCAATCCTAATCTTCTATCATTCTATGATCATGGCAGAGATGGGCCTTGAAGAAAGATTTCTTTGGGGGGAAGGTTAATGGCCTGATCTGTCAGTTCAGGGAGGGTGTTGAAAAGGATTTTTGTCTGGTTTGGGAGGTTCTATTATTAGTAGTAATGTTTTTTAAACAAATTTGGCTGGGCATGACAGGCAACAGAAGACAGAGATTTTCACAGCGAGGTCACCGATACAAGCAAGGCTGTGGTTAATGGTCATTGCTGCGTGGTCGGGTGAAAGATAGTGCTCAGAGTCTACTTCCTCCTGCCCTCGCACCACAAACAATCAACCACAAATGAGAAACATTTGCATCTTTTTGTGGCAGTCTTGGCACCGAAGTGAGTGGGCATGAGGAAAGAATTCCTCCCTCACTGCTACGATTGCTCAAGATGAGGGCTGGCAGGACACTGCACAGAAGCTTGCAAGGCTGTGCTATACTTGCCTGCATGGCTCTAACAGAGGCCTTTTGTCTCTAGGGCTTCCAGTCCTGTGCTATCCACAACTCTTTCACTATGCTCACCTAAGCGTTATATTTAACCCAAGAATGGGCAAATTGTTTGAGCATTTAGAAAAAAGTCACTAATCTTTAAAATTTTACAGTGCTCATCATCACTGACTTCTGTTTCATACGACCATTAAATCCATCATGACATCATAATGTCACCCTGCTGGGATACACATGATAGACCATGTCAAAGATGGATTCCCACATCTGAAAATGTGGGCTGCCAGTGAGATGCCATTGCATCACGTCCTGTCAAAGATCTGATGAAGAACATGTCTGGCAGGGGTGAAAGTAACACAGAAGACTTACCGGTACGGGGTCTGGTCCCCGGAAGGGGTGGGGCCTCGGACAGAAGGGGCGGTGCCTCGGGTGGAAGGGGCGGTGCCTCGGGCGGAAGGGGCGGTGCTTGGGGTTAGCCTTCCCCAGCCAGCCCATCCGCACTGCCTGGCCCGCACCGCCTGGGGCTCCAGCGGCGATTTGAAAGGGCCCGGGGCTCCCGCCGCTGCCACGGTAGTGGTGGCGGCGGGCAGGAGCCCTGGGGCCTTTTAAATCGCTGGGCCTCGGGGCAGCTGCCCCTTTTACTCGCCCTTTCACCCCTGATATCCAGGCAAACTATTGACATAACACATCAGAAGGGCCCTAGAAGTTCCATGTGGTGATACTTTAGGGAGCCAAAAAGATGTTTTGATCTAGCTGAAAACAGTGTAGCAAATTCCTTTATTACTGACAATGAATCAAACCATTTACTGGACAGTCAGTAAATGTTGCATATAAAAAAAAGAGGTGGGAATGGGTAATAGATCCTGTTTAATTCTAGGTTGCTGGTTCAAATCTAACCAAGGTCAAAAGTGACTGAAAGATGTTTCCTCTACCCCGCCCCCCTGCAGGCTCTTTGGAGGCCTAAACGAAATTAGTTAGTGGTGTTTGTGGTCTATGCTGCAAAATTGCCACCACCACAGGTACTGCTTGGCAGCCTCAACAAAAAGGCCAACAATTCTTGGTTTGGCTTTTTTCTAAGTCTGTGGCCCTGATTCTTGCATTGCTATTTATCCCTGTGCAAAACTGGGTGTAAAAGGCCACAGATTCAAAATGGGCCATGGGAACTGAGCTGCTGTTTCAGTACTACGAACGATCCTCATTGATCACAGTTGAGGTATCATGTGGAATCCTGCACTGGGGATGCCTGAGTAGAACCTGCTCTGTGGATGAACTGAGGACTTCATTTTCTATGGCTGATAATTTGCCATTTTTTCCACAAGTGCAACATTCTCCAAAGCCTGGTTTCCATGTGATTTTTGTACTGATATAACTATGTTGGTTAGGGGTGTGATTTTCATTTTCACGGCTATAAGTATGCCAGTACAACCCCTAGTGTGGGCTCACTTATACTGGTATGAAGTTGGCTTATAGGAGCAGAGCTTATTTCCTCTCCTATACAGCAACAGTTACCGTAGTAGTAGCACATTTATACCCGTATAACTAGGCTCTACCAATGTTACGGACGTGAAAAATGGGTCGCGGACCATGAAATAAGCCCTTCCCCATGAAATCTGATCTCCCCGTTGCTTCTGGGAGTGCCCCAGCCAGGGGACTCCTAGCTGCAAGTCCCTGCTGGGTTGAGGAGGGACAGGACTTGTCCTTCCCTTGCATGGCAGCTCTGGGGCGGGGGGAAGGGGAGAAAGGGGGCGATCAGACCCACTTCTGGGTACCTTTTGGGTTGGGACCCCCACGGTTACAACACCGTGACATTTCACGTGTAAACAGCTGAAAATGTGAAATTGACCAATTTTAAAACCCTCTGGCTGTGAAATCGATCAAAATGGGCCATGAATTTGGTAGGGCCCTACGTATAACTGCCCCCACCCACTATAACTATACTAGTATAGTTAAAGTAGTATAACTTGTGTATGTAGACTAGCACTAATATAGTTATCTAAAGAACAGTGACCAAAAATGAATGGTTCCCAAGTGTATATTTATGAATGATGGTTCCTGCAATAGCTTAGATGCTTATTCTTCCAAACTCTGCTGATGATGTATCTGCAAATGGGAGTACACAGGCTGCACTGACTTACCTGGCCCTCTTTTGCATGGTTATGTTTTGTTTGGTGCAGCCGATGTGCAACTGACTGTCTAAAGAAATATGAATTACTTCATGACTGCTTCCCAGAATAGATTGGTTCCAATGCTTTCTTCCTGCTGGCTGCTCATTGGACCATTGCAGACTTAATTATGGAGCCCCAACCCTCTGTTTAACTAGGTACCAATGGTGTTTAGTTTAGAGAACCAAACAGCCTTTTTAACAAGCCAGGAGGTCGACCTGCCAACCCAGGGACTGGGGTTGACAGGGTCCTTCGTCGAGCTCCAATTACAGCAGTGTTGGCCAGGCAGCAGTTGTGTTTGGCTCTTGTTGGTTTTTGATTTGCTGTGCAGTGCTGTACGTGGAAATGAAAAACATCTGGTCGACTCACACGCTCTGTTTAGACTGGTTACACAAATGCATGATATTATGCAAGTCAGACCTACTATCCCATTTCTCCCTCTTCTGAAGCATTTCATATTTTGTTTTTAATCACATCAGACAGATGGTTGGAAGGATTCCAGGTGCTCTTTCTCAGATTGTGAGCCTTATGCTTGACCCACCCGTGCTGGGTCAGCTTGCCACCAGCTCATTGTTCTGAAAGAGTGCCTTGTGTAATTTTTTCTAGCAGTGAAGCTGAGCAGGGCTAGTTAGTGCCAAGGGACTAGCCATGGAAGCTGGTGAAGTCCTGGCTTGAAACAGTACTGACCAGTTCAGATAGCTTCTTAGCTTGCTTACTATGTTTTCCCTTGAGCTTCTTCCCAAGCCAGACAGACCTCTTAGCAGTCTGGGAATTCCTGTTTTTATACAACTGATAACCCTTTCACCCCACATTGAAATGAGTTTGTCTTATCTCTGAAGCCTGCCTATGATGTCCCATGTGGGGGAGGAGTAAGATATTAAAAAAAAAAATAGCATGAGATTTTCTGGTCATTTAGTTACTATAATCATTTTCAAGATCTTTTCAATAGGTGATTAAAATACTCATCATGTTGGGTTCTCCCTGGGCTCAAACTGTGGTCCTAACTCTCCACTGCTTTGCACCTGGGCAAAGTGGGGGTTAAAAACCTCCTAAATTAGAAGGGAAGCATTTTACACTCCCTTGACACTCACTGCACAGCTGTAAATAGTCATGCTAAGTTTTAGGTCTGTCCCAAGTCAGCCCCTGTATGACTAGCTTTTAATCAAAATGTATACTTAAAATTTAAGGTCCAGTTTTCAAATGTGGGCACTACAGAGAATGTCCAAATCCCACTTTTGGATGCTGAAATTGACACTTAAATATGTAGTGCCAAATTCTGCTCTCTACTACATCTGTATTGTTTCATGAGGTTACATAAGTGTAAGCAAGCAGAATTTGACCCATAGAATGAGCATCTATATGAAAATGATTTTGTATTCTTTACACACCGAAAATGTGACTATTTGTTGACTTCAGCAGGTTTTTCTGGGTGTGCAAGGAATGCCAGATTGAATCCTACCAACTACATCAG